>NW_006408592.1:2156473-2173398 GCF_000296735.1 Chrysochloris asiatica
TGTTGATAGTTGATCCAAGAAGAATGAAGTCCTTGACAATTAAAATCTTTTCTCCATTGATAAGAATGTTGTTTATTGGTCCAGTGGTAGCTATTGTCTAAGTTGCCCAGTTTCTATATTTTTGTAACAATACTTCTGGACTTACCCTTGTATATACTGATCTACAAAGATGTCCATATTGTTACATGAAATGGCAAGTGAAAAACCAATGTGTAGCATGCTATTTATGGTATATATGCATAGGATATTCCAGGCAACCCACACTGGTAATAGTAGCTTCTGATAGGGAGAGAGACGTTCTGAGTGGCAGGAGAACAGATAGTGGGGGAGGGTGCCATGTTCACTTACTACCTTCTGAGATACTGAAACTCAAAACCAGACTAATATAGAGCCAAATTCACTCTCTCTTTGAGGTGCAGAGCCTCTGACCTGACTACAGATAGCTCTGATCTTACATCCTATATCCTCAAAACTGAGACCAACAAGGCAAGCTTAGCATAAAATTTGGTCCAAAAGCATCCCAACAGGGCTCAGGCAGCCAGGTTCCTGGATTATCACGTACCTGCAGCATCTTCTTGACCAGATTTCCCCCATTTGTTCTGTTCCATGACTTCCTGTCTCTGGGTCACTGGTGTTCTTTTAAATATATGTTACGGCTTAAAAGCCACTAGGTGCACTTCAAGGAGCTCTTATAGCGTAGTGGCTACGAATCAGGCTGCTAATCTCATGGTCAGCAGTTTGAAACTACCAGCTGTTCTGTGGGAGAAAGATGAGGCTTTCTGCACCCATAAAGATTACAGCCTCGGAAACCCTGTATGGGGTTACTATGAGTTGGAACCAACTTCCCGGCACATAACCACCATGTTCACGTCAGTAACAGACACATGACTTTGCGTTATAGGACAGAGACAGCATATATAGCCAGTTTTGTCCCTGGTAAGCTATCATGCTCCATACTCTCTCCTCTTCCCATCTCATATTTATTCTCCATTTTTGTTGTCTTGGATTAACTTGGACAATTCTCATATGATTCTTGTTTTTCAGTCTGACTGAGTTGCCTTAGCTTGCCTCAGGTGAATTCTGTGTCTAATTTAATCCAGTACCAGGAACCTCGTGTTGTTAGCTACCATCGAGCCTGTGCCTGATTCTTGGATTCCCTGAGATCCGGCCATAGTGATCTATAGGGTTTCCATTGATTTTTGGATGTAAATTGCCAGACCCTTCTTCCTAATATATCTTAGACTGGGAACTCCACTGAAACCTGGTCAGCATCGTAGCAGCACACAAGCCTCCACTAACAGACAAGTGGTGGATGCATTTAAGGTACAATGGCCAGGAATTGAACCTAGGTCTTCCATATCTTTATTGTTGTTAAGTACCGTGGAGTCGGTTCCAACTCATAGTGACCCTGCACAGGGTTTCCAAGGCTGTAAATCTTTATGGGAGCAGAAAACCTCACCTTTCTCCCATGGAATGACTGGTAGTTTCAAACTGCTGACCTTGAGGTTAGCAGCCCTATTCATAACCACTACGCTACCAGAGCCCCCACATGGAAGGCTAAAATTCTACCACAACGCAACCATTGCCCACCTCCCAGGAGTCTCCTTTCTGGTGGAACTGCACCAGACCCAAGGATGGGAGTGTGCAGACAATACCACTGAGTGAAGCTTCTTTCTGGAAGCCCATTGGCTCCGTACCCACTTTAGTTCCCCTTCTCATAGCTGGCCCATCTTTCTCTACTTTCCCTCCACCTTTACTTCTAGGCTCACAGTTGCTTGTGCTGACAGAAGAGAGTAATAAATGATTCAGGGAGTACCCATTTTTTTCTTCCACTAAATATCTATCCTCTAAACACTACTTATTAAACTTAAGCTAGCTTTGTTGCAACTGACCTGACATTTTCCTTGCATTGTCTTTAACTGTCTTGATGTCATTCTCTAAGGATACAATGTGTTTAGCATGCTGTTCATTCCCTACTTTCTTATATTCTTCCCAATATTCCTTCTCACTGAGTTTCTCAAGAAACAGTTTCTCAGCGTTACTTATTTGCATGCGCATATCTGTTGAAAGAAAATGAAAACACCCTGTCATTAATATTGTCCTTGCAGCAATTTTATGAAGCAGTCTGACTTTTATTAAGTCCAAGTCTGATATGAAAATCCTATTATCTCATAAGTATTATATTATACCTTCAAGTTTAGTAAAATCTAAACTACATAAACTTTTGATATTCCGATTCAGAATCCAGATAGAAATTTAACTTGTCCAATTCCAAAAGAGGTGTAGTTTTAGATTGTGATCAAGAGACAGAGATAATTTATTTATTTATATGTCCAGCAACCCACAAGTTTAAATTATTCTGTGATGGTGAATAATGGTCCTATTTCTGTCACATAGGGTCACTGAGTCAGAACTAACTTGATGGCACCTAACAGTAACAACAAACAACATTATATCACAATATTCTTTATTAGTAAAGCATTGTTTTCCTAGTCATTATACCTGTGGGCAAAAACTGATTTCAACTTATATCCTTCCCAGATTCTTGGCAACATTTTTTATAAGCATGTCATTTGATTAAATCATCTAAAGTTAATCTGTTTCTATTGTCTTTGTGTGAAATGATAGTCATAATAAAATGTCTTCCCTCTCTGCCCATTCCTCACACCCTCTATAACCTGTTACTGAGACTTATTTCCTGAGAAATAAGTTCCTCAGGAAAATATGTACAAATATGGAGTTGTCTCATCCATATAAACTTTCTATTTGCGCTGGTGCACTTGATAGATGTGCTATTCTGCTAAATCTTTAGGCCTGAGTAGCATGATGCTGCATATTTTGGAAAAACAAGCATTACAGATAACTGAGTATAGTTAGCTTAGTGGTTGTTTGGCTCACCACCACGCTCTTATATGAGCGCTTCATGAGGTCAGGAACATGTCTTATTCATCCTTCTAAATCCAGGGCTTAACACCATGCTTGGCAATTAGTTGGTCCTCAGTATTTGTTGAATGATTGAAGCATTCCAGAGAGGTCCGAAGTTTGGTCTTTAGTCCAGAGGTCCCTCTCTTCCTTTGACCATGACTCATGCCCAGCTTTCCTCTTAATACATTTTTTCCCAAAGATGTAAATGATAGAATATATTATTTTTTCAGCCCTTAATAAATACACTTGTTATTGTAATTTAAATAGTTATCAATATGCTTGTCACCTAGATGCACTGCCATTCTCTTCTTTAAAGAGATGGCAGCTGCTTCAGCCCTGGGCCACTTTCAGCCTTTGCTGTAAGGATAGGGAAGGTGTTGAGTTCACTGAAGATTTCCTAAGAGATGGATGTAATGATTATTGCCCTATTTGCCCAGAGTTCTTCCTAGTAACAAACTTCTCCTGCCCCTTATCAAACAAGTGCAGTGGCCTCCTGTCCTGGCTGTAGGGATTGATTGGTTCAGGAATAGGCATGTAACCTAAGATATCCTTTCTCAGATATATTTTCATTGAAACTGGGGGAAAGCTTGCCTCATTGGTCTCAGTTTTGAGGATACAGGATGCAAGATCAGAGCTATCTGTAGTCAGAGTTCCAGCCTCAAGGGGACAATAGCCTGAGGAAAAGGAGCCAACTTGAACAAGGAAGAGAGACAGAGATAAATAAACATTTAAAAAACAAAAAGCTGCTGACATCTGACAGCGTTTGAGGCTGTGAGTCCAGGCCAGAAGCATCTTGCACTTTCTGTAGTTTGCTTATATGAAAACATGAACATCTTTGTTATGCTTAGGTTGATTTGAGTTGGATCTTCACCTTTGCAACTGAGAAAGAAAATCCTGACTGAAGCTTGGAAGGGATTACATCAACACTCCTGGAATGTTTGTGGACACAGGATTTCCCTGGACTCTTGTCAAAATGCAAGATCCAGTAGGTCTGGGTGAGGTCTGAGAATTTGCATGGGGACAGATACCAGGTAAAGCTACCACGGCTGTCTGATAAAATGGGGACTACTGGTATAATGCATAGCAAATGGTTTCAGACACATATGTTCTATAATTTTCCCTCTCTTCCTTGGGCCATCAGCACTCATGCCCAGGCCTCCTCAACTGTGCTGAGCTATCCAGCTTGGGTCTATACTTGCGTAACGCATGTGCCCCAGGGCTCAGCCCCAACTACTAGGAGGTACACCTGAACTAACAGAGTCATTCCCCCTTGGAGAACATGCCTGAGCATCCTTTAGGGTCTCACTTCCACCATAAGGGATTTATTAAAATACTTCTTCCAAACACAAATGGAACTGTTCCACAGAGGAGTACCACAAAACATAGCTTCTCCTACCTCACAGCATCACTATTGTCAATAAAGAAACCTGGATAGGAGGAGGCTTACAGAAATAGTTTTGGAAAGCTCTGTACATGAAGTTTGCCAGTTGGTGTTTGGTCTTAGAAATGTTCATTCAAAACAATAATTATCAAGTGAGTAGAGTAGCTGCTGTGTGCAAAGTTCTCAGCTACATGGTCACTTGGAAACATCTGGAGAAATTCAGGAAAATGTGGTCCCTTGTTTTGCTTTCCAACTTCTGGTACTGCGTCCTGATAATGCTCTACTCTCTTCCTCCTGTTTTGTTTTCCAGCTTCCTAACAGAGGATGGGTTGGGTAGAGGTCTAGCAAAAGTGGTTTGAGAAATATTGGCAGCAAGTTTAGGATGAAAGAATAGAAATAAAAAAGCACACAGTATCTTCCAAATATTTCTTTTGTTGACTCTAATACCTCTTTTTCCTGTCTAAATGGAGGACTTAGTTTCTTTAAAGACATTGGGAGAAAAGGTGTCTTGGTTCTATTTACTTTATCATTCTCAAAACTAAACTGAAGCTAAGGCTGTCAGACAAGATTATTTTCCAAAAGAAAACAAATCCCCAATGTGAGGGTAAGCTCAACATGGTGTTCAACAGAATACTGGTCTGGTGTTAAGAGTCAGATGGTTTTCATCTGTCTTTGTTTCTGATTGCTGCCCTTGTTCTTCCTCCTCACTTGGTTTCAGTATCTCTGCCCACGTCATGATTTCCCTCTCCTGTCCTTTTGCCTACACGTGTTTGTGGTTTTGATGACAACGATGGCATGTTAAATGTGTTCATATTATTTGGAACATATTGGAAGAAAAAAGCATTAATATATTCAATAAATAACTTGATATAGTTCATGTTAATTTTCTTAAATTACCTTTCAAATTTTTTTCCTGGTCTCTTTCAAACTTCCATTTTTCCTTCATTGCTTCTTCAACATTCTCTCGTGTTATAATTGATGCTCCTGTTGACTTATCTTCACTGAGTTCCTTTAGTAGGTTCTGTATGTGCCAAACCTGTTCATCCTTTAAGCGTTTATTCTGTCATGAAAATTTACAGTGAGTTAATTTACATTGTTTTCCCTGAAAATAGAGTCACACATTGAGACTTTTAAAGTGAGAAAAAACATTTAATGAAATAAATTACATAATAATATCACTAAGAGTTTATGGATTATGGAAGACTCAAAATAAAATTAAACCCATAAACACAGTAACCATTAAATACTAATGTTATTCTTCTCTATCATTCATTATTCTTTTAGTCAGCGTTTATAAAGCATCAACTATGTGCTAGGTAGGCTTCTAGGAATTAGGAATATGTCAGTGGAACAAAGACAAAAAGTACTGCTTTTAAGGAGGAAGGGAAGGGAGAATTATTCACTGGATAGCGTGTACACACATGCTAACTTGGGTGATGGAGAAAGCAGTTAAAAAGAAAAGGAAGGAAAAGAGAAAAGGAAGGGAAATGCATATTTATTTTCTCATTAATAAAAAGAGCTTATACAGTATTTTCATTTGAAACTTGAAGGTCAGTTTACTACAGCAGCATCGTCTGTGTTGCTACGATATGCTTAATATAGGACAGTCTGAACTCTTAGTCCATTTTAATAATTTTATTTTCTCTAATAACATGGTCTCTATAATGGTGAATTATTATATTCAGAAATGTTTTTGAAGATGCCTTGTATAATTATGTGAAAAATAAATCAATAAAATATAAAAGAAAAAAATGAACACACAGTATAAGCCTAACCATGTTAAAATTTGTACACACAGATAAAATACTAAAAAGAAACAAACTCCAATGTCAATAGCAATTCTCTTGGAGAGGTTGATGGTTTGAATCTACCCAGTGGGTCTGTGGGAGAAAGACATGACAATCTGCCCTCATAAAGATTGTTGTTGTGTGCTGTTCAATCAGTTCCAACTCATAGCAACCATAGATAGGGTTTCCAAGGAGCAGCTGCTGAGCTTGAACCACTAACCTTGCAGTTCAAACCAACCTTAATGTTGAGTGCTTTTCCTATGGCACAACATCAGGACATAAAGTTTACAGCCTAGAAAACTCTATAGGGCAGTTCTATTCTGTCACACAGGTTCACCATGAGTCAGAAATGACTGAACAGCACATAACAACGATTTTGTATTTTTGTTTTTACTTATTGAGAATTGAATGAATGTTTACAGACAAGATCACCAGTTTTACATTCAGAAACTCATACACTTTGTTTCATCTCAATGATTGTAACCCCTCCATGCAACAACAGTTATCCTACTTCCTCCCTGTGGTCCCTATTTCCATTCCACCTTCCTTCCCATCCCTTCTTTTTTGTCCTTAAATAATTGTTGTCCTCTTGAGTTTGAATGATTGACTGGTCCAACATTTATAGTGAACATACCTTACTAGTGTTGTTGTTTCCCTGATATACTTATCTATTGTTTGCCTGAAAGTTGGGCCACGAGGGTGAGTTCATTTCCAGACCTGAAGGGTGGTCAAGGGCCATACTTTCAGGTTCCTCCAGTCTCTTTTTGACCAGTATGTCCAGTCTTTTTTAAAAATTAATTTTGGGTTCTGTTCCACGTATTTCACTGTTCTATCTGGAACTTTCTAATGTGATCCCTTTTAGAACAGTTGGTAATGGTATCTAGATACCCTCTAGGTCTTTTGGTCTCAGAGTCGTGGAGAGTGATGTCCAGGTGTTCCATTAGTCCATTGAACTAATTGATTCCAAGCCTCTTTAATTATCATCAGTTTTCTTTCTTCTGCACATGGAGAGACAGATAGCTGCACCACAGATGGCTGCTCATGAGCTTTTGAGATCCCAGACCCTACTCATCAAAATAGGCTGTAGAACACTGTCATTGTGGACTATGTTATGCCAGTTGACCATGATGTCCTCTGAGACTGTGGTCCTGAGCCCCCAGGCCCAGAATTCATTGTCTTCAGATGTTTGATATTATCTAAGAAGTTTTCATTGTTTTGCTCATTGTATGTTGCACTACATTCAGAATTATGTTTGCAGGAAAGGTAAATTCCCATGTACCAACATCCTCTTTCAAACTAATACATTTGTGGGATATATACACTCTTCTTCCCATATCCATTCAGCCTGTGTCTCTGTCCATGTACTTTCCCATAGAATATTGTTGTTCAAGATTGTATATATATCACTATTCACCTCTTTCCCTTTTAGCCCTTGTATACCTCCCTGTGTCTTCAGCATTCTTCTGCCAACCTCTCTCTTCTTGTATAATGCCCTCCCAGTTAGCTGAGTTAACATGTGTCTACCTTCTAGCCAGTAAATTACTCTCCCTTCCCTTCCATCCCAGGTAATGATCATGTAATGTTTTTTAGTATAAAAACCTTTCCTTGAGTTTTTGCAATAGTGGTCTCATATGATATTTGTCTCTTTTTTTTTGATTGACTAATTTCACTCAGCATAATGCCCTCTAAAGGAGCTCTGGTAGCATAGTGGTTACAAATTGGGCTGCTAATCTCAAGGTCAGCAGTTTGAAACTACCAGCTGTTCTGCCAGAGAAAGATGAGGCTTTCTGCTCCAGTAAAGATTTACAGCCTCAGAAACCCTATACAGGGTCACTATGAGTCGGAACCAATTCCATGGCACATGACCACCACCACCAGTGTTCTCTAGGTTCATCCATGTTATAAGGTGTTTTGCAGATTCATTGTTAATTCTCCAATGTTACACAGTAGTCCATTGTGTGAATGTACCACTCTTCCGTTGATGGGCCTTTAGGTTGTCTTATTCTTTTGGCTTTTGTGAATAGTGCTGCGATGAACATCGGTACATTTATATCTACTCATGTCCTGGCACATACATCTTGTCTTTTTTCTTTTTTTTAAGTTTTTATTGTGGATTGAGTGAAAGTTTACAGGTCAGATTTACATTCAATAAATTATATTTTGTTTCATTGTAATGATTACAATCCCCTCCATGTATCATCAGTTAACAGTATTTACTTCCTTTTTTCTTTTTCTTTTTTGCTGTACACATACAAAACAGAAAATACATACTCATTTAAATGTCCAAAGGGCACACTTTGCAAGCCGGTCTCCTGCCTACAGGCACACAACCTTTCTCAGTCCATGGCCCTAGAGTCCTCAGCCACTCTGTCTTTCTTTTGCCATCACCTCTGCCACTGTTTCTGCTGTCACCACTTTTCTGGTTAGGATCCTATGCTCCACACATGCTCCTCCCTCTTGCTGGTCCTAGGGTCCTCTGATCCTGTAATGGAAGATTAACTACTCCCTGCTTTTAGTTACATATCTTCTACATTTACAGTTGTGACAATCACAATTAGTCCTGATAACAATTATACACAGTTGAATCATAAAATCCTATCCCTATCCTTCCCCATCCCCTTTCATTAGACTCATCTGGAAAAGAGGAAAACTATTCAGTGGGGATTCTACCTTATCCCTCTCATTCTGAAACTAAGCATATTCATAAAAGCCTGTAAAGACACTTCATGTTTTTATAGCCCCCTTTTTTGATAGCCAATATCTAAGTTGCCCATCCCTATCAACCCAATGTACTGAGGAGGCAAGCTTGATCCTTGATATGAAGAGTCCTTCTCTTTGGTTGGAATTTTGAGCAACTACATCCATAAGCAAAGGTCCAGTTCATCAGATTGTAGTAATTTACGCTCGCTCCCTGTATCAAACTTCTTTGTCTTCATCTGATTGAGTTCTGGTCAACTATCCATCCAAGCTATGTCAAATGGGTGCTATCTACAATTTTGGGCATTCTTGCATGCCTCCCCCAACTCACACCAGCTAGCTACTTTACTTTCAGCTCTAGCCTCCAGTTGGCATGCGTTCCTTGTGGATCTATACCAAGTGGAGGAATTGCTCATTCATAAGGTATTTCTATTTCCAACTTTCTGAGGAAGTGCCATACCATTTTCCACATGGTTAAACCATTTTATAGCCCCACCAGCAATGTAGGAGGGTCTCAGTCTCTCCACACCCCACCAGCATTTTTTTTTTTTTTAACATTGCTATTAATGCAGGAGTGAGATGATAATCACATTGTTGTTTTGATTTGTGTCTCTCTGATGGAGTCCTGGTGTGTCGCTGTGGGTTAATAATGCATTGGACTGCAAAGTTGGTTTGAACCGCAAGGTCGGCATTTCAAGCTGAGCGGCTACTCCTCAGAAACTCTAAACAGGGTTGCTATGGGTTGGAACCAACTTGACAGCAGCTATGGGTTGGAACCAACTTGACAGCACTTAAAACAACAATGGCTAATGATTGCGAACATTGCTTCATATGTTTGTTGGCTGCCTGAATGTCTTCCTTTGTGAAGTGTCTGCTCATGTCTTGTGTCCATTTTTTAATTGGATTGTTTGTCTTTTTCCTGTAGAGGTGTTGTAGTTTCCTATACATTTTAGAGATTAGTCTTTGTCTGATTTATTGTTGCCAAAAATTTTTTTCCAGTCTGTGGGCTCCTTTTACTCTTGTGGTGAAACCTTTTGATGCACATAGGTGCCGGATTTTTAGAAAGCCCCAGTCCTCTATTTTGTCTTCTACTGTTTGTTTTTAGTAATGTTTGATAGTGTATTTATGACATGTATTACAGCCCTAAGTTTGTCCCTATTGTTTTATAATTGATCTTTATAGTTCCAGGTTTTACATATAGGTCTTTAATCCACATTGGGACTCCTATGTGGCACTGTAGGATCAGTACTGGATTTCTAACCACAAGATGAGCAGTTCAAATCCACCAGATGCTCCATGGGAACCCTATACAGGGTCACTATGAGTCAGAACCAACTCAATGGCACTTAAAAAACAAGAACAACAATCTACACTGAGTTTGTTTTTGTATATGGTGTGAGATATGGGTCTTGTTTCATTCATCTGTGAATCCATTTCCAGTTTTGCTAAAGCATTTGTTAAAGAGAATATCTTTTCCCCATTTAATATGTTTTGGCCCTTTGTCAAAGATCAGCTGACTGTATGTGGATAGACTTGTTTCTGGGTTCTCAATTCTGTTCCATTGATCTATGTATCTTTCATTGTACCAGTACCAGGCTGTGTTGACCACTGTGGCTATGTAGTAAAATTTGAGATCAGAGATGAGAGACCTCCAACTCTGTTGTTCTTCTTAAGCAATGCTTTGTTCATCCGAGGTCTCTTTCCTTTCCATATTGTAGTAGTTAGGGCTTTGTGTCAACTTGAGTAGGCCAAGATTTCTAGAAGTTTAGCAGTTGGGATGTGCTTATTCCCACGGTAATGAAACCTAATACAGTTATGGTTAACTCTGATGAGTGCCTATGAGCAGCCAGTCAATTAAAGAGATTCTTCTTTGGGGGTGTGGCCTGCTCCCAATATAATGGACATGCTGGAGGGACTCTTCTTTTCTTTTCTTCTGGGGACCTGGGACTCTACAATTTTAAGCCATCACTTTTTCTTTGGTCTTACTTACTCATTGTTCCACTTTCACATGCATGTAGGTTGATTGAAAACATCAAGGCTTGGGTCAGATGCACCTTAGTTCTCAGCACCTTAGTACTCTTTAATACTTTAAAGAGGTCTTTTGCAGTAGATTTGCCCATTGCAATACATTGCTTGCTTTATTGACTGCTGTTTCCATGTGTGTTGGTTGCAGATCCATGTAAAATGAAATCCTTGACAACTTTAATATTTTCTTAGTCTATGCACAAGTTCCACATGAGCACAATTAAGTGTGTTAGAATTCTTTGCCTAGTCAATGAAACATAACTAAGTGTCATTCTTCTGGTATTCTCTGCTTCTAGACACTATCCATCTGACATCAGCAATAATCTGCCTCATGCCCCACCCACTTCTGAATTTGGAAATTAACTTTGGTAAAAAAGGACTAACCTTTTTCCTCACTAACAGGAGAAAGAGGACTATGAGTTAGGATACATATAAATTAGGGAGTGAAGAGAGAGTAGATGAGAGTTTAAATTTATTTATTTTCCCATTTAAGTGGGAGTTGAAGTCATCTGCTGAGAGTTGCTCAACAGAAATAGCATTAAGGAGGCAGATGTGGAGAGTTAAGGTTCAAGTTCAGTTCAACCACCATGGTGATCATGACCAGGGACATGCAAAAGGATTGTTTAACAATGCTGAAATTCAACTGGGTTGGAAGCTATAAATGTTAATGTCTGTGTGTGTGTTTATTCCATGTGCTTGGGAGTCTAGTCACAGAAACATGGAAAGCTGTTTTTCAGAATTTTAGATTTGCAAGATAGATGTGTGGCAGAACAAGTGGGTGAGTGAGTGTTTACATGCGCTCATTTGTGTGTGTGTCTGTGTATGGTGGAGGTGAGGGTGATCTGTCATGTCACTGGGTTGATTTGACTGGTTAGGTAGTTGTTTTCTCCCTCCTTCACAACTCCATATGTGTCCTTCCTGAAGCTACATGCTCAATTGAAGAGGACTTCCTGCCCCAATAGGGAGAAACATCTTTCAGGCAAGTGTATACAAATAGCTTCACCCTCCTGCTACAACCTCTAAACTACAAACAAGCTCTCAAATGTTGGCAGTTCAAACCCACTAAAGGCTCAGCTCCTTAGGAGAAAAGACCTAGTGACCCACTCTCATAAAGATTTACAGTCTTGGAAACCTTACAGAGCAGTTCTATTCTGTCCTATAGGGTCTCTCTGAGTCAGAATTGACTCAAGAGCACAGCATTGTGGTTCAAACCAAACTTGTGGTCCAGTGCTTTATCCCATTACCTATTTTTAAGGTTGAATCCTGATGTGGTGCTGTAGGATCAGCACTGGATGGTGAACCACAAGGTTGGGAGTTCAAACCCACCAGCCACTTCTCAGAAACCCTATACCAAGTCAGAACCGACTCAATGGCATGTAACAACAGCAACAAATAATAGTTGAAGCCATCACCCAGAGAGAATTTAGAGTGAGAGAAAATGAGATCAGAACCTTGAAAATACTATAATTAAGGAGTTGCCAAGAATATTTCAAAAAATGAAAAGTAAGAAGAAATGATCAAAATAGGAAAAAAATTAAGGGAGAATAAAATTCTGGAGCCCAAAAGAGATGAGAGTTTCAAAATGAAGGGAGTGCTGGATAATTGCTGATGGGGTGAGGAGTAAAGTGAGAACTAAAAAGAGTTCCCTGGGCCTGGCTAATCGGGCCTTAATAGATTTTGTGGTAGAATGGTAGGAGATGAGGACGTAAACACAGTAAACTATGGAATGTGTAATGTCATGAGTGGAGCAATGGATGCCAACAAGGAGAAAGAAAGATAATAAATGAGGTGATAACCCAAACAATATTAGATGCACACAGAAAGAGATGATAGCTCAGAAGAGAGGCATTTCTGATGTCGACATAACTTAAGAGAAAAAAATCCATCTTGCTAATGAGCTCTGTTTAATTTAGCAGTTTAAATATATGTGACCTAAAAATTTCTTCCTTCCACTGATGTTATTGTGAATCAATTTAACAAATATTTGTTGGACACCTCCTTCGTCTGGGCACTTCTAAGCAAACAGAAAGATTTAATTGCTGCTGTCTAAAGAGCTTTCATTTAGTAATGGAGATTACTTTTGCCCAACATTCCAGCTTAGATTGGGGGAATGAAGTGGAGCTAGCCAAGAGAAGAGCATTCCAGGGAGAGGAAACAGGGAGTAAAGATACAGTAATGAGAAATTGGGTTTCCCACGATATGAAAGAAGCAGTGGTAAGCAAAAGGTAGAACAAATAAAAACAAAGCTGGAGAGGTAAGCAGGGACTAGAGTTTGCAGGACTTTGAAGACCTATCTATGTATTTTATTTTCAGTGCAATGGGAAGTCATTGAAAGGTTTATAGCATTCAAATCATAATTCTGGTTGCACTGTGGAAAGTGGACTGCATAGGAGAAGGATGGTTAAGAAATGATAGGTAATTAAATGGAGATGATAGTAATGTAATTAAAAAGAAATGTATGCTGTCCAGATAAAAATAGTTTGTATACATTTTTATGCTCCCATTGCTGGGCCCACTAATGATCCAAGAGCAGACTTAGATCAGACCAAGGTCGGTTCCATTTTTCAGTGAATTCTCATGGAAACAAGAACTTTATTTCTAACTCTGCCACTCATCTGTTGGTTTGTTGTACTGTGGTGGCTTGTGTGCAGCTGTGATGCTGGAAGATATGCCACCAGTATTTGAAATATCTGCAAGGCCACCAATAATAGACAGGAAGAGGGAGAGACAGATTACTTTTGAATGTTTAGCCACTGTAAACTTTATAAATAGCAGCAGAACATTGTTAAATACAGTGCCAGAGACAAAACTATTATGAATGTTGTTGTTATTGTTAAATACCACTGAGTTGGCTCCAATTCATAGTGACCCAGTATAGGGTTTCCAAGGAGTGGCTGGTGAGTTTCAACTGCCATTTTGGGGTTCAAACTGACCTTGTAGTCCTGAACTTATCCTACAGCACTATTATGAATAGCAACACAATGTTGTTAGATATAGTGCCAGAAGATGATACATTCAGGTTGGAAGGCATTCAAAATATCTTCTCAAAGTAGATTGCCCATGATGACTCAAATAGAGTAAAACTTTCAGGATTGTCATTCACTAATGCAACACAATTCAAAATGAGGAGAAACCACAAAAATCCATTAAAGTTTTTAATAAGAAATGTACTAAGTATGAATCTAGGAAAACGAAGTTGTAATGAGTGAAATGGACTACATAAAGATCACTATCCTCGGCACTAGTGAGCTAAAAGGCCATTTTGAAGCAATCATATAGTTTACTATGTCAGGAATGGCAATTTGAAGAGGAATGGTATCACATTCATCATTAAAAATAACATTACAAGATCTG
This sequence comes from Chrysochloris asiatica, assembly GCF_000296735.1. Taxonomy (NCBI): domain Eukaryota; kingdom Metazoa; phylum Chordata; class Mammalia; order Afrosoricida; family Chrysochloridae; genus Chrysochloris; species Chrysochloris asiatica. The sequence continues at coordinate 2,170,643 of NW_006408592.1, forward strand.
TCTTGAAGTATAATATCTGGTGATAGGATAACATCCATAAGCCTGCAAGGAAGATCAGTTAATAACACTGTTATTTAAAGTTATGAACCAACCATTAAAGCCAATGATGATGAAATTAAAGAATTATACCAACTTCTACATTCTGAAATTGATCAAATGTGCGATCAGATGCACTGATAATTACTGGTTGAAATCACAAGGTTGGAAACAAAGAGGAAGGATCGGTAGTTGGAAAATATGGCATTAGTGATAAAAATTATGCTGGAGAGCCCGTAAGATTTTGCAAGACTTACAACTTATATAGAGTCCTGATGTGGTGCTGTGGGTTAATGCCCTGGACTATAAAGCCAGTTTGAACCACAGGTTGGCAATTCAAGCTCACTAGTCTCTCCTCGGAAAACCTATAACAGGGTCGCTATGGGTTGGCGGCACTTAACAACAACAACTTATACAGGAATCCTAATGTGGTGCTATAGGATAAGCAGTGAACTGCTCACTAGAAGGTCTGAAGTTCAAACCCACTAGCTGCTCCTTGGAAACCCTAAACTGGGTTTCTATGCATCAGAATCAACTCAACAGCACTTAATCAGAGGTGGTGGTGGTTATGTGCCATGGAGTCAGTTCTGACTCATAGCGACCCTGTACAGGGTTTCCGAGGCTGTAAGTCTTTATGGGAGCAGAAAGCCTCATCTTTCTCCCATGGAACAGCTGGTAGTTTTAAACTGCTGACCTTGCGGTTCGCAGCCCAATTCGTAACCACTACGCGACCAGAGAACAACAACTTATTCAAGTACCTCTTTAAAACAACATAAAAGGTGACGGTGCATCTGGACCTCACCAGATGGAATACACAGAAATAAAATTGACTACATCTGTTGGAAAAGATGGAAGAATGGCTTAATATCATCAGCCAAACAAGGACAGGGGTCAAGTGTGGCACTGACCATCTATTGCTCATATGCAAGTTCAGGCTGAAGCTGAAGAAAATTAAAACAGGTTCATGAGAGCCAAAATATGAGCTTGAACTTATCCCATCTGAATTTAGAGGCCATCTCAAGAACAGATTTGAGATGCTTCTGGCAAAATGGCAGACTAGGCAGATGCAGTACATGGACCCTCTACGATAAAGATACAAGAGACCAAATGAAACAGACATGGATGAAAATTCTGGAACTCTGAACTTCCGAGGAAAGGTTCGAGAAGTTAATTGAATGCTTGCTGAGAAGAGAAGCTGAGCAGGGACGGTGAGAGAGGGAGACAGACTCGTGAACAGCCAGCCAGATGCAGTGGGACCATCAGAATGAGGCCTAGCAAAGCAGCTTCACACAGGCAACAGGAAAGGAGACAGTAGCCATGCCCATACAGCCCAGCTACAGCCATACTCTCTGCAGCTCCACCCACTGGGCAAGAGCCAATACTAACTCCTATACCACCTGATCAAAGATAGACAGCAGCCAACACCTGCCAAACCCACCATAAACTGAGGTAACAAACAGGAAACCAGAACAGTGTACATACTTCCATTTTCTAATAATACCCACATGAGACAATTGGTGAGAGTCCAAGAGCAAGGATAACAGAAAATTTTTTAGAAGAATTCAGAAAAAACACTACAAGAACAAACAGACTAAATAAATGCAACTTTTGAAACAATACAAAATCTACAATTAGAAATCCAGAAGATTAATACTAAGATTTCAGAAACAGAGGATATAATGCAAGGACAAAAGAGTTGTTTTGACACAATGGAAGTCCAAATTTGTGAGCTCAAAGATAATAAATCTCTTAATATTAGTATGCTAGCTGAACAATTGGAGTCCTGGTGTGGCACTGTGGGTTAATGTGATGGACTGCAAAGTTGGTTTGAACTGGTCAGTGATTCAAGCTCACCAGTCACTATGTGGAAACCCTATACAGGGTTAAAACCCTATACATTGGTCAAAACCAACTCAAAGGCATTTAACAACAACAAGAAGCTGAACAATCAGAAAAAAAAAAAAAAAAAAGAATGAAAAAATCCAAAAAAAGCCTAAGAGTTACATGGGACACCATAAAAAGGAACAATTTACAGAGAAAATTGTTTGAAGAGTTTTTGGAAGATAAATTCCCTAAAATCACGAAAGATAAACATACAAGAAGCTGAATGAACCCCAAACAGGATAGATCTCAAAGGAAAATCACCAAAATATAGCATGATCAAACTTTCCAAAACCAAAGACAAGGAAAGAATCCTGAGAGCAGGTTGGGAAAAAATGAAAAGTTACCTTTGTAACAATTGCAAAGGATAACTAATAAAACAAAGCTCAAATTTCTCAGCAGACACCATGCAGGCAAGAAGGCAATGGGATGATATGCATAAAACTCTGAAAGAAAAAAATTGCCAATCAAAAATCATGTACCTGACAAAGCTGTTTATCAAATATGATGATATTAGGACATTTCCTGATAAACAAAAAATTAAAGGAATTTTAATGATCAGGCCAACTTTACAAAAAAATATACTAAAGAGTATTCTTTGGACAGAGAAACAACATCAGGCAACCATCTCATGTATGAGAATACCATATATAAAAACATCACCCAGCACTCAATCCACATATGTTGTTGTTGTTGTTATGTGTTGTTGTTATGTTCCGACTCATAGAGACCCTGTACAGGGTTTCTGAGGTTGTAAATCTTTACAGGAGCAGAAAGCCTCATCTTTCTCCTGCGGAACAGCTGGTAGTTTCGAACTGCTGACCTTGCGGTTCGCAGCC
>NW_006408592.1:2177043-2178230 GCF_000296735.1 Chrysochloris asiatica
CTCGTATTATTTGCTCAGCATACAGGTTGAATAAGTATGGTGAAAGAATACAACCTTGTTGCATACCTTTTTAAATTTTAAACCATTCAGTGTTCCCATGTTCTGTTCGAACAACTACTTCTTGGTCCAAGTAAAGATTCCTCATGAGCACAATTAAGTGTTCTGGAATACTCATACTTCGCAATGTTGTCCATAGCTTGTCACTTTTAAATGACCATTTTAACTAAATTTTTCAAATAAAATATCATCTTAAATAGTCAATTAGTCATTTTAATAACTGGGATTGTGCTTTTCAAAAGGAACTTACATATATAAACTATTTGAAAATCTAAACACAAAAAGATGCAGTGGTTAAACACAAAGAGCCGTTGTTTTATAGTTTGTTGAAACAAAAATTCAAAAGATAAATATGTTTTCAGAGTTTTAGAATTTTGAACATAAAACTCAATGTCCTCATGATCTTAATGGAGTCTTGGCGTGGCACTGTAGGATAAGCACTCGACTTCAAGATCGGCAGTTCAAATTCACCAGCGGATCCTCAGAAACCATATACAGGGTTGCTATGAGTCAGAACTGACTTAATGGCGCTTAACAACAACAACAGTGATCTAAAAAACAATCAAGCTTCCTTTAATATTATTGTTAATACAATGGAAATAACAGTATCTTCTTGCATCCAAGTTCAAAGAGACTTAAATAGGTTATAAATTAGCCAGTTCCAAGATTTCAAGAAAATAATCTAAATACATTTTGTCACAATTAGAAAAAATGTGAAGTATTTGTGTAACTCTTTAATGTCTAGGTATAGGCAGTTCAAGCTCACCAGCTGCTCCTAGAAAACCCTATACAGGGTCGCTATGGGTTGGAACCAACTCGATGGCACTTCACAACAACACCAAAAATAGGCACTAAATTTTATACTTACTCGATCATGATACTTTTGGTTCTTTTCTCTGAGTTTCTTTAATTGAACCATGAATCGTTCTACTGCGGTTTCCTTTATTTGACAACTGAGAATGAACACACACAAAAAATGTCACAATTATTTATTTTAAAGGAAAATTAACAAAACTTAGAAATTAAACTATACTGTTTAAATAGAAATGAATCATTAAGTATATTTAAAAATCCATTTGGAGATAAGTATCTTAAGTGATTTTGTTTTTCCAAATTCATATAGTTTACTA
>NW_006408592.1:2180108-2187807 GCF_000296735.1 Chrysochloris asiatica
GACTCCAGAGCAGTTGGTAGTGGTAGTCAAACTGACATCTTCACCACATTCATAGTTTTGTTTACAGGAAAAGTAAACACACACACATATATATATGTCACTCTTCACCCCCCCACCCATGTATCTACCTACAGAATATTGTTTTTCCAAAGTAGTGTACCTCTGTCCCCTTTATCCCTGTATAACTCCCTGTGTCTTCACCTGCCTTCACCATTCTTCTGCCAACCTCCCCCTTCTTGTATATTGCTCTCCCTGTCACCCAAGTTAACATGTGTCTACCCTAACCAGGGAATTACTGTCTCTTTCCCTTCCACCCTTGATAGCTATCAAAGAATGTTTTAGTATGAAAACCTTTTCTTGAGTATTTACAATAGTGGTCTCATACAGTATCCTTTTGCGACTTATTTCACTAAGCACAATGTCCTTCAGGTTCATACATGTCATGAGATGTTTTGAAGATCCATCGTTATTCTTCAACATTACATAATCTTCCATTGTTGTATGTGCCAAGGTTTGTTTATCCATTCTTCCATTGAAGGGTATTCATGCTATCTCCATTTTTTTGCTCTTGTGAATAGTGCTGTGATGAACATCAGTCTGCATATATCTACTCATGTCTTGGCTCTTATTTCTTGTGGATATATACCAAGTAGAGAGATTGCTGGGTCATATGGCATTTCTATTTCCATCATTCTATGGAAGTGCCATAATATTTTCCATAGTGGTTGAACCATTTTACAGTCCCGCCAGCAATGTAGAAGGGTCCCAGTCTCTCCACACCTGCATGAGACATTCTTATACTAAAAATATTGTTTATTGTTTTTCTGAAATTCAACTTTAACTGAGCATCCTGTATTTTTATTTGCTAAAACTGGCAACCCTACACATAAAACTCCCTCTCACTCCCAACTAGGGCTTGTCCTTGTTCTTGTTATGCGCCATTGAGTTGGTTCTGACTCAGAGACGCTGTATAGGGTTTCTGAGGAGCATCTGGTGATCTTGAGCAGCTGACCTTACAGTTTAAACTGACTTTACAGTCCAGTGCATTAACCCACTATGCCATACCAGGAAATCAGTTAGGAGGAATTGATCCAGGGCTTTGTCTTGTGTTGAGGTTCAAGTGAGAAATTCATACTGATAATCTCCTCGGTCATGGCATCAGCACAGCTCAGGAGAAATTCTGAGATGCCCTAACTGTTTTGGTGGCTCCATCAGCCCCTTTGTGGATGGAGCTCATGGTAAAACCAAAATCAAATAGGTTGTTATCAACAATTTGACTCACTGTGACCTTTTGGTTAGCAGATGAGCGCATTAACAGTTTGTTCCCCAGAGGCTCCTGGATGATTTCCACATTCCATTGAGTCACTTTTCTTTGGAATGGGCACTGATTTGGCAGTGGCAAAGATTTGGCTGTAGCAAAAATTCTTTACTTTCATCATCTTTATCTTTAGACTTTGCTTTGTAAATTTGAATAATAGTAGTATTAACTGGTCTTCCTTGTAGGCAGATGGGTTTTGTCCTATTACAGACATCATTGCACTTCAAGGTCAATTTTGAAATGCTCATTTTGATGATGAATGAAATACTATTCTTCTTCAATTTTTTTTCCTGGCCTAGTAAACCATATGATTGTTCCATCCATGCATTAAAGTCAACACTACTTTTAAGAGGCAGCTCTTCCACCGTCATATTTTGAGTGCCTCCCCAGCCTGAGGGGCTCATCTTCCAGCACTATATCTGACAGTATTCTGGTGCTCTTCATCATGTTTCAGTATTCAGTATTCTGCTGCTGTATGACAGTGCCCCACTGGTATTCACACGGTTTTCAGTGTCTAAGCATTCAGAATTAGTCTGCCTCACCTTCTTCCTGGCTTAGACTGGAAGCTCAGCTAAAATTTGTCCACCATAGGTGTACCGTGCTGTTATTTAAAATATTTATGGCATTGTTTCCAGCATCACAGTAACACACAAGCCACAACACTGATGAGTGGTGGACTATTCAGATAGGATCATTTTATTTATCTTCAACAGAATCTCTCAAGGAGGGAGATAGGTTTTCCCTGAATGTTGTTAAAACAATTCTTTTGAAAACCTAGTCATCATCACTGACTCCCTGCTTTCAACATTGTCCTTCCTCAGTCAGTGGCTTCCCATTCCCAAACCTCAAGCGTTCTTGCAGGTTTTGCGTGATGAGATTCTTGCCTAACTTGCCAGTGTCTGCTCTGATCCTCTCATCTTTACTCAGCTTTCTCTCAGTTTCTGTACTGTGATAAACACTCACCCACCCCAACATATTTGCCAGAAGCATTCACTCTATGCTTCCAGAACTCTTCCTCCTCTTCCATGGTTAGCTTAAACATCAAGTTTTTCCTGACCCCTCCAACTAGGTTTAGTCTTTTACTTATAGCATCACACAGTACTCTGCATTTGTCTTTCATATCACCTTAATTACAGTTGTAGTTAGGTGTCATCAAACTGGTTCTGACTCATAGCAACACTTTATAGGATTTCTGAGGAGAGGCTGGTGGGTTTGAACTGCTGAACCTGTGGTTAGCAGTCTAGTGCTTATCATAATTAGGACTCCTAATTACAGTTATATGGTTTAAAACTGAGCAGTTCTTCTTTCTGTTGCACATGGGGTTGCTACGAGTCAGAACCAACTTAAGGGCCCCTAACCACAATAATTTTTCTTAAAGCTTGAATTAGTTATTAATTTGTTTCTCCTTATGCCTCATCAGGACAGGGACCGTGGGTCCCATTCACTGCTATACCCCAGTGCCTGATATTTACTTTGCACATGGTAAACACTCAAGCACTTTCCTTTTTTTCCAGTTTCGTATTGGTATTTTATTTAATTAAAAAAAAAAAAAGACTTTATTGTGAATTGTGTGAAGGTTTAGAGAGGGAATCCATTTTCCATTCAGTAAGTCATGTATATTTTGTCTCATTTCATTGATTGCAGTCCCCACAATATAACATCACTCATCCCACTTTTCTCCTGAATTTTCTGATTTTCCTTCTTTACTAACCCTTCAGGCCTTCTGTACTTTGTTCTGGGAAAATGCTGCCCTTTTGATCTCAAATGAATGATTGTTCTAGGAGTGTATACCTCCTTATAGTTATCGTTTACAATATAGACTTTGTATACCTCCCTATATTTATAGTTTATGATATAGATCTGTCTATGTGGGACATGGGGGAGAGTTCAGTTCCAGCCAGAATGGTAATGAAGAGTTATAGTCTTGAGTGTTCCACTGTCTCTATTTGACAGTAAGCCTGATCTTTTTTTTTATGATTTTGAGTTTTGTTCTACATTTTTTCCCACTCCATCAAGGACCTTAGGACACCTCTTCCATAGCAATTGGTGGTGGTAGCCAGGCATCCGTTAGTTCTTCTCTTCACAGGGTCACGAAGGTTGAGAATATCATGGTCATCAGTCCACTGGACAAATTATTTCCATGTAGCTTTCATTTTTTTCAGTCTTTGCTTCAGATGGGGAGAGACCAATAACTGCACCTTAGATGGCTGCTCACAACCTTTTAAGATCCCAACTGCTACTCACCAAAGTAGGATATAGAACATTTTCTTTGTAAATTGTTGTGCCACTGGACCTTGATGTCCCCTGAGACTACAGTCTTGAGTCCCCAAGCCCAGTGACTTATTCCCTCAAGTCCATGGCTAAGAATTTTTCATAACTTTACTCCATATGCTCTACTTCAAGTACTTGTTGAATGAGTGCATTATTGGTGTAAATTTCAATCTTTACTGTGGTAATGACTACACTTATTCATTCTTTTAAAATCATACATTAAAACACCTTCTTGTCTAATATGCAACATTAGTTTCTCCTCAACATATGGAAGAAAGAAAAGGGGAGAAAATTAAAGATGCTTGGATTCAACTAGTTCAATGGACCAGTGGAGCAAGCAAACAATAATCACCATGACTCTGAGACCAGAAGAACTAGATGGTGCCCAGCTACTGCTACCAACTTCTCTGAAAGGGATCACATTAGAAGGTCTTGGATAGAACTCTGGATAAAGTGGTAGAAAATGCAGACCCAAATGTAAAATTATTTAAAAAAACCCCACAAAAAACGAAAAAACAAACAACTGCACTTACTGGTCAGAAACAGACTGGGATGGCCCTTGACTACCCTTCAGATTTAGAACAAAACTCAGCCTAGTGGCCCAATTTTCAGCAAATCAGAATAGATATATAGAGGGAACACAATAGTATTCAGGTATGCTCACCATGGAATAGCCAATCATTCAAGATCAAAAGGACAACATTTACCTATGAACAAAGTTGGGAAGAAATGGGAAGGATTGTGGCATGGAACCACAAGGAGAAAGTGGGATAATTGTTGTTGCATGGAGGGGATTGCAAAATGTATGATTTGTTGAATGTAAAACTGTTGATCTTGCCTGTAAACCTTAACTCAATTCACAATAAAAATTAAAAACAAAACAAAACAAAAAATATCTTCCCAATCCCTAAAGTTGAGTTTCAGAAGCTTTCAAAGGAGCTTACTATATCCAGTAGTTGGAATAAAACATACAAATGGGTGCCATTTGTCACTTTGTTTCAAGTTCCTCAAAGTAAGACATTAGAAAACACTCTTATTATTAAAAAATTGACTTCATAAATCACTTGGATTTTATTAGTAGCCATTTGGGGATAATGTAAGTTAGAATATCTTGAAATTAAAACATACATAAAAAAGGGAAATTTCCTGGTCTATCCTTCTGTGACTGTATACCAAACATTCTGTGTTATATTTTAAGAGGTAAATCGAGCAAGTTGTTGTGTATACAGGGGAGAGTGACCAAATCAATGGAAGGAGGGAAGAAGGGAGCCAAAGTCACTTTAAGAGATGGTGTTTCATAGCTTTTACTTGGACTGTGTTACATTCAAAGTTTCAACAATCTTTAAAAATGGTCACATAGCACAAGAGTGCAACTATGCCTCCGGCCCACTTCTACTCCCTTGTAGGATAACTCATTTCCATTTGAGTTATGGGTGTCTGAACAATGACTGTCATTTATAAATGAGAACTATTGGATTTCAGAATCTAAACTTACTGATAGTACAGAAGAGCTTCACTGGCAGGCAGTTTGACTTCTTTTGGCGGCCCATCTTGGATATCTTTTTTATTTAGTTTTGCTGTGTTTTCCATTGTGCTCATCAGCTATTAAGAAATATACCTGTTTAGAAAAGAGACAAAAAAAAGTAGATAAATTGATCTTTGCCTCCTACTTGTGTTTATTCTAGATAAGGTATGCCCCCACCCTAGGATTTCATTTTAAAATGAGTCTTCCATGACAGTTGCTTTAAAACCCGTAGACCTAGCATCCATCACAATGCTGGAGCATCATGAATCAATTGGAAACTGTTGTTGTTAAGTGCTCTCAAGTTGGTTCTGAGCATTTTTTTTTAAATGGGCATGTGTAGGTAGGAGTAAAGAATGAGGATTAGAGTTGGGACTATGACTAGGGTTTGGCTAGTCCTAGGACTTTATTTTTAGGATTATACGTAGAACTAAGGTTAGTGTTAGGGGCAAGGGTTGGGCTAGATTTTAGGGTTATAGTTAGGTTTATTTTTATTTATTTATTCTTGAAATCTATTTGATTTTCTCTTCATTTTAAGTTCTGTAACTGGATGATTCCTTCTTTTTATCTTATGATTTTTATTGTTGTTATTATCTCTGGTTCTCTCCATTCAGTCTTATAGGTCTGTTTTACTTTGCATCCTTCTATATGTGGGCTAGAAGGAGCTCTGGTAGCATAGTGGTTTCGAGTTGGGCTGCCAACCACAAGGTCAGCAGTTCGAAACTACCAGTGGTTCTGTGGGAGAAAGATGGAGCATTCTGCTCCCATAAAGATTTACAGCCTCGAGAACCCTGTGCAGGGTCATTATGAGTCAGAACCAACTCCACGGTACTTAACAACAACAACATATGTGGGATGGAGTCCTGGTGTGACATTGTGGGCTAATGTGCTGGACTGCAAAGTCAGTTTGAGTCACAAGGTGTTTCAAGCTCACCAGTTGCTCCTTGGAAACCCTATGCAGAGTCACTATGGGTCAGAACTGACTTGATGGCATGTAACTACTTACCTGGGATGAGTCTAGGTGACATTATCATGTATGTTAGTCTCAGGTTGTTGTCTGTTGTTGTTGGTTCTCTGTCCAAAGAACTTCCTGTAGTATTTTTTATAAGGTTGGTCTGGTGTTTACAAATTCTTTTCATTTATGTTGGCTGGAAATGACCTAATTTGAACATTATGTATGATGAACAGTTTTGTTGTATATGTGATTCTTGGTTATCAATTTTTTTTCTAAGTTTTATGTATATCGTTCCATTGTCTTCTTGCGTGCATGGTTTCTGCTGAGAAACCTTTTAGTTTTCCTTTTTTGGTACCTTTTCATTTTTCCTGAGCTGCTTTCAGGATTATTTACTTCTCTTTGGTTTTAAAAAGTTTGATTATAATATATCTTGGTTTTCTTTTGGGATCTATCTTGTTTAGAGTTTGTTCAGTTTCTTGCATGGCTATCATCTTGTCTTTCATGATGTTTGGGAAGTTTTCTTCCAACAACTCTTGGACAATATTTTCTATGATTTGGGGTTTTACTTTGTTTTTTGATAGTGTCCCACATAAATCTTAGGCTTTCTTCAGATTTTTCTGTTCTTTTTCTGATTGTTCCTCTGTTAAGAGTGTTGTCAAGTTGACTTCAGCCCATAGTGACCCCGTACAGGGTTTCCACGGTGTGGCTGGTGGGTTTGAACTGTCAACCTTGGGGTTGACAGTCCAGTGCTTATCCTATCCTATAGCATTACACAGGACTCTAGCAGATGATTAGTGATTTTTCTACAAACTCAGTAATTTGGCTTTCCATGGATTCAATTCTATCTCTTTGTCCTTTTAGTGTATTACCTATTTCTGAAATCTTAGTGTTTACCATCTAGCTTTCTAATGGCTGATTCTGTATGGTTCCCATTTTTTCAGTTTGTTTCTTGAATTTTCCCATGGTTTTGTCAGTGCTTTCCTGTAATTTTCTGATTTTTCTCTCAATCCATTGAAGTTGCTTAATTAGCATTCTTTTAAATGCCTCTCAGATAGTTCTGATACCATTTCTGATGTTATATTTCCTGACTCTGTATTTTGGTGACTTGTTTGATGTACTCTGCCTTGTTTCTTTGTGCAAGCTGAAACTGTCCATTTTCTCCAAAACAATACAATCATTTGATGAATGTACATTGGTGTTCTCAGGCACTCACCATCTGTGTCTCCTGGTGGATGTGGTAGAGATCAGAAGTGTGAACGCAGTTAGTTCTGTTCAATGTTTGTGAATCATAGTTTAGGGTAGGTTCATGCACCTCCTGAAGTGGGGGCACTATGCCCAGTGTCTGGCCCCAGGCAGGGCAGAGGCTACATTGCGGGTGTGTGCCATTGACTGCTGGGTTGGCGAGGGATGGGACTGGCTATATCCTCATCTTGCTGGAAGGCATGGGAACAAGGGAGAACTGCATGCCCTTGTCACCAGTAAACAGGTGAGTCCTCTGCCCGCAGGCTGCTGTATTGACAGCTGCTCACAAAAGCTCAAAATGACTACGCTGGTCTTCTCCAAGGTACAATCCACCAATTTTTCTTCTCTCTCACAGCTCCTGTTCAACTTGTTGTTATTGTCAGGTGCCATC
>NW_006408592.1:2187907-2189172 GCF_000296735.1 Chrysochloris asiatica
CACACCAGGACTCCCAAAACAAATTTCCAAGACTGGAAATAGGGAAACAGAGGTATTAATTTATAATGAAGTCAACTACAAAGCAAAAATTGGGAATAGTGTAGATATAGAACTTACAAATGGCTAGGAATTCAGGAAGATTTCAAGATAAAACAGAATGTTTTAAATAGGGGAAAAAAAATTACAAAAGTAACTTCAAAGAAAATGCAACACCTTTACATCAAAATAAAAAAAATTTTAAAAGAGGAAAACCAGAAAGATTTAGTAAACATTAACACAACAGAAACAAAGAAAATGAAAAGAAACCCAAGAAAAAAATTGAACTTGATGAAGAATATTATGTGTAACAGATCAGATTACATATAAATGTGTAAACAGGGTTGGTGATTATGTGCTGTGGAGTTGGTTATGACTCATAACAACCCTGTACAGAGTTTCCGTGGCTGTAAATCTTTACAGGAGCAGAAAACCTCATCTTTCTTCCGTGGAACAGCTGATAGTTTCAAACTGCTGACCTTAAGGTTAGCAGCCCTATTCATAACCACCATACTACCAGAGCTCCTTGTTAACAGCACCACACCAGGAATCTCCCCAAGCAATAAGAAGTTATGTTAATTATGATTTTTCTGATAAGCACTGTACTGTGAACCATAAGGTCGGCAGTTCAAACCCACCAGCTGCTCCTCGGAAACCTTATATAGGGTTGCTATGAGTCAGAACTGAATTGACGGCATTTAACAACAACAACGTATATTCTTGTTACTATGTAGATGTGATAGTCACTTTTTTTTTTAGATGTTTGTTTTTTTTTTTTTTTAATTTCTTACTGTCTTTTTTATGATTCTTTAAATAAATTTTTTTTTTTTTCTGCATCATTCGATAGTTTAAATGGGAGAACATTAGCTTTACAGTCATCCTATCCTTTCATTGCCATGGTTACAATCCCCTCCATGCATCATCAACCAACCAAAGGGTTGCAGGCCTGCCCACCCAGTTGTCAGCATACAGCCCCACTCCCTCTCTGGGTCTAGAGTTCCCAGCCACTCCATCTCTTCACGTCGTCTCTGCCTCCATCCCCAGTATCACTGTTTCTCTGGGTAGGGTCCCGCACTCTGCTCTTCTCCCTTGATGGTCCCAGGGACCTCGGCTCCTAGACTGCAAAGTTAACCATTCCCCTCCTTTTGCTACAAAATGTCTACCTTTACATTTCCAACCCCCACAGTCAGTCCTGATATCAATTATTCACAGCTCCTTTTATCAGCCCC
>NW_006408592.1:2192340-2201402 GCF_000296735.1 Chrysochloris asiatica
ATATCAGTAATTGATGGTCTGTTCCACAGTCTGCCCCTGGCCTTGTCTTCACTGATGATATGGAGCTTTTCCATCTTCTCTTTCCACAGATGTTCAACTTAGTCTTCTATTATACATTCAACCTACCTGTCTGTCCTATCCTCTGTTGCTCAGAATTCCAGGTTCAACCATCTGTATCTGTTTTACTCAGTTTAGTATCTTTGTTGCAGAGGGTCAGCTCAGTGTATCTGCTTACTTACCATCTTGCCCTAGATCTCAGTTTCCATTGTATTCTTGAGAATATTAAAACTGTGTTTAATCCAGGTACAGCAATTCTTCTATCCAAAGCTTCCTAAGAGACTCATTTCTTTGTTATCCATCTACATTTATTGTCCATCAGGACTGACATTTTCAATAATTTTATTCCTCCAAAGTATTTAGCAGAGTGCCCTGCACATAACAGCAGTTCAATAAATCTATTATATTTTTCACTGAATTAAAATAAAACCACAACTTGCTGTGCATACTAAGTAAGAGAACTAGGACCCAAAAGGAGTAGATTTGGCTAAGGTTGTTACAAATACCAAATGAAAGTCCATATTAGTGTTTTATACACATTAAGACATTCACAAACATAAATAATAGTAACAGCACATATTGTTGTGTTATTAACAATAATGTTCATCAGCTATCAATTGCTTTTTCACTTAATAATAAAAATGATCAAATAATGTTGTTGTTAGGTACTATCAAGTCAGTTTCAACATTATTAATTGCTTTTGTACCTAATGATAAAAATTATCAAGAATGTTAGATGCTATAGAATTGGTTCTGACTCATAGTGACCCTTTGTACAATAAAGACTGCTCACAGTTATGTTTGAGCCCGTTGGTGCAGCTACTGTGTCAAGCCACCTCTTCGCAAGTCTTCCTTTTTTTTGCTGACTCTCTACCAAGCATAATGTCCTTCTCCAGGGACTGGTCCCTCCTTATAACATGTCCAAAATATGTGAGAAAAAAAACCATCCTTGTTTCTAAGGAGAATTCTGTTCTTCCAAGACAGATTTGTTCGTTCTTTGGCAATCTGTGTTATATTTAATAGTCTTCTCTAGCACCATCATTTGAAGGCACTAATTTGTCTTCAGTCTTCCTTACTCATTGTCCAGCTTTCACATGCACGTGGAGCAATTGAAAATATGAAGTCAAAAGTAATTGCTACAAAATCATACAAACCCTTATTATATCAAAATGTAAAGCTATTGTTTTTAAACATGTCCTCCATCTAGGTCAATACAATATGAAGGTGGTTGCAAAATGACAACAACCATCCTTCCCAACACATACTCTACTTCTCAGCTAGGTTCAGCAATTCCTTACAATAGTCACATGGAACTCAGACACCATACTCACAGTTATGGGGCATTAGGGAAGCTTCAGGCTACAGTGCTTCTAGTCAGGACAGTCTATCCTCATCCATGCCTGCAGGCAGACCTCTCTCTGGCCCTTGACCCCTTGGCCTGGCCACTGTCCTGCTCTGCTCATTAGGACTTCTGATAAATGGCCAAATGACACTCCATTCTACTATTAACTTCAACCCAAAGGCACTAAGCTCTAGCTCCATATGTCAGCAAAACTAGCTCCACAATTAAGTATGTGGAGGCACCCAACTCCACAAATGTATCTCCTGCCCAAAGTCCCTCAGCTTTACTTGCTCTGTGGGTCAGGAAGTCCACCACTGTTTCGTGCTCTGGCTCTAGGCTCTGCTGCTGCTTTTTGCTATGAGTCCTGGGGTATGGCACTTCAGGATAAGGCACTGGATAAAAAGGTCAGTTTTAACCACAGGGTCGGTAGTTAAAACACACCAGTTGCTCCTCAGAAACCTTATACAGGGTCACTATGGGTCGGAACCAACTTGACGGAACTTAACTACAACAACAACAATGGTGTGGCACTATAGACTCTTGGTGTGGTGCTGTAGGATAAGCATTGAACTTGGAACCATAGGGTCAGTAATTCAAACCCACCAGTTACTCCTTGGAAACCCTATACAGGGTTGCAATGAGTCGGAACTGACTAAATGGCACTTAACAACAACAGTAAGTATTTCAAAATGTACATTTGTACTTGACAATGTGCTATAAACAATGGGAACTTTCATAAAGATTTCTAAGGATTTACAGTTCCTGGCTACCTACAGGATTTCTATCTCAATAAAGGGTGAGAATCCTGGAAAATTTCACAAAAGAAATATAGTTATGTAGAACAGCTCCTGTCAAACGGACACTTTATCTATTTGTCAGTAAGTGCAAACACATGCAGTGCCGCTTCCATGCCTGGCATTTATCTAACCCACAGTTGTAAAACATAGAAGAAACAAGATCCCTTCTCAGACTGCTAAGAAGAAAGAAGTACATTCCAAGTGGAACTTTAAAAACAATGAGTAATTAAAAACAAACAAACACTTTTCATCCAAATTAAGCAGAAGGCAGACAAATAAAGAAAAAGAAAACTCTGGGGGATATAAAAAGACATTACCAATATCATGTAGAAGATTCTACAGAGGTCTTTGGCTCTACTACGACCTCTCTCTTGTGTTGGATTTGTATGAATGTGGAGTTTTCCTCTCTCACTTCTGTTTGGACACTCTCTAGCAAAAAGGATGAAAGTCCCAAGAACTGGAAGAATCAGTTCGCTAGCCCTGTCAAAGTCTACTCCATAGTCATGTTTTTCAGAAAATGTTTTTTTTTTTTTAATTCACTAAATGCTTTTCAGGAGTCTCTAAGTGATGAAAATGTAAAGGTTAGCAGTTCAAACCCACCCAGAGACACCTTGGGAGTATGTCATGGTGATTGGCTTCTGAAAAATCAAGCCTTGAAATCCTTAGGGAAAGCAGTTCTACTCTGCACACATGGGGCTGCCAAAAGTCTAAATTGACTCAATATCAACAAAAAACAACATTTCTCAGTATAAAGTGGAAAGTCTGTTTAGTGAAAATGAATACATGATAACCATTTTCTTCATATGTACAGTTACTCCATAATGCTTTCCTTGACTCTGAAAATTTACCCATAAAATGCAGAGTGAGTCTCTTCCTGCACAGTCTCAAGATACTGGCTCAACTTCCAGGAGCCTCCCAAAGACTCCTTTCATGATTTTTGTGGCGTCATGAATATGCAGCAGCCTCCTAATGAGTTCTTTCATGTTTTTGTGGCAGTTCTGCCCTAATGCCTTTCCAGATACACGAAATGGACCTTGAAATTTAACTGAAGTTTAATACAAGTGTAGATTAAATAAAATTAAGGGTATTTACTTACCATTACCATAGTAATGATAAAAGTCTGAAATTCTCACCTATGCCAAAATGTATTTTTAATACAATTTATAAAATCTTAGAAATACTCTCTAACATTTTTTAAAATAGGAATTTATTTGAATCCTTTTAAAAGCTAAAATATCATTTAAAAGGTTTTTCTTTAGAAATTTCAGACAAAATCAGTATCAGCCAGTTAGTATTAATCAATAAAATGTAAAACTCAACCAATTTAAAAATACAACATGAAATAGCCATATAGTCAAATTAAGGTTTTAAAAAATATCTGCTTGGGTAATTATTTCAACTTTCAAATGGATGCTACGACACAGATTGATGATGTGCATTGTATCAGCATGGCTTTTCATAAACGCAAATCTTTCAGACAGAGATTCATTTTGAACTTCAGCACCCAAAATATGTTGTATCCTCATATGAAAAACTGGTCTGTTTTCTGATCTAGGACTACTAATTAAAAACAGCTTGAAATGCATGCTGTTGTTGTTGCTATCTTGGAGTCAGTTGCGACTCATAGCGACCCGGTATAGAGTTTCCAAGGCTTTTAAAACTGTTTTCAAAAGCAGAAAAGCCTCATCTTTCTCAAGTGTGGCTGCTGGTGGCCTGAAACTGCTGACTTTGTGGTTCACAGTCCAGTGCTGTACTATATTGTAACAATTTCTCTAACAACCTGTACTACAGTTTTTCCCAACTTCTGCTATCCTTCCATTTTAGAACTGACAGTTCTTAAAAAACAAAACAACAACATAAAAACCCCATCAAAACAAAATTGTGAGGATAATGGAAATCCATGCAATACTTTATACTCCCATAGTGGAATAGAGCTGTGAAGAACAGTGTTGAATATAGAGTATCTACTGGGCTGGATCTTAGGGGTAGGGCAAGAAAATCCAAGAGCAATTGTCACACACACTGATAAATATCCCGTCTTATTATTTTCCTTCTATGTCTTTACAGAAATCACTTCTTTGGCCTCATATTTTCCCAGATCCATACCACTTCAATTCTCTCGGCCTAGCAGAGAATTATGGAGGTAAGGAAGGAAGAGAGGAAGCAAATAAGGTACTATAAAGGTACAATACAAATCTAACAAACTCATAAAACAAGGAAGCTAATTAAGTATTTTGTTTAGAAGAATGCAGTAACCAGGGCAAGGAGTTGAAATCAACTTTTGGGTTGAGAGGTGAGGGTGAGGTGAGAAGCCATCAACACATTGAGTTCTTAGGAAGTACATACAATTGAAGACTGCTGTGTTGGGGATATCCTGAGAATTGGGTGAGAAAAACGCAAAACAAAGCAATTTGGATTCTAGTTTCTAAGCTCCTCCACGTCTAAATTTTATATTGAGACAGATCTCTGAGCTTCTGTGAGCCTCACTTTCCTCCTCCATCTTTCCTACCGTCTCTCAAGGTAATTTGTTGTGGTGGTTGTTTTTGTTAGTGTTCTCGGGTCCTTCCAATTCACAGTGAACCCTGTATAGGGTTCCCGAGGTAGTAAGTCTTAAAAGGAGCATAAAGCCTCATCTTTCTCCCATGAAGTAGTTAGTGGGCTGGACTGTTGACCTTATGGTTTGAGTCCAGTGCTTATCATATGGAGCGACCAAATGAAGCTTAAATGAGATGCTTTGGGAAAACTGTCAAATAAAAAAGCCCCATACAAATGGAATGAACTATTAGTTCACTGAACACCTACTGTGTGTTAGGGACTGTGGGGGGGCATCGTGAGGGTTACAAACCTCAATCAGATCACATCCTGCCCTCTGGAGCAGAAAATCTAGAAGAAGTGAGCAATATCTCCAGGGGCCCTACTGCAAAGGGAAGAAGAGATGGGTTAATTTTCTGATCTTGTGAGGATGGCTCAGAACCGGACACTGTTTCATTCTCATGTGCTTAAGGTCGCTATGAATTGGAACCAACTCTATGGCACCTAACAACAACAATAACAACAACAAATATTCTGATCAGATCTTAAAGGATCTGCCTCCCTCTCCCTAGTGGAGAGTATGGGAATGCCCTACAATGCACCCAGGCAGAGAGGCCCGATGCAGAGCAACTGGGCGCAACCCACCCGGAACCCAGTTTGGTACTGAACAAGCCCAGGAATGTGAAGATACGCCTGGCCTGTGAGGAGTAGGAGGTGCGAAAGCTCATAACGTCTCCACTGCCTGACTGAAAGGATTTAGGATATTAGCGAGTAGACAAGATAGTCTCTCGACCTCCTTTTGCTGGGTTCCAGGTGAGGATACACCACAATGGGCTGGTAGCCTGCGATCCTGCCAAGCCTGCAATCCTTAGGCCTACCCGCTCCGCAGCAGTTGCGCCTCGGTTTCCTGGGCGACCAACCGACACATCTCTCACCACCACTCACTTGGCGGCTGGGCGAGCGGCAGGCCGGGCGCGCCACCTGGTGACAGCTCGGGGAAGAGTCTAGGCTGGGTACAACGTGCTCTATCTCACTTCTTGGCGGGCTTTTCGCCGCCATTCTCATCCAGCGATTTCAATAAAACTCTTCCCTTTCTGTCGCGAACGGGAAAGTGTTGCGCTTTATAGAAATTTGTTATCTGGGTGAAAACTATGGACTTGATCAGATCACCTAAGTTTCTGTAAGTTCCTCAATAAATGAGACACCTGGACACCTCATTGGTTTTCCAAAAAAAAAAAAAAATTGTTGCATGTGGAAGGGCGTACCACCGCTGCCTGCATTTGCATCTTCGATCGCAGCATCGTCTGTCTTTTTTTGCTTTGTATGCAAGTTCTTTTATTTTTAGCTTCAAGGAGAATTCCAAATCCCTGGTGGTTCTGTGGGATAAGCATTGGACTACTAACCACAAAGATAGCAGTTCGAACTCACCAGCAGCTCTTCAGAAGAAATATAAGGCTCTCTGCTCCCTGAAAGATTTCCAGTATTGGAAACCCTATATAGGGTTACTATGAGTCAGAATCGATTCAATGGCAGTGGGCTTTTTTGTTGTTCTTGTTTGTTTTCACTGAATGAAGGAAGCTTGTGGTCCAGTGGATTAAGCTAACTGCAAGGTGGGCTGTGAGAACCACCAACCATGAGGGACAAAGATGTGGCAGTCGGCTTCCATAAAGCCATACACCTCCTCAGAAACCTATGGAGCAGTCCGCCGTGGCTCTACAGGGTACTCTGAGCCCATATCCAGTCCATAGTGATACAGACATTTGCTCTGCTCTCCTCAGCCACAGGCAGAAAAAGACCCCAACAACTATTTTTTAAACCAGTTTAGCCAACAGATTTCACAGCTTGTACTCCCTCTCCTTCCCCTCTCAAATCAGGAGCCTGGTCAAAAGCTAGGAATATAATTAAGCATTTGTAAAATGCCTCTTTGTTTAAAGCCAGATCCTTGACAAAGAGCAGATCAGAATGCCCTAGCGCGAGTCCCAGCTATTGGAGGCACAACCCACTAGACCATAAAGAATCAAAGGCACCATTGATGTTGGAAACAGTACACAAGAAGACCATCCCAGCATTGTGATTTGTACCCTCATTCTTGCCTTGTGACAGGTTTCCATATTTTGATCATTATTTGTCCCTGCTTATCCCCGAAATCACGGTGTGGTGATGCAGGGTTGGATTGTAGATGCTCCTTGGAAATCCTGTATAGGCTCGCTATGAGTTGGAACCAACTCGATGGCACTTAACAATAACAACAATCTCGAAGTCTTCCTAAAGCCCTATTGTGGTTGTTGTTAGTGCTGTCAAGTTGATTTTGACCCATAACGACCCTGTACAGGGTTTCTGAGGAGCAGCTGGTGAACTTGAACCACCTACCTTGCAGTTCAAACGGCTTTGCAGTCTGGCGCATTAATCCACAGCACCACACATTCCTCTTCTCAGGAAGACAGTTGGTGGCAGAGACCCGTTTCCTTGCCTTCTTTAGAAAGCAGTAAAGCTGATCCTTTTCACCTAACAAAAAAGTCCACATCGGAGTCTTCTTGGTCTCACAGCTGAGGCAGGCAGAGAGCTCAGGTTTTGTCTGGCGTCATTGGCCCTGGCTTGGGTTGATAGGCTTATAGGTAACTTCAGACTCCAGATCCATTGCTGTCCCGGGATTCTGACTCTAGGTGAGTTTAGGAATAGAACTGAACTCTGCAGCATTTTCTTGACTGTACTACACACAGAAGCAGACTGTCTGGCCCTGTTTTCTGTGGCACTGTGAGGTGGATATCAAACAACTTTTTGTTAGTGTTTTTAATTGAGGTAGATTTTATTCTGATTCATGGCAATCCCATGTGACCCCAAGTAACTGACTGCAAACTATTTTGTTACCCAGGGACCTCTTCTGTTTGTTGTTGTTGTTAGGTGCCATTGAGTCATTTTAACTTGTAGTGACCTTGTGTGCAACAGAATGAAACACTGCTCCGTTCTGCGCCATCCTTATAATCCTTGTTAAGTATGAGTCCATTGCTGATGGTACTGTGCCAGTCCATCTCATTCAGGGGTCTTCCTCTTTTTCACCAACTCTCCACTTTACCTAACATGATGTCCTTTTCCAGGGACTGGTCCCTCCGGATAATACTTCTGAAGTAAGAGAGACGAAGTCTTGCCAACCTAGCTTCAAGCATTCTGGCTCTCCTTCTTCCAACACAGATTCATTTGTTGAATTCATTCCAACACAGATTCATTCTCTGGCAGTCTGTGGTACTTGTAATATTCTTCTGTGACACCACAACTCAAATGCATCAAATTTTCTAAGGTTTTCCTTATTAACTATCCTTATTCACAACTTTCCCATGCACATGAAACTAGTGAAAATACCATGGCCAAGTTCAGGTGCACTTTAGTCTTCAAATACTTTAAACAGGTCTTGTGCAGCACATTTGCCCAATGCAATAATACATTGTTCACTTTCTTGACTACTGTTTCCATGATTGTGGATCCAAGCAAAATGAAGTGTTTGACAACTTTCAATCTTTTCTCTGTTTATTATGCTATTTACTAGCCCAGTGGTGAGGATTTTTGTTTTCTTTACATTAAGGTGCAAACCATACTGAAGCCTTCATTAATAAGTATTTTACATTCTCTTGGCTTTTAGAAAGCAACACTATAGCATCTGCATATCACAGGTTGTTAATCAGTTTTCCTCCAATCCTGATGGCGCATGCATTCTTCTTCATATAATCCAGCTTCTCGAATTATTTGCTCATCGTGCAGATTGAATAAGTATGGTGAAAAAATACAAACCTAGCATACACATTTCCTAATTTTAAACCATTCACTGTCCTCTTGTTTTGTTCAAACAACTGCCTCTTGGTCTATATATAGGTTCCTCATAAGCACAATTAAGGGTTCTGAAATAGTCATTTTCTGCAACATTGTCCACAGCTTGTCATGGTACACATAGTCAAAAGCCTTTGCATAGTCAAGAAAGCACAGGTAAACATCATTCTGGAATTCTTTACTTTCAGCCAAGATCCATCTGATGTCAACAATTATATCCCTTGTTCAACATTCTCATCTGAATCCAGCTTGAACCTATGGCAGTTCCCTTTTAAAATTATCTTTAGCAAAATTTTACTTGCCTATTTTCCTTTTTCCTTTTACTTTCTTGTTCCTAAACTTCAAGAGAACCAGTATAGACCTCCTTTCATTTTTTGGGACTCTTTCCTTCAGGGAAAAGCTATGCACCTCCAGTCTTTAAATGTACAATTCCTTTCCTGGACTCATTCTATGCCTGGGAGCACCTACTTCCTCTATTGTCAATAATTTAACTCTTGGCCCAATAAGGCACGCCT
>NW_006408592.1:2201811-2208270 GCF_000296735.1 Chrysochloris asiatica
AAATTAACCAGTTAGAGGAAAGATGTGTTCAACCTCATTTAAATTTCCATTTATTCTATCAGTGTTATTATTAAATGTCAATAATTTGCTGTGAGAGCTACACATCTGATAAACTTTTTTTTTTAATTACTTGACTTCCTTAAGAATAACAACAGGTGAGTTCCTGGGGTAAGAGAAAGAAACTACTACCAAAAGTTTTAAGTAAAAGCATAGATATAGTTTGGTTAAATGAAAAAATAATTTGTGATTCTTCATAATTCTGTATTAATTCCCAAATAATTTAAATTATTTACCTTATAGTTTAAATATAAATCTTAGCCTGTTTCTTTTACAAGAACAGCAGGGAACTATGGTAAAAAATGTTTTGTTTTTTAAACTTTTTATTGTGAATTGAGTCAATGGTTACAGAGCCGATCATCAGTTTTACATTCAGCACTTTCATATACTTCATTTGATTACATTGACTGCAATCCCCTCCATGATTATCAGTTAACAGTATTAACCTCTATCCACTTTAACTCTTGTATTCCTCTCCTTTATCTTTCCTCTGCCAGCCTCACTCTTGTTGTATACTGCCTTCCCCACCACCCAAGTTAACATGTATCTGTTATCCTGGTGTGGAGTCCTGGTGTGGTGCAAAGTCAGACTGCAAAGTCATTTGAACTGCAAGGTCGGTGGTTCAAGCTCACCAGCTGCTCCTTGGAAACCCTATATGGGGTCGCTATGGGAATCTACTCGACGGCACTTAATAACAACAACAATAACCCTTTGTTATTGTTACTGTTAGGTGCAGCTGAGACAATTCCATATCATAGCAACCCTACATACAATATAACGAAACACTGCCTATTCCTGTGCAATCCTCGGATTGTTGTTATGCTTAGCCCATTGCTGCTGCCTTTGTCAACCCTGTTTGTTGTTGTTGTTAAGTGCTGTTGAGTCAGTTCTGATTCATGTTGTTGTTAGGTGCCATCAAGTCAGTCCTGACTCATAGCAACCGTATGTCCTGCCCCAACTTCACAATCGTTGCTACATTTGAGCCCATCGCTCCTGCCACTGTGCCAATTCATCTCATTGGGGGTTTTCCTCTTTTTGTCCAACCCTCCATTTTACCAAACATGATATATATATGTTCTTGTTAAGTGCCTACAAGTCAGTTCTGACTCCTAGTAACCCTGTATGGGGTTCCTGGAGAGCAGTTGGTGGGTTTAAACTGCCAACCTGGTGGTTCACAGTCCAGTGCTGATCCTACAGCACCATTTATATTTACATCTACATTTATGCTTGCGCTTTTAGTAATGATCTTTGCAAAACTGTCAAATCACTGTGAGTCGGTACCAACTCGATGGCACCTAACAACAACACCACTAACAAGAAATCTCTGAAGATGATGGGAGAGGAGAACCTGCAATGGAGAGCGGCCAGATTGTAAGCAGACTTGTTCAAATTCATGACTACATTACAAAGGCTAGTTATATTCTGGAAGATCTTGTAGAAAAAAAGAAAGATGTGCTAATGTTGAATGTTTTACTCATCTTATAGATCACCTTAAAGAATAAAGAAAGTCATATATGAAATTTCTCCAAAAAATCTTTGCTGGAGAAAATGAGGAGGAGGCTGTTCGGGCAATAGATTCAGCTGTGGATCTGGTTTAGCTGACAGCACATTGCTAAACATAGGAGGTACAGTCTGAGGCTTCATGTACCATGGATGCCCTTTCCTTGGGAAAGAAAGAGAATGCCAGCCCCTGGGAGGAACTGGAATCTAAGTGCTAAAAAATTACACCTCAGAATATTTGTTGTTTGCTTTACCAGAAGCCTTTGTGGTGGGTGGAATCCATGTTGAAGGAATGCTGCCCAAGTACCCAATTAACATGGTCCCTCCGAAATGCACCATTTCCTGGAAACTCCCACCTATCCCTATGAATAAACATGATGCCTTTTCCTTACCTAAAACCTTTTTAAACCCCAGCAAAGCCTTTGTTCGGGGAGACTGGAATTAAGCATTGCATGAAGCCCTCCCCACTTCCATTTGCAAGTCTCTTTCCCATAAAAAACCTTTGCTCATGTGGAAAAGAAAAAAGGGAGAGGAGGACAATGCTAATCCATTGTGTGAGGAGGCAGTAGAAATATGTAAAATCTTACTGCCATTGAATCAAATATTTGTGAGAAACAAGTCTGGGGAATTGTGTATTTCATGCCTTTTAGCATTTTTGTCAAACTGAGAAGTATGTACAGGGAGGCTGGCTGGTTGGTTGACCCTGCTTTTTAATTTTTTTTGCTAAACTAAATGGTGAAACCTGGAGATGAGCTACAGGCTCAGAGTCACAGCTTAAGCATCAAAGAATAGACCTGAAAGTTACCACTTACATCCTGAAAGAAAGCCCATTATTGCCTATAGTACCAGAGCTGAAATTGCCGAAAACCAAACCAAGTCTTATTATAAGAGTAGTTTAATTACAAGGCCAATTGAATTCCCAATGTTGAATGACATCTTAATTTAAATTGAGAGCATTGCTTGAGAGAAAATGGGACCCTGAAACTTGAGATTGGGACAAATGGGCAGATAATCAGGAAGCTGGAGATACTGAACTCCTAGATTCCATTGGCTCACTTCTGCTAACCTGTCCTCTTACTCCCTTCTGAAGGGATGACATCATCTTTATCTCTTCACATTCATTTGATAAAATTAGCCCAGCTGTGCCTGAAGAGTCTTTAAGCTATCTCCTGGGGGAAAGCCTAGCTATTGCCTGGGATATCACTTTAGACAGATAACTTATAAGACATTGTTGCATGTCCTCAGGACCCACCCACACCACCCATTTTTGCTTCTAGAACTGTTGCTAGAGTTAAGTTCCAGTGACTAGCATAAAGACTGAGCTCATCTCTGTGGCTCAAGTTGGGAACTTGCCCAATTTCTAGAGCTTGCTATGACTCAGGTGAACTGCCTACTCACACACCTAGAAATAGTCTATGAAACTCTGCCATCATCACAACTTCTAAACAAATGAAAAGAACAGATGCACTAACTCACGTCTATAGAATGAGACAATATCAAATCCATCTTTTAAAAACTGTTTGTTTTGAAGAGGAGCAAAGAAATACTTTCAGGAAGGTACCTTACCTAGCAAGTGCAAGGTAGTATGCTGTATTTTTAAGTGAAAGGAATTACAGTCTACTCTTCATATGGTTTTGAGGAAAAGTAAATATTTTACTTCTTGCAGTACCTTAGATAAGAGAACCATTGCCCCAAACAACATTATATGATTCCACTTGTATGAGACACTTAGGAATGGCAATTTTACAAAGACAGAAATTGAAAGAAGACTTTATCACCAGCAGAGGGACCACTTAGAGGGAGAGATGTCCAAGTACAGCATTGAGTAATTGAGCATAGCACTGCAGAGAGAATGTTCAGACACTTCTTTCAGTGACTCTACCTAACTTAGGGAACTCATCACTGTGATAGCTAGTGATTGTAAGAGACACACAGCAAAGAACCACACTTTCATTGTTGTATAACGGTGCTCCTGCTGCTGTGTACCATCAAGTGGATTTCGACTCACAGTGACCTCATTTATGGTTTCTGAGGCTATAAATCTCTATGGGAGCGGAATATCTCATCTTTCTCCCACAGAGTGGTTGGTGGATTCCAACTGCTGACCTTGCAGTTAGCAACCCAGTATGTGGTGGAGTTGAACTGTTAACCTTGCAGTTAGCAGCCCAAAGACTCTACTATGCTAGCAATATGCCTTTGAGGCATAATAAGAATGTAAAATTTTGAGTCAGATAATTCACTGTTCTTCTGAAGCTGTTAATAGCTGTGTGACCTTGTACAAGTTACTTTACCTCTCTGGACTATTTTCAGTGGCACCTTTCCCATGTAGACAGAAGAAAACTACTGCACATAACATCTGTATTTGAAAGAACCCAAATCACTAGTGGTTGGGAGATCAAGGAATCACAGCAGTAAATGAATCAAAATATAAAACAAGCAAGCAAATGTAGTTTACTTTTTTTTATCTAATGCCCTTGCAATCCTTTACTGTTACTTTGCCTTTGAAGTAATTTTCTAAAGTACCGAAGGGATGTTTATAAGGAAAGTAGTAAGCAATTACAAAGGTTCCTCTGTAAATAATAAAGAATGCAAGTTCCCAAAGCTGTTTAAATTTTAAAAAGAGAAAGAGTGGCATCTAGTTTTGTGTGTTTGTAGGATGGTACATACATTTATGTACCATCAAATGCCCTACAAGATCATCACATGACTTTCTTTAAACTTCTTCCCCTTAGACTTTGTTTAATTTTTTAAAAATTCCCTTTCAAATATCCTATTATCTTGATTGGGCAGTGGTGATTAAATGATGTTATTCGTGTGTCAAAAATCATCAAATTTCACACTTAAAATAGGTAAACTTCATTATATGAAGGGGCCTTCAAAAAGTTGGTTAAAGTTAGAAAACCAAAAGGGAAGAACCTGCTCAGCATTTCTAAAGCTGAAAGAACTAAAGAAAAAAAAATCTTGCCTTGACTTGCAATATTGAAGGACTCTATGGGCAAAATACTGAACAATGCAGGCAGCACCAAAAGAGGCTATAAGGAATACACAGTCACTGTACCAAAAATAATTGGTTGATGTTCAAACATTTCAAAAGGTCAAATAAAATCAAGAAGCAATGGTAAATGAAGAAAGATACTTAAGCCACACGGATGGTACTGACATAAAACAAGGTTCCAGGAATTGATGAAATACAATTTGAAATGTTTCAGCAAACTGATGCAGTGCTGGATATGCTCACTCCCTATGCCAACAAATTTGAAAGACAGCTACCTGGCCAACCGATTCCAAGAGATCCATATCTGTGCCAGTTTCAAAGAGAGGTGACCCAACAGAATGCAGAAATCACCAAACAATATCATTAGTATCATATGCAAGTAAAATTTTGCTGAAGAGAATTCAAAAGTAGTTGTAGCAGTGCATTGATAGGGACCTGCCACAAGTTTAAGCCAGATTCTGAAGAGAACGTGGAATCAGGGAGATCATTGCTGACATCAAATGGATCTTGGTTAAAAGCAAAGAATACCAGAGAGTTGTTTACTTGTGCTTTGTTGACTATGCAACAACTATACATCAACTGTGTCGATCATAACAAACTATGAATCACATTGTAAAGAATGGAAATTCCAGAACACTTCATTGTGCTAATGAGGACTTCTACCAAGACCAAGTGGCAGTTTTTTGTTTTGTTTTGTTTTCAACGTAGCAAGGGTATACTGAATGGTTTAAAATCAAGAATGGTGTCTGCCAAGGTTATATCCTTTCACCAAACTTACAAATCTGTTTGTGAGCAAATAATATGGGAAGCTGGATTATATGAAGAAGAATGTGACATCAGGATTGGAGACAGACTCATCAACATATGCAATATGCAGATGACACAATTTTGCTTGCTGGAAGCAAAGAGAATTTAAAGTATTTACAGATTAAGACCCAAGATTACAGTATGGATTGTATCTCATTGTAAAGAAAACCAAAATCCTCACAAATGGACCAATAAATAACATTATGATGAATGGACAAAAAGACAAAAGTTGCCAAAGATTTCATTTTACTTGGATCCGTAATCAACACACATGGAAGCAGTAGTGAAGAAATCAAACAAGAAATCAAAAAAAGCAAGTCAAGAAATCAAAAAAGCAAATCTGCTGCAAAAGACCTCTTAAAATGGTCAAGAGCAAAGAATTCACTTTGAGGACTAAGGTGCACCTGACCCATGCCATGGTATTTTCAGTGGTTTCATAAGCATGTTAAGTTGGACAATGAATAAGGCAGACTGGAGAAGAATTCATGGCATTTGAATTATAGTGTTGAAGAAGAATATTGAATATACCATATCCTGTTAGAAAAAAGAAGAAATCAGTTTTTGAAGAAGTACTACTGCAGGATTGCTTCTTTGAATTGATGCTGGTGAGACTTTGTCTCTTTTACTTTGGACATGTTATTAGGAAAGACCAGTCCCCGAATAAGAACATCATGTGGTAAAGTGGAAGGTCAGTGAAAAGAGGAAGACCCTTAATGAGATAGATTGACACAATGGCAACAACAATGAGCTCACATGTAAAAACAGTTGTGACGATGATGCAAGACCAGATAGTGTTTCATTCTGTTTTTCACTGGGGTTTCTATGAGTTGACAACAAAAATTTCATGGAAAATTTCCATTACCTTTTTTTTTTTAATGTTTTATTGTGAATTATGTGATAGTTTACATGGGAGAACATTAGTTTTACATTTATCATTGCTATGGTTACAATCCCCTCCATGCATCATCAACCAACCAAAAGGTATATACTACAAGCCTGCCCCCTGGTCATCAGCACACAGCCCTTCTCCCTCTCTGTGTCTAAAGTCCCCAACAGCTCCATCTCTCCACGTCATCGTCTCTGCCTCCATCTCAGGCATC
>NW_006408592.1:2209154-2272829 GCF_000296735.1 Chrysochloris asiatica
CCATTTTAGGTATTCCAATCAGTTATAGGCAAAAGATGGACTTACAAGCTTTCTATGGTGATATTGCTGGCTATTCCTTTCTCTCCCCCTCCAGTGTCTATTTTATAATATAATGCAAGGAAAACCAAGATTCAAAATCCATTGCCTTTTAATTCCATTGTTCCACAAACTTTTTGAAGCTGCCTCATATGTAAATTATATTTCAATAAAGCTGATTTTTAAAATCTTAAGAATAAAATTAAGAAGTATCCAAAGAAGAATGCAACAAAAGAATACTTATTGTACTATTCTATTCATATAAAACTCTAGAAAATGCAAATTATTCCATAGTGACAGAAAGCAGATGTAGTGGTTTTTAAAGGAGTAGAAGAGTAGGAGACCAGGATAACATAGGTCATGAGGAAACTTTTAATGGTTATAGAAATGCTCATTATCTTGATTGTGGTATTGGTTTCATGGGTGAATATATGTTTCAAGAGTTATCATATTTATCTCCATCAAGAGAAAATAACTTTGTGCAAAACTAAGATGAAAGCATGAGGTAAGAGTATTACTTTCCAGATCTCCCCTTATTTTCTCATTTATCATTGTCTGTTATCATTCTTCCTGTTTTATGATGTTTCCTCATCACAAATTTCTGTCCCAATGATTATATTTGAAGAGGAAATCCAATTTTATACTTCCTTCAGACAGTTGCCAGGTGTGGTCAGGTTTCAGTAACTGAAGTCTAGCACCTGTAAAGACTTAAAACAGTGGTTCCCAACTGAGGTGATTTTGCCTTCCCCCATGCGGGGGGGTGGGGAGGGAGGACATTTGGCAATGAGTTGGGGAGTGGTAATACTGGTAATTAGTGGGTGAACCCAACATGCTGCTAAACATCTTACAATGCATAAGACAGCCCCTCCCCCACAAGCATCTACCAGTCTGAAATGTCAGTAGTGCGGAGACTGGGAAACATTCTGAAGCTGCCTTGTTGATGTTAAGTGTCATTTGTCGTTCCAACTCACAGGGACACTGTATAGGATTTCCAAGGAGTTGCTGGTGGATGTGAACCACAGATCTTGGGGTTAGCAATTGGTGCTTACCTTAAAAATATTTACCAGGACTCCAGCCCTAACTTAGAAAGACCTGCTACAGAAGGAAGAATATTTTTATGGGTTAGTAGAAAGGAAAAAAATGCTCCATTATCACTCACCCATTTTTCATCTGCTCTTATAAATCTCTGAGTTTCCACTCTAAATGATCATTCTCATGTGTACCCATCCAGCGCTATAACAGCAACCAGAGACCCTGATTTTGAGGTTGCCAGGGATTAATCTTATTGTCAGTAGTAACTCCATAATATGGTTTCCCTGCTTCACCATACTGACTTAAAAAAATGTATTGAGAAAATTGGGAGAAGAATTGCAAATAAATATGGGCTCATGTAATGAGGCCTGAACTCAGAATCTGATTTTTTAAATGGAAAGTTGGAAAACCATCCACGTTGATCGCTAGAGGAGAAGTTTGGAATTTTCTCTCCTGGTGTGGCGCTGTGGGATAATGCGCTAGACGGCACGGGTCGGTTTGAACTGTAAGGTTGGCAATTCAAGCTCTCCAGCTGCTCCTCAGAAACCCTCTACAGGGTCGCTATGAGTCACAATCAACTTGACGGTACTTAACAACAACAACAAAGTCATTATAGAAAAGAGCCAGGGGTTGAAGTCAAAAAGATGTTAACAGTAAAACCATGTCATAGCATGGGGAAGAAGTCATTTTAAAGGTTAATAAATGGACAGGGGGAATAGATATTTTTGGATATATGTAAATATACATCCAAAGAGATCTAAAATCACCTTATTGATTTGAAGGCATAAAATACACTAAGTATAACTAGACTTGTAAAAAGTGATCATTTAAATAATATATATGTATTGTTGTTGTTAAGTACCGTGGAGTCGGTTCCGACTCATAGTTACCCTGCATAGGGTTTCCGAGGCTGTAAATCTTTACTGGAGCAGAATGCCTCATCTTTCTCCCATGGAACTGCTGGTAGTTTTGAACTGCTGACCTTGAGATTGGCAGCCCGACTCGTAACCACTACATTACCAGAGCTCTCTCTCTATATATATATCATATTTATTAGCTAGAAATAAATTTTATTTGAATTACTAAAGTAGCTTTTTCTCTCTTATACAGTTCATCTCTTCTGTATATTATATGTGAGAAGGGCTATGGTGAACTGCAACTCCAGCTTGAGGCCTCTTTATAGGAGTCCATATGGCGCTGTAGTTTAATACGCCAGACTGCAAAGCCAGTTGAACTGCAAGGTCTGCAGGTCAAGCTCACCAGTTGCCCCTCCGAAACCATATAGAGGGTCATTATGGGTCGTTATGGGTCGACTTGATGGCACATAACAACAACAACATAGGGATCCCAGGAGAAATGTTAAAAGAGGATATTTAGGACTGACTGGAAAGCACTAAACCAAAACAACAACAAGATTGATTACCTTCATTTCTGTGATATGATTATATAAATCTCCTTGCTGTTTTTGTTAAGTGCTGTCCAGTCAGTTCCAACTCACAGCGACCCTGTATAGGGTTTACAAAGAGTGGCTAGTTGGTTTGAACTGCCAATCTGCGGTTATCAGTCCAGTGGTTATCCTACAACGCCATACCAGGACCCCATGAACCTTATAGTAATCCATATGAGGTTGTGAAACTCGTAATAAAACATGGTCAATGAATTGCATGGGTTTATTTCCTCATCACTTATTAGGGAATGGGAAGAGAGTATAAATCCACAAAGACAGAGAAGGTTGGAAGGGAGATGCCAGCAAATGAGAAAAGTTTTTAGGGTTGTTCAGGTCAACCTGTTTTATTTATTTTTTAATTGTTATAAATATGTATGTAACAAAATATCTGCCTTTTCAACATTCTTCATATGTACAACTCATTGCCATTATATGTTTGTTGTATTGTATAACCATCATCATTATGTTTCCAAATTTTTCCATTATCCTTAGCAGATCTTAGTGTACTCTAAGCAATGGGTCCTCTTCCATCTTCCTTGCCTGCCCCTGGTAACCAACAATCAACCTAGTCTGTATACACTTGCATGTTCTGGATATTTCATAGAAGTAGAATCATATATTTGTCCTTTTGTGACTGTCTTATTTCATTCAATATTATGCTTCCAAGGTTTATCCACATTGTAACATATATCAGAACTTCATTTCTCTGTATGGCTAAATAATATTCCTTTGTATGTATGTACCATATTTTGTTCATCCATGTGTTTATGGACAAATTCTAGTCAGAGCAATTGGGCAATAAAAATAAATACAAAAAGAAAAGAAAGAAGTACAAAGTACCCATATCGGGAAAGAAGAAGTAAATGATGTGATCCTATATGTAGAAGACCCCAAAGAGTTCACAAGAGAGCTATTAGAGCTAATACATAAATTAATTTTAAAATATAGCAGGATACCAAGTCAACACACAACAACTCAATTGAGTTTTATGCTTAGCAATTAGCTATCTGAAAATAAAATTAAGAACACAATTCCATTTAACAGAATAAAACATCTAGGAACAAATTTAACCAGAAATGTGAAAAGACATACACTGAAAAGTATAAAGCAAATAATAATTTTAGTAACATTTTCTTGGAAAATGAGTGGAGGAAGAAACATGACTAAAGCAGAGAAAGCTATGATATGAGAGCTCAGAAAAGATACAGAAATTGGGGTACCTGTACCATGTAAAGGCAGGTAAGGTACAGGGATTGGTTGACGTCTCTATGGAGCTGTTAAAGCCAAAGGTCTTCATCCCCATACCTTCATGCTGGGCAGCTACCCCAGCCAACCATCCACAGTTTTTATCTCTCATACAACTCATCTCCTCCTTATGTTATATGCAACAAGAGCCATGATGAGGACATAAATTGCATATCCAGCTTGAGAACTCTGGGATGTTAGAGGCCTATTTTTATGAGTTTAACTAAAGATCCCAGGATAATATAGAATATGGTGACAAGAGATATGGTCTTCATAGATAAAGAACCAGAGAGACTCCACAGGGAATCAGAGACACTAGATATTTAGGGACAAGGAGGAGCTGAATTTCTGGCAGGAGACTGAAACATTGTTGATTATGGGAAAGTCCAAGTAATGGATGTGCTTTCTTTCTTAACTCTACTCCAAGAGAAGCTGTCTGTCAGACAGATTCCCTCCTGCACTTCCCTCCTCCCCCAGGGCAGATTAGAGTCTTCTTTTCTAAAGAGAAAATACTTCCACATAAGCGCCGCAACAGTAGTGAGGTTGACCCAGGATCGGGTATTGTTTTGGTCTGCTATGCATAGGGTCGCTATGAGTCAGTGCTGACTCGATGACACCTAACAGCAACAACAACAACTGCGTAGTGGTTCCAAATTGAATCAGACTGCTAAACTCAAGGTTGGCAGTTCGAAACTACCAGCTGTTCTGCAGGAGAAAGATGAGGCTTTCTGCTCACGTAAAGATTTGCAGCCTCGGAAACCCCATGAAGGGTCACTATGAGTCGGAACCAACTCCACGGTACTTAACAAAAACAACTGACACTTGAGGAGGCCTGGTGTGGCACTATAGGCTAATGCATCACACTGCAATGTCATTCAAACTGCAAGGTTCAAGCTCACCAGGTGCTCTTTGGAGACCCTACACAGGGTCGCAATCAACTCGACGGCACTTAACAACAACAACTGATACTTGCATGCAACACAAAAAAGCAGTGATGGATATCCCAGTATAACAGCAGTGTAGTAAGCCTAGAAAGAAATCAGTGCAGACTAGAGCAGGAGAATTGCAAGGTTCTGAGAGGGAGATTATCGGGAAGAAAATGGAACAGAATGAAAATTTGTTATATTTGAGTGTTTGGTAAATAATAGGCATTTGACAAGTCCAAGGATTGGACAAGTTCAGATTTGTAGAAAACTTTTATTGTTGTTTGGTGCCATTGAGTCGGTACCAACTCATAGTGACCCTACACACAACAGAAGGAAACACTGTCTGGTCCTGTGCCAACATCATAATTGTTGCTATGTTTGAGCCCATTGCTGCTGCTACGGTGCCTATCCACCTCATTGGAGGTCTCCCTCTTTTTCTCCGACCCCCCACTTTACCAAACATGGTATCTTTCTCTAAGGACTGGACCCTCCTAATAATGTATGAAGTATGAGAGACGAAGTCTGGCCATCCTGGCTTCCAAGGAGCATTCTAGATGTACTTCTTGCAATACAGATTGGTTTATTTTTTTGGCAGTTCATGGTACTTTTAATATTCTTCACCAGCACCCTAATTCAAATGCATCAATTCTTCTGGTGGTGGTGGTTATGCACCATGGAGTCAGTTCCAACTCACAGCAACCCTGTACAGGTTTCTGAGGCTGTAAATCTTTACCGAAGCAGAAAGCCTCATCTTTCTCCTGCAGAACATCTGGTAGTTTCAAACTGGTGACCCTAAGGTTAGCAGCCCGATTCATAACCACTACGCTAACAGAGCTCCTTCCAAATCTTCTTAGGTCTTCCTTATTCACTGTCCAATTTTCATATGCATCTGAGATTACTGAAAATACCATGGCTTGCGTCAGGTTCACCTAAGTCCTCAAACTGACATCGTTGTTCTTGAGTGCTTTAAAGAGGACTTGTACTGCAGATTTGCCTAATGCAATATGTTGTTTGATTTCTTGAGCAATATGTTGCTTCTACAAGTGTTGATGGTTGATCTGAGCAAAATGAAGTCTTTGAGACTTCAGTCTTTTCTCCATTTACATGGACGTTCTTTATTGCTCCAGTGGTGAGGAGTTTTGTTTTCTTTACATTGAGGTGCAACCCATACCAAAAGCTGTGGTCTTTGATCTTCATCAGTAACTATTTCACATCCTCCTCACTTTCAGCAACCAAGGTTGTATCATCTGCATATTGCAGGTTGTCAGTGAGTCTTCTTCAATCCTGATATCATGGTTTTCTTCATATAATCCAGCTTCTCTGATAATTTGTTCATCATACAGGTTAAATAAATCTGATGCAAGACTACAACCCTAGCACACACCTTTCCTAATGGTGTTCCCTCGTTCTGTTCGAACAACTGCCTCTTGGTCTATATGTACAGGTTCCTCATGAACACCATTAAGTGTTCTGGAATACTCCTTCTCTGCCATGTTGCCCATAGCTTGTCATGATCCACACTATCAGCCAAGCAGTAGGTAGGTAGGTATATAGGGGGAACAACAACACTAGTAAGGTATGCTCACTATGAATGATGCCATGGTCGGTCATTCAAAATCTAAAGGGCAACATGTACCTAAGGACAAAGATGAGCAGAATGGAAGGTGGGTGAGATGGAAACAAAAGCCCTGGAGAGGAAGCGGGATAGCTGTTGTTCCAATGGGGGTGGGGGTGAGGAGATTACAGTCATTGAGATAAAACAAAATGTATTGTTTGTTGAATGTAAAACTGATTATCTTATCTGTAAACCTTCACTCAATGCACAATAAAAAGTTAAAAAGAAACAAAATGCAAAATAAAGATAGAAATTATTTTGATCTCTAAATAGGTAAATTAAAGAAGCTATTTATCTGAATTCATTGAATTTCTCCTCAGTCCCTTACAGACTAATTCTGTTATCTATATCAATAATTCTGTATCAATGAAGACATTCAGGCATCGACTGTCTACCTGGCTTTCTCAGCATCATTCAGCAGGTAGGATGTGGTTCTGAGGTTCAATGGTTCAGCCCCCAAGCTTATAACCAGCACATTATTCTTGTGCATTGGCTGTTACCTGAAAGGTCAGTGATTCAAACCCACTGGCTGCTCCATGGGAGAAAGATGAGGCTGTCTGCTCCTGTGAAGCGTTGCATTCTCAGAAATCCTACACACAGATGCTATGAGTCAGAATTGACTTAATGACAGTGTATTTGTTTTGGTTTTGGTGGATATATAGTTGTTTTTTTAATTTAATTTAATTTATTTTGTTGTTGAAAATATATGAGGTCAGTTCATACATGCAGGAGTTGATTCCAAACAAAGCATACTTAAACACATCTCTGCGATCAGTGGATGACTACAGACAAGTGTACCCAGTAATACACTTGGCGTAGTCTTGTATGGGGGTCCTGGTGTGGCACTAGAGGATAAGCGCTGAACTTACTAACCACAAGGTTAATGGTTCAAACCCACCAGCTGCCTCTTGGAAGCCCTGTACAGGGTCACTATGAGTCAGAACTGACCTGATGACACTTAATAACAAGAATTCTTGCCTGGTGCTAATCATCTTCATGAGAGCAGTTTGTCTCTCCAGTATATTGTGTATCACAATAAAAAGTGGTCTCTCTTAGTTCTCATACATTTTTCATGTGCTTAATGCAATGCCATAAACCTGGAATAATACCATGGGACCTACACTAAGTGACACTAGTGAAGCTGGAAATGACCTCAAGAAGCAGAGAAAAGTCATAGCATTATAAGAAAAAGTTGAATTTCTTGATATTACTGTAAATTGTGGTTTCTTGCCATTTCAAAATAAATGAACCCATCATAAGGACTTTGTTTAAAAAAGAAAAAAAGAAGAAGTTTGTGAAGCCATCACTGCAGCTACGCAGGTGCAAAAACCTTGTACTTTTTGCAAAACATGTGTTAACTGACTGTTTCTGTCATCAGTAAGCAACAGTAGACTATTAGTAGTTAAATCTGAGGGGAATAAAAACTTATGCATGCATTTTTGACTGCACAGGGTGTTGGTATCTCTAGCCCCACGTTGTTCCCGAGTCAGCTGTAGTCTTTTAAGTCTGATAATTTCACCACCCTTAATTAAAACCTATACTCACTGATTTGTCACTCTCAGCTTAAACATTACTTCTTAATATCCCCAAACTAGTCATATTCTCTATCTATGCTCTTAGGGCAGAGGCCTGGTGTGGAGCAGTGAGGTAATGTGCTGGACTGCAAAGTTGTTTGAACCGCAAAGTCATCAGTTTAAGCTCACTAGCCATTTCTCGGAAACTTTGTATATGGTTGCTATGGGTCGGAACCGGCTCAACAGCACTTAACAACAACAACAGCATGCTCTTACAGCACCTCATACTTCTCCTCATAGTGTTCATAACAATTTTAATCAAATACTTGTGTGATTGTATACAATGATCCTCTCTTCATCACTGGATGTAAAGTTTATGATGCTGGGAACCATCACCTTCTCTGATGTATTTCCAAAATCTAATCCAGAGCCTGGTTCATGTTTGTTAAAAGAATAAACTAATGGTTTGGAAAATATTACCATAGTAGAACAAATCTAGCTACCAGCTCTGTCATGTTTTAACTATGTGAATCTGAGCGTATCATTGAATGCCTCTAAGTCTCAGTGTGATGCTGTAGGATCAACACTGGACTGAGAACCACAGGGTTAGCAGTTCAAACCCACCAGCTGCTCCCAGGAAACTGCTATGAGTCAGAGTCAACTCGACAGCACTTACCAATAATAACCTCATAGGCTTGTGAAGTCCTGGGTGGTGCTCACCCACTAACTGAAAGGTTGGCAGTTCAAACCAACTAAGATATGCTTCAGAATTTAGGCCTGGAGATCTGATACCAAAAGGTCACATGAGCTGGAATTGACTCAATGGCAACTAACATAGCAACAAGGCTTGTTGTAAGAATTACAAATGACAATGTAACTAGATACTTACATAATGGGACTTGACAATGATTGATGCTCAATAGTGGTAGCTTTTTATTGCAGTTCAACAGATAACGCCTTCTAAGTTCTGGGAAATTGTGCCTATCTGTTATTTTGCACAGACTTTATTCACTTTGAGTGTACTTGTATATCCATTTCAAATAGGATGTAATGCAGACGTTTTAGTCCGTGATGAATCACTGTAAAAATAGGATCATTAATGTATTATTCCAGAAATTGACTTTTAAAAATTGATATGGACCTAAAGCTAGATAAAATTGTTTTTTAAAATAAACAATCATCATGGTTTCATGATCTTATGCATTTGTGAAAACTTACTGATTTTTATATTGTGGAGTCCTGGTGTTTCTCTGTGGGCTAATGCGTCAGACTGCAAAGTCATTTGAACTGCAAGGTCAGTGGTTCAAGCTCACCAGCTGCTCCTTGGAAACCCTATACAGGGTTGCTATGGGTTGGAATTGACTCGATGGCAATTAACAACAACAACAGTTTATTATAGGAGTCCTGGTGTGGCACTGTGGGTTAATGCTCTGGACAGCAAGGACAGTCTGAAACTCAAGGTCAGTGGTTCAAACCCATCAGCTGCTCCTCAGAAACCCTATACAGGGTTTCTATGAGTCAAATAGACTTGATGGCACTTAACAACAACAAAAAAGAAGTTTATTATATGTCACCTATGGATCAGAACCAACTCGATGGCACATAACAACAATAATATTTAATAAAGAATCCTTGTAGCATTGTAGGATAGAGCGCAGGAATGCAAGGTCAGTTTGAACCACAAGGTTGGTGGTTCAAACTCACCAGTCACTCCTCGGAAATCCTATACTGGGTCACTACAAGTTGGAACCGACTTGACATCACTTAAAAACAACAGCATACTCAATAAAGCTGTTTTCTAAAAAAGGGGGAAAAAAAGCCATCAACAATGAGTGTAAATGAATACATTAATTAGTTCTATTATTTAGGGTAAATTTATACTTATTTTTTAAAACCAAATTGATAGCTCCATTACTTGGCTTTAATTTGAGGACAATTAAATTTGTTTTTCAAATAGTTCTTTCTTTTTGGTTTGAGATTTGTACTGCACTTTGACAAATGTTGATGCTAGCGTTTCCGAAACTCCACTCCTCAAATGTAAATATTTGCTGAAGGTTAATCTTGCTTTAACTGTACAAAAGGAAACTTATCTATACCTCAGAATTGATAGATACTCTCTTTATATTGTTGTTGTTGTTACGTGCTATTGAGTCAGTTCCGACTCATAGAGTCTCTGTATATGGTTTCCAAGGAGTGGCTGGTAGGTTTGAACCACTGACCTTGCTGTCCAGTACTTTATCCTACCATGCCACACCAGGACTAGTAGTAGCTTGAAAAATATGCATAATGATAAGTCTTTGAGTTGATATCCTTCACAGATCTGATACTGGTGAACTTGGGCCTCTTTCTGAAGAATGACAATTTAAAAGCACACAACTGATGAATCATGATTCAACAGTATGTATTTCTGCTACTGTTAAGGCAGCAACAAGCATTAACATCCTTAAAGTACACCCTAACTTGGTTTAGCCAGCCATGAATCTCTGAATAAAACCTTACATAGAACTGAAAGGTGAATGAGAGCAGACAAGTTTAAACTAGCAAGTGCTGTTTCCAAGAATTTTGTGAAGAACTTTACGACAAAATGTCATAGTTTGCATTTCCCCCTGACTAGACTCTGACACAAGAACTTGGAATGCAAGTAGAATATTTAGAAAGTGAACCCAGGAGGTACAGATGAAGAATTGGGAAAAGTGGATAGGAAAGAGGGAAACGTCGATAAAAGGTGTATTAATGAGTCATTTACTGCTCTGGGAAACTGGGACTCAATCCCATAAGGGACCTCTGAGGAGTCATTTGAGCAAGTTTCACAGTTGTCTTACCAAAGGATATGGAAGCTATATTATTAGTTATCTGAAGACTCCTGTCCTCAGTGTTTTCCCTATGATATACAGGAATTAATGTAAAGAGATGCCAGCCCTTGAGGCAGAAAGCTGGCAGTGTGCAATTGCAGGTGAGCTCAGAGGTTGGCTGAGGGGATGTGGACTGGAACGTCAGTAGCATCTGCTACATGGAGGGTTTAGGAGCTTGAAACTGATGTGTGATGTGACAGAATACCTATGCTAGTTGTTGAAAAATGTGTAGTGGCATAGTCCAAGGTTTATAAATTCTGAAGGAGGAATGGCCCTTCACAATTATTTCCTCAGAATGTACAAAGAACTGGTCCATTCAGTTGAATTTCTAGTTGTTTGTTTGTTATCCCATGTTGTTAAGTGTCATAGAGTTGGTTCCAACTCATAGAGACCCTGTATAGGGTTTCCTATTGTTATTCTATAGACCACAGAAAAAATCCTTGCTGTTGAGGGACCCTAAAAGACAGAGTAGAACTTCAGCATAGGTTTTCTGAGAGTGTGAATCTTTAAGGGAACAGTCTCATCTTTCTCCCATGGAGTGATTGCTGAGTTTGAACTGCTAACCTTGAGGTCCAGTGCTTAAGCACTTCACCACCAGTGTTTCTCAAAATGTGTCTTGGTCCAGCAGCAGCAGCAGCAGCAGCAGCAGCAGCATTTGCTGAGAATTTATTAGGAGGACAAATTCTTGAGCTCCACTCCAGTCCTACCGAATCCAAAACTCTGGAGATGGGATGCAGCAATTTGTCTTTTAACAAGTTCTCCAGGTGATTCTAATGTACACTAAAGTTTAACAAGTGTGGATGTGGGCAAAAGACTGTACTGAGACACTTGATTTTCATCCCAATCACAGCGTAGTAGACTGTAGACTGATGTGGTGGTAATTGTCTGGTTTCTAGCCTTAGATGGGTGTGAATATGAATAAATGACTTGACGTTTATAGGTATTTCTGCCATCTAAAACGAGATGGTCATTATAGTTAGTATACTGGTGTTTCAAACTTTCTTTTCCTTTAAAGCAGTGAAGTATGTTCATCCAAATAAATTTTATATAAAGCAGCAGCATATAAGACAAATAAGAGCAGTAATCCTATCTGCTCATTCCCACTGCAATGGCTCCTCACTTTACCACGACTTTTAGGGCTCTAAGAAGTATAGTTGGAGAACCAGTGCATGAAAACACCTCCAAGGTGCCTCTGCAATGTGATTTAAGACATCAGACTGATTCAGCTTGGTGATGAAGACACTGAGATCACAAAACTTGGGTTCAAGACCTGGCTGGGGTACTATTATCAGGGGTATAGGAGTCAAATGTATAGCCTCAGTATTGTCACTTACAAAATTAACTCTAAAAACGACCTTAAAGGGCTGCTGAGAGGATCAAATAAGATCATGTATGTGAAAGTACTTCAAAATTCTTAAGTTCTGTTTCATTGAAAGGGTTTATTGTGAGAGAAATTATCCTTCCAGGTAATTTTCCTTTGTAACTCATGCCAAAGATAGGCATAGATAGACAAAGACTGGAGATAGTTAAATAGCCTATAATTTCTCTCTTATCTTTGAGGGATACAAATATAATATTCCTTTTTAATTAAAAAACCTGTTTACCAGGTTGAATCACTTGAACTAACATGATGCTTAAGCAGAAACTTGAGTTAACTAGTTGAATCATTGTATAAAACTCATAAAAATCATGTTTGGGGTAATACTATCGAAAGAAATAATTAGTTTTTCTTAACAACTCACAGCCCACGTAATAAGGAAAACAAAAAACAAACCCATTGCATAAAGTCAAGTGCGACTCAGTGACCCAGTAGGGCAGAGTAGAATAGCCCCACAGGGTTTATAGGGCTGAGATCTTTCTGAAGGCAGACTGCCAGATCTTTCCCTGACAGAATGGCTGGTAGGTTCAGGTCAACTCTTAACACTGTGCCTCCAAGCTCCTTTCCACATACTAATAGGAAGAACCGATTTTAGACTATTTGGACTATTTATAGCTGCTTGTACATTCAGAAAACAAATTAATGCAATATTAATTCACATTTACTTGCCCCCACATCTGTGAAATGAGTCCTTTTTTTTTCTTTAAGTTTTTATTGTGAATTATGTAATAGTTTACATGGGAGAATATTAGCTTTACATTCATCCTTTCATATATTGTCTCATTGCCATGATTACAATCCCCTCCATGCACCATCAAACAACCTGAAATGAGTCTTATAAGCGAGATTCACTCATTTACCACAGAGAGGTCTGACAAATACTAAATTTCATGTTTATGATGATATTTTGTACCAAGGAAGGCGTGAATGTGGCAGGTTACCTGCTAGGAATGTCAAATATGGTTACAGAAGCTGAAAAGTATTCCGCTAAGGCTTATTTGTTTCAAAACTCTCAGGAAAGCAGGTCAGAATGATGACCTAAAACTGTCGTCACAAGAAATAGATATTTGCCAGTAGCTCTCAGTGTCCACTCTGAAGTCATCTATCAACCTGTACCTACCAACATTTTCTAAGTGTGTTGGACTTTGCATTTCCTAAGTACATTCTTACCATCACATGTTCAATTAAATACTGATGTATACCATCAGAACTTTCCAAGAAGAATCCAGCACAGACTAGACAAGGATTTGTTCAAGACTATGGCAAAAAGATAAGATACTAACCATTCCTCTCAGAGCCCTCACTGTTCATGCTAAGTTTCATAATTCATTGTAATGACCACACAGAACTCAGACACCATATTAAGAGTTATGGGGTTTATTAGGGAAAATTACAGGTTATAATTCAGAGTCAGAAATGCTCAGGACACAATTGTTCCAGTTAGCTGCTGATAAAAGCCCATAGAACACACCAATCCACCCTAAACCTCAGCCTGAAGACACTCAGCTCTAGCTCTGTGGATCAGCAAATCTAGATCCTCCACTTAAGTGCCGGGAGACACCCCACTCTACAAGCAAGCTCCTACCCAAAGTCACTCTGCTTTACTTGCTCTGGGGACTAGGAAGCCACTGCTCTGTCTCAAGCTCTGGTTCTTGGTTCTGCTGCAGCTGTCCATGTGCCACTACTCTGGTGTTACAGCATTCTGTCCTTGGGTCGAGGAGGTTCAATACACAGGTATCTTGGGGTCCAAAGGATGTACTCCATTCATGACTATTTCTTCTTGATGGCAGTGAAATTCTCCCCACTCCTATCCTGCTTCTGAGATGTTTCATTTTATACCCATGTTGCAGTCTCAAGTTTTTGCAATTACAATGAACTGTGCCAACATCCTGGTGTAGCACCATAGGATAAGCACTGGACTGCTAACTGCAAGATCAGTGGTTCAAGCCTGCCAACCTTGGAAACTCTATCCAGGGTCACTATGAGACTGAACCAGCTCAGCAATAATTAGCAACAATAACTGTTAATATCCACAGCTGAATGATGTCATCCTATCAGTATCTTTTCCCACCTTCGCTTATGCAGACCTACCAGGGCAGAAGCATTGTTTGATGAGAGTTATGCCTAGAAGAGACATTAGCTAATTCACTACACAACACCATCCAAAATTTTAATGGAGGGGCAGAACTCTCATTGGCATTCCTGAACCTTGACGCTAGCTAGGCAGTCTTTGAGCAAGT
Organism: Chrysochloris asiatica; assembly: GCF_000296735.1. Lineage (NCBI taxonomy): Eukaryota > Metazoa > Chordata > Mammalia > Afrosoricida > Chrysochloridae > Chrysochloris > Chrysochloris asiatica. Next base: position 2,223,440 of record NW_006408592.1, read on the forward strand.
AAGTTTGCTCATTTACTCATTCACGAGATATTTGAGCACGACAGCACTTAACAATAACAACAACAACATTTTCATCAGCCACTGTGCTGGGTACAGTGAATAAGACAGACACAACTTCTGCTGAGATCTACAGGATATATAGAAGAGTTAGGCCAGCAGGACTGGGAGTGGAAGGACAGGGACACGTGAAGGGGAGAAGAGAGTGTTTCAAGCAGAATGCAAAGCCCAGAAGAGAAAGCATGGCATGTTTCCATGACTGAAGAAAATCCAGAATAGCCCAAGAATAGGCAGTCATGTGGGGGTGGGGTAAGATGGCACCAACCCATGGAAGACCTTTTTGGTCATGAGCTTCCTTTTCTTCATTTGTATAATGAAAAACTGGTGCAGAGTAGCACTCCTCAAACTGTTCTAGGAAACCTGGGGTGTTATGCTGAGGGTAACTTGAGTGGAGGTTAGGTGAGAATAGTTCTGTGTGCCATTTCTGCTTCAGCAAGAACAACCTTGCTGATATCCATTTCAAATGTTGGGGATCTAAGTAAAGTAATTCTGGAATACAAGGTCCCATGGCTAAAACATATTTGAAAACGACCAGGTCCCCCAGCCTTGACCTCCTCAGATAACAGTGTTTCATCTGCTTCCCTTAGTGAATGCCATCCGGTTACTGGGGCCACTGACTTAAGTATGTCTTAAGGAGCAGCTTACTGTAGACTAAAAACATACAAGGTTATGATATAAATAAAAGATCCTGGGACTTTCTGTATGGTTTGTCACAGAACTTTGGAAAACTGCCCCTGAAATTTCTGCTTTCCTACTTTCACTGTTATGGAGCTCTGGTAGCATAGTGGGTTACAAGTTGAGCTGTTCACCTCAAGGTCAGCAGTTCAAATCTACCATCACTCTAAGAGAGAAAAATGAGATTTTCTGCTCCTGTAAAGAAAGATTTCTAGTTTCAGAAACCCTATACAGGGTCGCTATGAGTGGGAACCAACTCCACAGCACATAACCACTGTCACTGTTGCCTCTTTCTGTTGGCAGAAAAGAACTTTCCAGGAAGCTGGCTTCCTGTCTTTATAAGGAGCAAGAATGTCCGAATGCTGTGTCTCCCTCAGGCTACAAACAAATAACTATATAGACACACCCACCTACAAGTTGAAAGAGTGAGAGACTGACTAACCTTCCCAGTGAGTAGAATTGACTGCTTTCAGTTTCTCCTAGACTCTTACTCTCTAAACCAGTATAACCTGTTTTATCTTCTCTCTCACCTGACTCCCCTAGTTTTGACTTCTAGACAACTACCTGGACATTGTTTTTGAGTTTAGGCTGCTTTTGCTTACAGATCAATGGAATCTGCAAATTCCCACTGACTGGTGTGGTGCCCTAGAATAAGCACTTGACCTCAAGGTTGGTTAGAACTGCAAGCTCGGCAATTCAAACTCACCAGCTGCTCCTGGGAAACCCTATACAACTATGAGTTGGAACCTACACAGCATTTAACAACAACAACAGTGAGATTAAGGTCCTGACTCCTATGCAGAGCAGACTGGCCATCTGCCCAAGCCCCAACCAACAGAAGGGATCAGTTTGGACACTACTTGTTAGTCCCTTGCCATCTCTAACCCCTTCCAGCTGGTGCCACTAGAAAACCCAGGCATCCCTAGTCTTCCAGTCAATCTTGACCTAGGCAGTGTTTCTCAACATTTAACTTGCAAAATAATCCCCTGGGATCAGGCCAGAATGAATATTCTGGTTCACTAGGTCTGGGGTGGAACCTGAGATCTTGCATTTCTAAGAAGTTCTTCGGTGATATCAACGGTTTGTGGACTTAACTTTGAATAGCAAAAAAGAGAACACATATGGACCAGCAACCTCAGCTTCACCTGGGGACAGAGTCTGGAATAAGTTTATTTTTGTAATTTATCAGTAAGCATTTATTAAACATTCTCTATGAGGCATTGCTGTGCTGTTATGACCCATTTTTGCTTTCAATCTAATAGAATTAAAGTGTTTATTTTTAGTCTATATACTTCAACATTTGTTAATTCTCACAATATCCCTATGAGACTATCATCAGCCTTCATTTTATACATGAGAAAGTTAATACAGTTGTCAAAGTTTACACTATAGGAAATGACAGCCTAGATTCCAGTTCTCAGCTGTTTGCTTCTGAGTCCCCACACTTTCTAGGATATTTTATGCACCTTTCCATGATCCTCTTGTATCACCAAAAATCCATACAGTTGGGCTTCAGTCTTAGTTTCTTTATCTAGTATTTTAGTTTCTGGCTTAGGTTGAATCCTGTTCCAAACAGCAGCCACCTAACTAGAAATCATACTCCCAGCCCAACTCTTTCCAGTTCCTCTTCAGCCACCAACTCCCCAATTAGGATCCTGGTATCCCAAATCCATTACCTTTAAGTCAATGCCAGCTCATACTGACCTTCTATGACAGGTTAGAACTGTTCATGGAGTTTCTCAGTAATCTTTAGAAGTAGACAGCCCCATCTTTCTCCCAGAGTGGTGGTGGGTTCAGAACCCTGGCCTTTCAGTTAACAGCCTAGCACGTAACCACAGTACCACCCGGGCTCCCCCAGTTGGAATCCTGCCTAGTTGCTTGGAAACAGGAAGCATTGCTCCATGTTGCATAATAGCTTCTAGGGACTAGGTAGAGGAATATTGCATTTCTTCTTAATTCACCCTCATGGTTCTCTGGGTTTGCACATTCAGCATCAGGCACATGAAAAAGTAAACAAGTTACCTATTAGGTATTGTGACCAAAGAAAAGGGTGATAGTAATTTATACAGTCTTAATTCTCCAATCTCTCAACCCATATTGTCCTTGGGATATATGTGGAAGCTAGTCAAGCTTGAGATGTGATGTGCCCCAAATCTTTTCTCAGCTGTACCAATCTCTGCCAAGGCTCTAGGAGCACAGATGAGTGGGACCGACTCTTGAGGAGTCAACTGCACAGGATGGATGATACACAGACCATAGCAACCCTGGTCTGTGGTCATGGTTTTGACTTCTTGTAGTGCTCCTCACTCCTTCTTCCTTCAGTTCCTCTGAGCAAGGCCTGTTTTTCAAGAGAGCAAGGAGTTTACTTCCTATTGGCTCATTCATTTCCATTTACTTCCCCTGGGAAAGAAGAAGGAGCTTGTTTTCTATTCTCTCAATTGCTTTAACTTACTCAGACTGGCAAAATGTAGCTATAGGAACGGAAATGTGTAATTGCCAGTTATTACTGACTATTGCAATGTTTTCTCTGTTTCATTATTCAGAGCAATCTATTATGTCCTAAGATACTTGGTATGATTCTTAGTAAGAAATCTTTAATAAAATTCTGTAAACCAATCACCATATTCAGATGGATACTTTCTCTTACTTTCTGATCTCCCAATGAAGATAATCATAAATCAGATTTTAGACAATCTTATATAGACCCTATGTCATTATGAGTGACTCTTATTACTTGTTTAAATGCTCTCTTTTCCCATACACTTACCCTGTCTAGCCTAAGCCCAAATTTGCCATGCTCCTTCAGATCTTCTAGCAACATGCCGGCTATATATTTTGATTCAATTCCTTCCAGTCCTCTTCCTCTTCTTGATGTTCTGAAGACCCAGAATATCCTGCTCAGCAACCCCTAGTCTTTTTTAACCATGTCATATGCAAAAGTTCTGTGAGTCATTGGAACTCCTTTTGCACCCACCCCAGATCAGACAAAATGTAAACATGTTCATGTTCAGCAGTGTGGTGGTTTGTGGTTTCCTTTAACTCAAAGCTAAAGTCCCCCTCAGAGTTTGCCGTGGTTTGCCAGTCCCATGATGATTGTTATTTGTTTACTCTGAACATGAAGGTGGCTGATGGAGCTCCAGCCTAGCTAACCACAGCATCCTGTAGTCAGCAAGTTGATGAATTTGAGTATACATAGAGCCTACATGCATCTTGAAAGCTTTTGAGCTTTATTTGATCTAGTGCCCTAAGAAGTAATGTAGATGAACATTTCAAAACTTTGAATCAGTATTTTCCTTTGGGACTCCACTCAAATCCAGAAAATTTTGTGGTCAAACTCCATAATCTTTTACCTATAATGTTGACTGTGCAATTTCCAGACATTCTTTATTGCAAATTCCTTTGAAACCAGTAATTAATGCTTTGATACATTGACCAGTTAGTCTTGGGGGGAGGGTGGGGAATAGAGGGGGAAAATAAATTAGTGCATTTCAAATGCTTTAAACATTAACCATTTAAAGTGTATTCTTTTCTTTCCTGAAGTCACATGCTAATTCTTGTCCTAGATAATGTTAAATGATCTTAATGAAGGAAGTGTTTGACTAAAGACTATACAAGAGAGCTTCAAAAAGTTCATGTAAAATAGCATTATTTTTCAATTCCAATTTTCCAAGAACTTTTTGGAACCCCTTGTATAAACTGATGGCTGCTTCTTGTTGTTATGTGCCGTGGAGTCGGTTCTGACTCATAGCGACCCTGTACAGGCTGTAAATCTTTATGGGAGCAGAAAGCCGCATCTTTCTCCCGCAGAACAGTTGGTAGTTTCGAACTGCTGACCTTGCGGTTTGCAGCCCTAGCCTTTTCAAATCTCTAATTTTATTGTTGGTAAATATCAGTATCAGAAAGCATCATTTTCTTGGCACTTTATTTAAGGTTGTTGTCACAACTTAGGAGGCACTCTAGGATTCAGAACATTTTCCAACTATTCATCAATTTGTTCATTTATTCTACTGATACATACTGTGTGCCAGAAAACTGTCTGAATTTTAAGGCTGACAATGATGAAAAAGATAGCATTTCTGTGTAGTGGGGGCTCAAATGTTAATTCGTTGAATAAGTGAAAGAGTTAATTAGGATGAGGAGGGTAGGGAGAGGGAGGAAGTTAGTCCTGATCATGATCAGAACAGTCAACATGATAGTATCTGAAGACTTAGACTGATCCACAGGCAGTCTGTTCCTGGTATCTGAACAGCTTAGTGACCTTAACCATTTTCTCCACACTCCTAGTCCCTTTAAGAAGGCCCTACCACCATTTATACATAAATGCTTGGGAAGTCCCTGAGAGTTTCACTTCCATCCTTCCTCTGCCTCCGTCTGCTCCTTAATTTTGACTCCAGTTACAGTTCCACTGCTTCCTGGCTGGTTCTTCCTCTCTGCCTAACTCCTACAGATTGATATATCTTTGTCCTGGCTGTTATTTTCCTCCATGCCTTTATTCTTAAATAAAGACAGGACTCCTTTGTGGCTCCACATCTGACACCTATTTGTGAGCTGTACCCCAATCTGAGCCCAGCTCTAGTTTTGGGGTTGGAGCCTTGGCTAAGAGGGGAAGTCAGAGGTCGTGAATTGGGATATAGCAACAGAAGTTTCCAGACAGTGATGGTGCTCAGATCTAGGCAGGAAGTAGCAGGCTGGGATTTCAGGGATTTATCTAATTTAGAGTAGTACCACCTTTGGGTGGAGGAAACTGGCAAGATGTTAGGGAGTCTGAGTAGATCTCTGCCTTGGTAGAGTCAAAGCAGAAGTTAAGATCCAGTCTTATAAGCAGGGCTTAGGGCAAGACTACAATGTGGTGAGTGTATATATGGGTGTCCAGAGCTATTCCTTGTACAATCCACAAATCCAGGTTGTTAGCAGTAATAATTCCAGACTCCAGTGACTAGGCACTTGAAACCATTGATCTGACAGTCTGGTTATGACTCACAGACTGAATTGGCTAAAAGCATAAACATTGAGAAGAGGAAGACTAGGGTATGAATTCCAACTCTCCTACTTACTAAGTTCTGTGACCTTGGACAAAGAGCTTCACCTCTCTAATCCTTAGTTTCTTCACCTCTAAAATGGGAGGTAACACCAAAATAATGAATTTTGGATGACTATGAGACAGTGAATAAGGAAGTTCGTAGAATAATTGATGCCTTTGAGTTGTGGTGTTGGAGGAGAATACTGAAAGTGCCATGGACTGCCAAAAGAACCAATAGATCTGTTTTGGAAGAAGTGCAACCAGAGTGCTCCTTGGAGGCCAAGATGGCTAGCCTTCGTCTCTCATACTTTGGACACATTGTCCGGAGAGAACAGTCGCTGGAGAAGGATGTCATGCTGGGTAAGGTGGAGGGTCAGAGAAAAAGAGGAAGACTCCCAACGAGATGGATCAGCCAGGTGACATCATTGATGGCGTCAAGTGTGGCAGCGGTAGTGAGGTTGGCCCAGGATCGGACATTGTTTCGTTCTGCTGTGCATGGGGTCGCTATGAGTCAGTTCCGACTCGATGGCAACTGACAACAACAACAATGAGACATTCAAAAAGGAAGGTAGATAAATAAGGTCTTTAAGCATGAAGGCTACCCAGGAGACTTAAGTGGTGGAGAAAGACCAGTAGACCAATGCTGACTTGGCTGGCTCTGGTGCCAAAAGCAGGGTACGGTATAACCATTCAGGTGTGGCTGCTTAAGAACAATAACATCCAGGGTGTGCTCTCTCACCGGATCCCAGGGAGTAGTTGATGATGGCTCATTCGTTTCTGCCATGTGTTCTTGTGTATACAGTACTCTTGTGTTTGCGATGACTCTTCAATGAGCTCATAAATCCTCTGTGAAATGAGGCACTGTAGTTACCTTTAAGCTTGAAAATTTTTGACGAAAGATGGAAAATAGACATTGAGATGGTTCCTGTTATTGAGTCCATTTCACATACCAAAGTCAGACTTAACCTTTTATTCTTCTGTTCAGAAATCTTCACTTGCTCCTATTTAGAGCTGCATCATTTGCTTGGCTTTCTGTTGTTGTTAGGTGCCGTTCGTCAGTTCTGACTCATAGTGATCTGATGCACAACAGAATGAAACACTGTCTGATCCTGCACTATCTTCACAATTGTTGTTATGCTTAAGCCCATTGCTGCAGTCACAGTGCCAGTCCATCTCATTGGGAGTCTTCTTCTTTTTTGCTGACCCTCCAGTTAAAAAGAGGAAGACCCCCAACAAGATAGATTAGCACAGTGGCAGCAGCAATGGGATCAAGCATAACAACAATTGTGAGGTTGGTGCAGAACCAGCAAGTGTTTCATTCTGTTGTGCATAGGATCGCTATTCGTGGGTACGGACTTGATAGCATCTAACAACAGCCCCTTTACCAAGCATAATGTCCTTATCCAGAGACTGGTTCCTCCTGATAACATGTCCAAAGTATGAGAGATGGAATTTCACCATCCTTGCGTCTAAGGAACATTCCAGCTGTACTTTTCCAACACAGGCCTGTTTGTGCTTCTGTAAGTCCATGGTACCTTCAATATTCTTCTCCAACACAACAACTCAAATGCATCAATTCTTCTATGGTCTTCCTTATTCATTGTCCAACTTTCACATGCATATTAGTCTATTGAAAATGCCATGTTTGGATCAGGTGCACCCAAGTCCTCAAACTGATATCTTTGCTCTTGAGCACTTTAAGGAGATCTTGTGCAACAGATTGCCCTAATGTGATACAGCATTTGATTTCATGGCTGCTGCTTGTTGATTGTGGATCCAAGTAATATGAAGTCTTTGACAACTTGAATCATATTCCATTTATTGTGATGTTAATTATTGGTCCAGTTGTGAGGAGTTTTTGGTTTGTTTTGTTTTTGCATTCAGGTGCAATCCTGTGATCTTTGATTTTCATCAGTATTTTAAGTTCTCTTGGTTTTCAGCAAGCAAGGTAGCATCATCTGCATGTCACAAGTTGTTAATGAGTCTTCCTCCAATCCTGATGTCATGTTCTTCTTCACATAATCCAGTTTCTCGGATTATTTGCTCAGCATGCAGATTAAATAAGTATGGTGAAAGGATATAACCCTGACACACAACTTTCCCAATTTAAACCATTCTTGTTCTGTTCAAATGACTACCTCTTGGTCCATGGACAGGTTCCTCATGAACACAATTAAGTGTTCATGAATACCATTTTTCAAACTATTATCCATAGCTTGTCACAATCCACATAGTCAAAAACCTTTGCATAGTCAATAAGACACAAGTAAACATCTTTCTGGTATTCTCTGCTTTCAGTCAAGATCCATCTGACATCAGCAATGATATCCCTATCCTCTTCTGGATCTGACTTGAATTTCTGGAACTTCTCTGTCAATGTACTGTTGCAGCTTTTGAATTATCTTCAGCATTGCTTGTGATGTTAATGATATTGTTGGATGATTTCCACATTCTGTTGGGTCACCTCTCTTTGGAATGGGAACAAATATGGATCTCTTCCAATTGGTTGGTCAGGTAACAGTCTGCCAAATTTCTTAGAGTAGATGAGTGAGCACCTCCAGTGCTGCATCAGTTTGTTGAAAGATTTCAATTTGTATTCCATCAACTCCTAGAGTCTTGTTTTTTTGCCAATGACTTTAGTGCAGCTTGGATTTCTTCTTTTAGTACCACTGGCGCTTGATCATATACAACTTCTTGAAATGGTTGAACATCAACCATTTCTTTTTGGTACAGTGACTTTGTATATACCTTCTATCTTCTTTGAATGCTTTTTGCATCACTCAATATTTTGCCGATAGAATCTTCAATATTACAAGTTAAGATTTGAATTTTTTCAATTCTTTCAGCTTGAGAAATGCTGAGTGTGTTTTTTCTTTTTGATTTTCTAACTCCATGTCTTTACCCATTACATTAAAATACTTTACTTAGTCTTCTCGAGCTGCCTTTTGAAATTTTCTGTTCAGCTCTTTGACTTCCTCATTGCTTCCATTTGCTTTACCATGTCTATGTTGGAGAGCAAATTTCAGAGTCTCTTCTGACACCCATTTTGGTTCTTTTCTTTCTTTCCTCCTTTTAATAATCTTTGCTTTCTCCTGTATGATGTTCTTGATGTCATCCTACACCTCTTCTGATTTTCAGTCATTAGTGCCTAATGCATCAAAACTGTTCTTGAGATGGTATCTAAATTCAAGTGAGAGGTTTTCAAGGTCATATTTTGGCCATCGTGGAACTTTTTTCAATTTTCTTCAGCCTCAGGCTGACCTTGCATATGAGCAGTTGATGGGTCTATTCCACAGTCTGCCCCTGACCTTGATTTGGCTTCTCCACTGTCTCTTCCCACAGATGTAGATAATCTGATTCCCATGCATTCCCTTTTGTGAGGTCCACATTGTTTAAAAAAAAAAATGTATTTGCAATGAATAAGTTATTGGTCTTGCAAATCTATCATGTGATCTCCAGCACCATTTCTGTCACCCTGGCTATATTTTCCAAGTACTGATCCTTCTTCTTGGTTTCCAGCCTTCACATTCCAAAAACCAGTAATTATCAATACATTCGAATTGCGAGTTTGATCAATTTCAGACTAAGCTGGTAAAATTCTTCAATTCCTTCATCACTGGCTTTAGTGGTTGGTGCATAAATTTGTGTAATAGTGGTATTAACTGGTCTTTCTTGTAAGTGTATGGATATTATCCTATCATATACAGCATTGTACTTAAAGATAGATCTTGAAATGCTCTTTTTGATAATGAATGCTACATCATTCCTGTTGAATTTTTTGTTCCTGGCATTGTTGTTAAGTGCCATCGAGTTGGTCCCAACTCATAGCAACCCTGTATAAGGTTTCCAAGTAGCAACTGTTGGGTTTGAACCACTGACTTGTGGTTAGAAGTTCAGTGCTTATCCTACAGCACCACACCAGGAGTTCCCAGCATAGCAAACCATATAATTGTCTGATTCAAAATGACCAATGTCAACCAGTCCCTCTAAGTGAACTAATGCCTAGGCTATTAATTTTTAATGTGTTTCATTTCATTTTTGACAACTTCCAGTTTTCCTAGATTCATACTTCTTACATTTTGTGCTCTGATTACTAATGGATATTTGCAGCTGTTTCTCATTTTGAGTTATGCCCCATCAGCAAATGAAGGTCTTGAAAGCTGTACTCCATTCGAGTCATCACCGTCAAGTCTGCTTTGAGGATGTTCTTCCCCAGTTGTATTTTGGATGCCTTCCAACCTAAGGGGTTCATTTTCCAGCACTGTATCTGACAATATTCTGGTGCTATTCATAATGGTTTCATTTTTGGCACTATATTTGACAGTGTTCTACTGCAATTTATAAGGTTTTCAGTGGCAAAACATTCAGTAGTCTGCCTTTCCTTCTTCTAGTCTGTCTTAGTGTGGAAGCTCTGCTTAAATACAATTGGTGACCCTGCTGGTAGTTAAAATTCAGAAGTATAGTAGCTTCCAGCATCATAGCAACATGCAAGCCACCAAGGTATGAAAATTGAGAGACAAGTGGTGAGCTTGACTTTCTAGGCCTTTATTAATCTGATTTCAAGTTACTTAGTCACTCAGCTCCCTCTGTTCCTTAATATTTCCTTTCCTCTCACCCACTCAGATCTGTATCACCTAATAACAGCTTACTACTTCTGGTAGTGTAGTGGTTACGAATTGGGCTGCAAACTGCAAGATCAGCAGTTGAAAACTACCAGCTGTTCCGTGGGAGAAAGATGAGGCTTTCTGCTCCTGTAAAGATTTACAGCCTCGGAAACCCTGTATAGGTTCGTTATGAGTCGGAACCTACTCCAAGGCACATAACCATCACCACTTCCCTCATAGGTGCCTTTTCTTCCAGTTTGCCCCTGATGTTTTTCTTTGTAAATCCCACTCTTTCTTCAGTAAGACTCAAGTCTTACTTTTCCTCTAAAGCCCTTTTTTTTTTTTTTTTACTGTTGGAATCCTTATTGATCTATATCTCTCTGAATTCCAATTATTTTGATGGTTTAGAATTTATCAAATTTTATCGTATCTGAGATTTTATTAATTGAAGAGGTGTCATTATTTTAGGTACCATTAGAAAAACCCTTCTAATTAAACTGACAATGTTAGAATGTAAGACACATCCTAATTTCAGAAATGTTAAGTTGTTTAAAAATGAAAATTAAAAAAGCATATCTTATGCACAACAGAGTGAACCACTGCCTCCTCCTGGGCCAACCTCACAATCATTGCTACGCGTGTGCCCATTGCTGCTGCCACCATGCCAATCCAGCTCACTGAGGTCTTCCTCTTTTTTACTTTACCAAGCAAGAAGCCCTCCTCCAGAGACTGGTGCATCCTGATAATATGCCTGAAGTATGAGAGATGACGCCTGGCCATCCTGGCTTCTAAGGAACATGCTGGCTGTACTTCTCCCAGCACAGATTTGTTTGTTTTTCTGGCAGTCCTTGGTACTTTCTATATTCTCTTCCAATACCATAACTCACATGCACCAATTCTTCTATGGTCTTCCTTACTATCTATGGTTATTATTTAGTGATGCATATTATTTATAAATGGAGTCCTGATGTGGCACTGTGGAATAATGCACTGGGCCACAAGGTCAGTTTGAAATGCAAGACTGGTCATTCAAATTCACCAGCCACTCCTCAGAATCCCCATACTGGGTTGCTGTGAGTTAGAACCAACTCAATGGCACTTAACAACAACAACAACAACCATTTGTAAATATATCATGAACATGATCAGTGCTCATGGTTGCCTTAATTTCTCTGACTCCCCCTCCAGAATGTATACTGTATGAGGATAGACTTCATGGTCTAGCTCTTTCACTGTTTGCATTCCTAAGCACTCAGCACACTGCCTGGCATTCAGGAAATTATTAGATAAATAGGCTTCTAAAGTGAGCAGACAGTTACTTGAAATCAAAGGTTATGCTTTATAATCTTATATATACTTATGTTTTTAGTTGAAATATAACATACACATATTAAAGCACAGAATTATTATGAGTAGGGCCTATGTTGTTGATTCGTAGCAATTCTGTATAAGGTTTCTATAAAAAAAGCTATAAATCTTTGTGGGAGCAGAGAGCCTCACCTTGCCCCCCAGAGCAGCTGGTGGGCTCAAATCGCTGACCTTGTGGTTTGAAATTCAGTGTGTATTCAACAGAGGCACTGTGCCCTCTGTATAGTCTATAGTATTTATATATATATTTATACGTGTAATTTACTGTCACTCATATTAGGATATCGAACATTTTCCTGTAGTGTTTTCCTCCCAATGCTGAGGAAATAGAAGATACAAAACAAAAACACAAACAAAATTGAAATCTGTTTCCATCAAGTTAATTCCAACTCAGTGACCTAAAGAACAGAGTCGAACTGTTCCCAAACATTTACAGATCTGTAATCTTTACAGAAATAGACTACCACATGTTTTTCTCACAGAGCAGCTGGTGGGTTCGAACTGCTGACTTTTTGGTTAGCAGCTGAGTGCTTAAACACCAGGGATCCTTAAATAGAAGATAGCTATCAATAGTTATTAACACTTATTGATTGATTGAATGGCCTGTGTAACCCTCTGTAACTCAGTGTCAACTCATTACTGTTGACACTAGTACAATGGTTCTCAAAGTCTAGCATGTACCGGAATCACCAGGAAGGCTGTAGAAACAGATTGCTGCTCCCCTGTCCCAGAGGTTTTGATTCAATAGGTCTGTGGTGGGACCTAAGATTCTGATTTCTTTTAAACCACTTCCCAGGTGATGCTGATGTTGCTCTAGTGTGGTAATGAGTGGAGTCGTCTCTAGAATATTACATCTCTCCCAAATCAGGTAGTTAGTCCAGCCAGGAGTTCATCTTTTTCTTTGTCATGGATAGCTTAGTTTGGAGAAGTCTATGTGTTTCTTCACAGAAAAATGTTTCTAAATAAAATAAAATACCTAGCATTACAAAGAAAATATGAAAAGGGAGTTTCCCAATTATTTTTATAATTTTAGCACCTGTTATTGTTAAGTGCTGTTGGGTGGGCTCTGTCTCATAGTGACTCTGTATAGGATTTCTGAGGCTTTAAGTCTTCATGGGAGCATAAAGCCTCATCTTTCTCTCTTAGAGTGGCTGGTGGGCTCAAACCATGGACCTAGTATTTCGAAGTCCAGTGCTTATTGTATGGGGCCACCACTCTTCCAATATACTATACTAGCTTGTTAATTAACACATCAAATAGCAATATGAAAAACTTAAAATATATTAATTTTTATTTTTTAAGGGCAGATGGGTATAAAGAATGTTATTAGCTTTAGTAAGAATGTTAAACTATGACTCCATCTTTCTTTGACTCTTTTCCAAATATATTTATCAACAAATCACTAGATATAGGAGATACACGAAGGCCTATTGGGCATTACCAATGGGGGAACAGATGGCTGTATTGGTTGATGGCTGATTCACTACCAGGAACACAGTTGCCCAAGGGTTGGCCAACTAAGAGGCACGAGACTCTGAGGGCAGGAAGACTATGATAACATGCAATCTAGGGGCAGGTTTAACTATTACTGTAATTTTAAAGTAGTGATTAAATATAAACAATAATTTATAATATCTGCAACAGGTCAATTGTTGTATGATATGAAAATATTTAGGATTTTGAAAGGGGATAAAGTCACTGTGAACTTACTATTTATATTGCTGTGGTTCATTGCTTACATTTATAAATGGAGGATGTGCTAAATTTCATATAGAGGCTGTTGTTATTGTGTATTGTCCATCAATTCTGACTCATACTGACCCTGTATAGGGTTTCCAAGGTGTGGCTGGTGGGTTTGAACTGCCAGCTTTGTGGTTTGATGTTCAGTGCTGATCCTATAGCTAGTGAAAATTTAAAATCAGTTAGGAATCTCTGCTCTGGTGCAATATAAAATGGGATACACTTTACATTTAGTGATGTTCAAATACCTCAATTTAGTTATTAATTAACATTATTAATTAAGTACCTCCTTATGTGGAGACAGGAGTCCTGGTGTGGCACTGTGGGTTAATGCACTGGACTACAAAGTCAGTTTGAACTGCAAGGTCAGTGGTTCAAGCTCATAAGCTGCTCCTCAGAAACCTTATACAGGGTTGCAATGAGTTGGAACCAACTCAGCGACACTTAACAACAACAACAACAATGTGGAGACAAGAGTCCTAGTGTGTCACTCTAGGATAAGCACTGCACTGCAAGATCAGTTTAAGCCATCAAACTCACCAGCTGCTCCTCAGAAATCCTATACAAGATCACTATGAGTCAGACTGACTCAACGGGCACTTAACAGCAACTATGTGGAGACAAAAAAGCCCTGGTGGCACAGTGAGTTAAGTGTGGAGCTAACTGCAAGGTCAGCAGTTTGAACCCACCAGTTTCTCTGCTGGAAAACAATATGGCAGCCAGCTTTGGTAAAGGTTGTTGTTAAGTGCTGTGGAATCAGTTGCAACTCATAGCAACCCTGTGTAGGGTTTCCTAGAAATGGCTAGTGGACTTAATCTGCCAACCTTGTGGTTAGCAGTCCAGTGGGTATCCTACCGTGCCATACCAGGATTCCTCAGTAAAGGTTGTTTGTTGTTGCTAAGTGCCATCAAGTCGGTTCCAACCCATAGCGACCCTGTATAGGGTTTCCAAGGAGCAGCTGGTGAGCTTGAACCACCAACCTTGCAGTTCAAACAACTTTGCAGTCCAGTACATTAACTCTCAGCACCTCACCAGGACTCCTCAGTAAAGATTAAAACCATGGGAACCCCATGGGACAGTTCTACTCTGTTTGTGATGAGTCAGAAGTTATATGATAGCAATGGGTTTGGTTTGGTGTATGTGGACACTGTGTTAAATGTTAGACATTCAGAGAGGACTAAGATACCATCCCTTCCTTTATTTAATAAGTTTCCATTTTGGTGAGTGAAGACCTAAATAAAAACTACTGATTAAAATGGTATGTGACATAGTCAAAAACAGAAGTATGCCCAAAGTATAGAAATAAAGAATACAGTGATTTATGCAGGATCATGAGAGACAGGGAGAAATCAGCACATCAGAACCCAGTTGAATGGAAGTTGTGGCAACAGACTGCCATACTGGGACCCCAGATGAACCATGCCTTCCTGTATTTAGGTACTTGTACACTGATGCAGACCTTGGCCATGAAATTTATTCTGGCCAAATGAACATTAGCAAACATAACACTTGTACATTGGGGCTTGTCTCTTGTAATGTAGAGGATCTAGCTGCCATGTAGGAAGCTTGAGCTAGACTACTGAATGAAGAGAAGCCATAGAGAGATAGGTCCTGAAGGATGAGGCCATCTTGAATGTTCCAGGCCCAGCTGAGCACCCAGCTGAATGCAACCACTTAAGACATCCCAAAATAGTGTGAGTAGCAAAGAAAACACCCAAATCACAGAATCATGAGAAGTAATAAACTGTTGCTTTAATCAGTTGTTTTGGAGTGGTTAGTTACATAGTAATAGATAACTTAAAAAGTTATTTTCAACTTCTTTAATATTTTTCCTCTTCCATTTGACTTTGGTCAAAACTCTGTAAAATAAGCTGAATCAGATATTTTCTGGCAAGCAAATGAGCATAATTTTCAGGGGCAGTTTAGTGTTTCATACATTTAAGTCTTATACAATCTCTGCAAGAGAATTGATATTCATAATTATAACTGATAAACAAGAGAATAGTGATCTTCAGAAAATAATCACATTAAAATATAAAAACTCTTACAACCTAGGATTTAGAGTTGGAAGAGATCTTGGAATCTCTGCAGCCTAACCGCTAACTCTTAGTGGTAAGGACATTGAAGACTGAGTGGTTAGATGATTTGTTCAAGGCCTTAGTTTATTGGTAGCAGGGCCCAGAAAAGAGGTCATATGTACTAACTTCTAATTCAGTGTCTTTTAGTAAATAAGAAACAGTAGATTGTGATTTCCATTATTTTCATGAGTATATAAAACAGACAAAGCAGATATTTTTATCCTTTCTAATTCTTGGTCTGAAAAAACAGGTCAGAAACTGCAAAACCGGCTCATTTCATATGGCTGTACCAGGACTAGATTTTGGGCTTTGGTTGAAATTTGTTTTTTATTACATCGTGTTGCCTGTGTTCTTCAGTACTGTATAATGTGTGTGGTTTCTTGTTTGTTTGTTTTTTAAGTTTTTATTGTGAATTGAGTGATAGTTTACATGGGGAATATCAGTTTTACATTCATTGAGTCACTATAGTGATTACAGCCTCCTCCATGCATCATCATTCAACAGTATTTGCTTCTATTCCTTCTGTTGTTTTTTGTGTTTGTTTGTTTGTTTTTTGGGGGGAGATGCACACAACAACACTCAGGAATATATAGTCTTTCAAACAACCAAAGGGCACATTCTGTGAGTCTGCCTCCTAGCCACCAGCACCTGGGCGCTAGCACATAGCCTTTCTCTTTTCATGAGTCTAAAGTCCTCAGTTGCTCAATTTCTCCATGCCTTCATCTCTGTCTTCATATCTGGTGTCACTGCTTCTCTGGATAGGGTCCCACATTCCATTCACGCTCTTCTCCCTTGATGGTCCTAGGGTCCTTTGTTTCTGGACTGTAAGATTACTACTCCCCTCTTTCTGTTACAAAACTTCTACCTTTACAGTTGTGACAGTCGCAATTAGTCATAACAGTTACTCACTATTGAATCATAAGAATCTTATTCCCATCTCTTTTTACCAGATCCATCTAGACGATATGAATATATAGTGTATTATTCAAAGCAAGAAAAGAAACTAATATATTTCAAAAAAAGAATCAACATAGTCACTAATCTGGCTCATCTCTGAATTTTTCATAGCAATATACCATGTGCATAATGTCACTCAATAAGTATTTGTAATATGAAATTAATACATGAATGAGTAACTAAATAAATAAGGAATGGAACAAAATTATGTTTCAACTTTACCAAGCACTCCAATCTTGAAGTATATGATTAATTAAAATTCTACTGTACTTCAAAAAGAAGTGGAGGAGAAACCCAGTCAATAGTAATGACAAACATTTTATGATTATTGTGCTGTGAATTCCAAAACAAAGTAACTAACACAAAGGTGGTTGTTGTTGTTCGATGCTGTTGGGTCCATTCAGACTCATGTGCACAAAAGAATGAAACCCTGCCTGGTCCTGTACCATTTGTCTCTCCTATCATATACATAGTAACCTAAAGGTGCTCTCTGGACATGGCACAATGCTAAAAATAAGGTGAAGGGAGACATCTCTCCCCACTGGAAACTAATATCATTGTCTCTTCTCACAAGTCATAAAACAAGATAGAAAAAGTTATCCAGACAGCCTAGGGAAGCACTATCCAATAGAAATATAATAAGAGCCATGCATTTAGTTTTAGTAGACACATTTAAAAAATTAAAAGAAACAGATTATGTTCTAAATTTAAATTTTAAATTTAACCAAATATATTCAAAAAAGGAGACCTAGTGGCATAGTGGGTTATGTGTTAGGCTGCTAACTGCAAAATCAGCTCTTCTAATCTACCAGCCACTTCTTGGGAGAAAGATGAGGCTTTCTGCTCTCATAAAGATTTATAATAACCCAGGACTTACAGCAAGATGGCAGACTAGACAGATAAACTACACGGACCCTCTACAACAAAGATATTAGAGACCATATGAAACAGACACAGATGAAAATCCTAGAGCTCTGAACTTCAGAGGAAAGGTTAGAGAAGTGGATTGAGTGTTTGCTGGGAGGAGAAGCTGAACAGGACAGAGGGAGATGGACTGGTGAACGATTGGCCAGACGTGGCACAATCATCTTGAATTTTTGTTAGCAGCTTTGGCAACAGAAGGTGGCCAGGCAGAACAAATTCACATAGATAACAGGAAAGGTGAGATTCCTTCTTTTTCCTCATGCTTCCCTGGTGGCCAGAGCTGTGGCCAGCTCCCATCCTCATACATCCACAGCACAGACTGCTCTCCTGGAATTTGGAGCCATGTACTTGGGAGCTACACAAGTGTGAGGCATGGGCCAGTTGTGTCACTTTGGGACCTTTATTCAGGCGGGCTCGATTCTAGACCTACAGAATCCACAGAGGTACCAGATCAGCATTTAACTGGCCACCCTGCCCCCAGCTGCCCTGTGATCCCAACAGACACTGAAAGCAGCTCCATCAAAGGCCTCCATGAACTACTTCCGGATTGAGTGCCCTGAACATAGAGAACACTGAGGCTAACAGGAATTCCTCTAGGGCCAGAAACTCTGCTGTCACATCCCTCCCCAACACACTTCCTCAGCTGTTTAACATGCAAGAGCCCCCCAGAGTTTTCTCTCCTCAGTTTCCTGGGCCCAATATATACACTTTTTTGTTTTTGTTTATGTGTTTTTCTCTTTTGTTGCTTCATTTTCATTTTTTTTTTGTTTATTCTTTCTCCTCCTCCTTCTCTTTCCATTACCTTATATTTTACCCTATCTGAGTTCTGATGTGGCGCTGTGGGTTAATGCACCAATCTGCAAAGCCATTTGAACTGCAAGGTCGGTGGTTCAAGCTCACCAGCTGCTCCTCAGAAACCCTATACAGGGTCACTATGGGTTGGAACTGACTTGATGGCACTTCACAACACAACAACAACATCTCCACTTTTGTTTTTCTTTCTTTTCTTCTGTTTCTTATTTCCCCCTTTTGATCTTTCTTTACTACTCTCTATTTCTGTTTTCATCGTCCTTCTCCCTGGTTTATCTGTTAGTTTGCTTTTTCCCTTTTATTTCCTCTCTTATTTTTCTCTTCTATTTCTCTTTTTAGTTATTCATGGTTTTATTTATTTATTTTCTTCAATAGCTCTATTTCCCTTTCCCTCTTTTGTCTTTATCTGTTTTATTTTCTTGTATATGTGTGTGTGTGTGTGTGTGTGTGTGTGTAAGGAGTTTGCTCTTTCCCACCTAACAAGAGACATCAACTATGCCTATACAGCCCAGTAACAACCTTACCCTCTGCAGTTCCACCCACTGTGTAAGAGTCAACACCAGTTCCTGTACCATCTGATTAGATAGCAGCCCAAAGCAACCGAACTTGTACTAAATTGAGGTGCACAAATGGAGAACAGAGAATGGTGCACATGCTTCCAATCTGTAACTTCACCTACATAAGACTGTTGTGAGAGCCTACATACAATTACCAATTACATTCAAATATAATAATCCTACAATGCCCTGGAGACAACTGATAATTTTAGCTCACATGAAGAAATAAGAGAGAATGGTGCAAACAAATGACTAAGATGCAGAGCAAGAAATCATTTCTGAGGAATAACAAGTAATAGTACTAACTGGAAGAGAATTCAAAAGATATTTAGGTACCTTTAAAGGACTGACAAAAAGATCATGGAAAACAAGGAGAACACAGAAAAATCTTATGAAGAATTCTGGAAAATACTATAAGAACAAACCTTACAAACCCTGCAGTTAGAAATCTAGAAGATCAATAATTAGATTTCAGAAATGGACAATACATTGAAAGAGCAAAGGAGTATATTCAAAGCACTGGCATCCAAAATTTGTGAGCTTGAAGATAAATCTCTCAGTACTAGTATGCTAGAAGAACAATCAAATAAAAGAATGAAAAATCCAAAGAAAGCAAAAGAGTTATGTGGAACACCATGAAGAGGAACAGCTAATGGGTACTCACAATTCCAGAACAGGTAGAGACAATTAAAAACACAAATACAACTGTCAAAGAATTATAGGAAGAAAACTTCCTTAACATCATGAAAGATGAGAATATAAGCGTAGAAGAAGCTGAATGAACCCCCAACAGGATATACCCCAAAAGAAAAATACTAAGACACATCATAATTAAACTTTCTAAAACCAAAGATTAAAGAAAGAATCCTGAGAGCAGCTCAGGAAAAATGAAAATTTATCTACAAAAGAGAACCAATAAGACTAAGTTCTGATTTCTGAGTAGAAACCATACAGGCAAAAAGGAAATAGGATAATATATGCAAAACTCTAGAAGAAAATAATTGCTAACCAAGAATCATATAGCCAGTAAAGTGATCCCTCAAATATTATGGCAAAATCAGGACACATGAAAGGTACTGACCAGACGAATTTTACAAAAAATGTTGAAGGTGTTCTTTATACTGAGAACTAACAATAGCAGACAAGAACCTGAGATTACCATGACAGCATTACCCAGAACTCAATCTAAATATTGTTGTTGTTAAGTGTTGTTGAATTGCTTTTAACCCATAGTGACCCTGTAAAAGTTTCCAAGGAGCGGCTGGTGACTTTGAACCACCGACTTTGCAGTTAAAACTGACCTTGTGACTCAATACATTAAACTGCAGCACAACAATGTTGTTGTTAAGTGCCGTCAAGTCGGTTCAGACCCATAGGAGCAGAAAGCCTCATCTTTCTTCCGCTGAGTGGCTGGTAGTTTTGAACTGCTGACTTTGCGGTTCACAGCCCAATTCATAACCACTACACTACCAGAGCTCCTTGCAGCACAACACTAGTGCTACAGATATAGACATAGTTAAAGTAAATCAAACCTATAAGGCTGAAAAAAAGGGAACCAGAGATATCAATTTATAATGAAGTCAACTATAAAGCAAAAAGAGGAAATAGTTTAGATATAGAACTTCCAAATGTCAAGGAAGTACATTTCAAGATAAAACCAAGTGTTTTACACAAGGGAAAAAAATAATGAATTATAGGGTAACCTAAAAAAAAAAAAAAACAAAAAAACCACTTGCACATTAAAATAAAAAACAGGAAAATCAGAAAGATTTGGCAAACATTAATGCAACAGAAATGTAAATGAAAAGAAAACCCACAAACACAATGAACTCACCACAGAAAATCATGTGAAACAAAGAAACCAGTAGCACCATAAAAAAACAAATAGCAAAATGACAGCAATTCATACTTACCAATAATAACACTCAATGTAAGTGGATTAAATGCACCAGCCAAAAGACAGAGCAGACAGGATAAGAAAATAGGATCCTTTAATATGCAGTCTACAAAAGACACATCAAATAGATACAGACAGCCTAAGTGCCCATCAACAGAAAAATGGTTAAACTTTGGTACATACACACAATGGAATACTATGCAACATTAAAGAATAATGATGAATTTGTGAAACACCTCACAACGTGGATGAACCTGGAGGACACTGTTATTGTCAAGTGCCATTGAGTTAGTTCTGACTCATAGGGACTCTGAATAGGGTTTCTGAGGAGCAGCTAATGGGTTTGAACCAGTGACCTTGTGGTTTGCAGTCCAATACTTATAGTGCCACACCATGAGTTATGGTGAGTGAAATTAGTCAATCACAAAAGGACAAATATTGTATGAGACCAACGTTATAAAAAATATTTTAAAAAGGTTTTCTTGATAAAAGAAACCATTTTTGTTATAGGGGACAGAGGAAGTGGAAATTATTCACAGGATAGAGGATAGACATATGTTAACATGGATGACAGGGTAAGCAATATACAACAAGAGGAAGGTTAGTAGAGGAAAGATGAAGGTAGCAGGAGACATGGAGGAATGAATGCAAGAGTTAAGTGAATAGAGGCAAATACTGCTAATTGCTGGTTCATGGAAGGGAATGCAAGCATTGTAATGAAGCAAAGTATATGATTTGATGAATGTAAAACTGATGATCTGCTTTGTAAACCTTCACTCAAGTCACAATATAAAACTAAAAGAAAAAGGAAAAAGATTGACAGCCTTGGAAACCCTATACAGGGTGACGATGAGTAGGAAATGGCTTGATGGCATGCAGCAATAGCATATGCAAAATATTGTTTCAACATGTAATCAATATAAAAATTACTGATGAGGTTATTTTACATAGTTTTTCTCATTCTTGTTTTTGTGTACTAAGTTTTCAAAACCTGCTATGTATTTTACATTTACCCCAAACCCACTGCCAGCCAGTCAATTCTGACTCACAGCAACCACTATAGGACAGAAGTGAATTGCTCTATAGGGTGTCTGACATTGAAAATCTTTTTTCCTCAGGACAGTTGTGTTTAAACTGCCACTTTGTGATTAATAGTCCAACACTTAACCTACTGGAACACTGTTGCTGTTGTTGTCAAGTGCTGTTGAGTCGGTTCCAACCCATAGCGACCTTGTATAGGGTTTCTGAAGAGCAGCTGGTGAGTTTGAACCACTGACCTTGCAGTTGAAACCAACTTTGCAGTCCTGCGCATTAACCCACAACACCATACTGTGCCACTTGTTGCTGTTGTTAAGTGGCCTCGAGTCAGTTCTGACCCATAGTGACCCTGTGTAGGGTTTCCAAGGAGCGACTGTGGGCTTGAACCACTGACCTTGTGGATCAACCAATACTTTGCAGTCCAGCGCATTAACCTACAGTGCCACACCAGGATACTGTGCCACTAGAGCTCTTTTTTTATACTTACCCACCAATGCCTTTAAAAGAGTCCTGGTGTGGTGCTGTGGGTGAATGCATTGGACTGAAATTTGGTTTGATCTGAAGGTCGGAGGTTCAAGCTCACCAGCCGCTCCTCAGAAACCCTATATAGGGTCACGATGAGTCAGAACCAACTCAATGGCACATAACAACAACAACAATAATGGCTTTAAAGTGTTCAAGAGCAAACTTGTCAGTTTGAGGACTAAGGTGTGCCTGACCCAAACTAAGGTATTTTCAATCTCTTCATATGTATGTGAAAGTTAAATGATGAATAACGAAGACTAGAGAAGAATGGGTACATTTGAATTATGGTGTTGGAGAAGAGTATTGAGAGTGCCATGGAATGTCAGAAGAATAAACAAATCTGTGTTGGAAGAAGTACAGCTAGATGCTCCATAGAAACCAAGATGGCCAGACTTTGACTCTCACACTTTGGGTATGTTATCAAGAGGTCAGTCCCTTGAGGAGGACATCATGATGGGTAAAATGGAAAGTCAGTGAAAAAGAGAAAGACCCCTTAATGAGATGGAATAACACAGTGTCAGTAACAGTGGACCGAAGGGTAACAACAATTGTGAGATGGCAAAAGACTGGTATTGTTTGTTCCGTTGTGTCACAACCAACTCAATGGTACCTAAGAGCATCAGCATGTGGTTATTGAGCACTAGAAATGTGCCTACTCTGAATTAAGATCGACTGTAAATGTAGAAGGAGCACTGGTGGAGCTGTAAAGTATACACTGGACTGTTTACCACAGGTCGGCTGTTCAAATCCATCAGCTGCTTCTCGGGAGAAAGATGAGGTTTTCTGCTCCTTGAAAGATTTACAGTGTATACAGGGTTGCTATGAATCAGAATCTATTTGATTGTAGTAGGGCTTTTTGTGGTAAATATTTTTTAAAAAACGAGCTCTAGTGGTTCTCGAAACACTCAACAGGACCTCTGTGAGTCAGAACTGACTGGACAGCACTTAACAACAACGGTGTTTCAATGGGTTAAATGTTGGGCTGCTAATCAAACGGTTGGTGACTTAACCCCACCAGCTGCTCCTTGAGAGAAGATGAGGCTTTCTGCTCCTGTAAATGACTTGAACCCTCTGAAACCTAATGGAGCAGTTCTACTCTGCCCTACAGGATCACTATAAATTGGCACTGATCTGAGGCATTGGTTGTTGTTGTTAAGTGCCATCAAGTTGGTACTGTCTCATATCGACCCTGTGAACAACAGAATGAATCCCTATGCACACTGCTAAGTACTGCACCAACATCACAATCATTGCTACATTTGGACACTATTGCTGTTGCCACAATCCATCTCGTTGATGGTCTTCCTCATTTTCTCCAACTCTCCACTTAACCAAACATGATATTCTTCTCCAATGATGGTCCCTCCTGATAATCTTCTGAGTTATTAAAGGCAAAGTCTGGCCATCTAGACTTCTAAGTTTGGTTGTTCTTCTGGCAATCCATGGTACTTTTAATATTCTCCTCCAACAACATAATTCAAATGCATCAATTCTTCTATAGTCTTCTTTATTCACTATCCAACTTTCACTTACATATGAGGTTACTGAAAATATCATGGTTTACATCAGGCACACCTTTGTCCTCTAACTGACGTCTTTGCTCTTGAACACTTTAAAGAGGTCTCGTGCAGTACATTTGCCTAATGCAGCACATCATTTGATTTCTTGACTGCTGCTTCCATGGGTGTTGATGGTTGATCTGAACAAAATGAAGTCTTTAACAACTTCAATCTTTTCTCCATTTGTATGGATGTTTATTGTTCCAGTGGTGAGGATTTTTGTTTTCTTTACATTGAGGTACAAGTCATATAGAAGCCTGTGGTCTTTGACCTTCACAGTAAGTATTTTAAGTCCTTTTCACTTTCAGCAAGCAAAGTTGTATCATCTATATATCACAGGTTGTTAATGAGTCTTCCTCCAATCCTGATGTCACATTCTTTTTCATATAATCCAGTTTCTCAGATTATGTACTCAGCATACATACCATTCAGTGTTCCCTTTTTCTGTTCAAACAACTGTCTCTTGGTCTGTGTACAGGTTCTTCATGAGCACAATTAAGTGTTCCAGAATGCCCATTCTTCAAAATTTTGTCCATAGCTTGTCACGATTCACACAATTGAAAGCCTTTGCATAGTCTAAGCACAGGTAAACATCTTTCTGGTATTCTTTGCTTTCAGTCAAGAGCTATGTGACATCCACAATGATATATCTTGCTCCATATCCTTGTCTGAATCCAGTTTGAATCTCTGGAAGTTCTCTGTCAAGGTATGGTTGTGGCTGTTTTTGAATTAACAAAATTTTACAGTGATATTAGTGATATTGTCTGATGATTTCGGCATTCCATTGGATCAACTTTGTTTGGAATGGGCACAAATATGGATCTCTTCAGTCAATTGGCAAGGTAGCTGTTTTCCAAATTTCTTGGCATAAAAGAGTGAGTGCCTCCAGTGCTTCCTCAGTTCGTTGAAAAATTTCAATTTGTATTCTATCATTTCCCAGTGCCTTGCTCTTCAATGTACCTTGGACTTCGTCCTTCAGTATCATTGGCTACTTCTTGATATGGTTGAACACCAATCATTTCTTTTTGGTACAGTGACTCAATATATTCCTTCCAATTTCTTTTCTTTCTTTCTTTTTTTTTTTTTTAAGGTTTTTATTGTGGATTGAGTGAAAGTTTACAGGGCACATCATCAGTTTCACATTCAACCATTCATATGACTTGTTTCATTACATTGATTATAATCCCCTCCATACATCATCAGTTAACAGTGTTTCTCTCTATCCTCTTTAGCTTTTTTTTGCGGGGGGTGGAAAACTTTGCCTTTTTGGAATTTACAGTCTCGGCTTTTAGGGAAGGTTTTTATATTTATCTGTGGATATCCAGGGCTCATGTATGTGATTACTAACAAGCATAACTGAATAATCAGATGAGGGACAGTTTGCTATGTCTGCTAGGTGGCTAAAGTCTGATCCTCAGAGCCTATGGTTTGGACGGTCTGCAACGCTTGGGCCCACAGGGCCTTGAACTCCTGACCAGGTCTGCACAGTCTGCCACAGATTCCCCCTTATTTATTATTTGTTTAAGGGATGCTGCCTGTCTTAGGTGGTCAGTGCGAATTCCTCCGTCTTACCTGTCATCGAAACTCATTGCAGCATGGCAATGGCTCTGTCTTAGGTTGCTGAGGTTCCACGTGATCCTTATCCGTCTCTGGCCACACGTCTAGCATAAACAGCTGCCATCCGAAGAAGGCAGGGAGGGAGGAGACCAGCTGGGGACCCCATACGCAAGACATTGCCAGACCACCACCTGCTCTAAGGTGACCAAGCAGGATCACTATGCTGACGTTCAATCAAGTTCTTAGGGGATCTTAATATCTAGCAGGGCCTTCCAATTTCTTTTGAAGCTTTCTGGATCATTCAGTATTTTGCCCATAGAAAGCTTCATTATTGCAAGTTGAGGTTTGAATTTTTTTTTTTTTTTTTCCTGTTCCCTCAGTTTGAGGAATGATGAACGTGTTCTTCCCATTTAGCTTTCTAACTCCAGGTGTTTATACATGCCATTATATTTGACTTTGTCCTCTTGAGCTGACCTTTGAAATTTTCTGTTCAGCTATTTTACCTCCTCATTTCTTCCATATGCCTTAGCATCTCTATGCTGGAGAGCAAGTTTCAGAGTATCTTCTGACATTGGTTTGATGTTTTCCTTTTTCTTATCTTCTTCATGACCTTTTGCTTTCTTCCTGTCTGATCTTGATGTCATCCTACAACTCTTCTGGTCTTCAGTCTTTAGTGTCTAATGAATCAAATCTGTTCTTCAAATAATCTCTAAATTTAAGTGGATGCATTCAACGTCGTATTTTAGCTCTCATGGATTTGTTTTAATTTTCTTTAGCTTCAGCCTGAACTTGCATGTGAGTAATTGATGGTCTGTTCCACAGTCTGCCCCTGGCCTGTTTTGGCTGATGATATGGAGCTTTTCCAGTGTCTCTTTAAACAGATGTAGTGATATTAATGATATTGTTCAATAATTTCTGCATTCTGTTCGGTCACCTCTTTTTGGAATGGGCATCTGTGGCTAGTGTCTACAATTTTTGGATAGTATAAGTCTAAAGCCAATCAAGGACAGTAATTCTGTTGAGAAGAGGTGACAGTAATGGAGTTCTGGTGTGGTGCTGTAGGATAAGCACAGGACCACAAGTTTGGCTTGAATCACAAGTTCAGTGGTTCAAACTCACCAGTTGCTCCTTGGAAACATATACAGGGTCCCTATGAGTCAGAATCAACTCTAGGGCACTTAATAACAGTAATTTCATTGAAGAACTAATGTCCTAATGTTACTTGAGGAAATGTACACTTCTTTGGCCAACCATATAACCCAGACTACTTCATCTTGAAGGGAGATCTTAGTACCCTCTGAGAGAGTCCGCCCCAAAGTCTCAGTAATCTCCAGGGAAGATGTTTAACTGTCTAGCCTTGGGCAAGTATATAACTTTACCTCCATATAATTAAGTTTCTCACCTTTAACCACATAGAGATACTTAGACAATAAAAAGAAATTGTTGTTCTTGTTAGAGAACTTTTAGAAGCAGATCACTGGACCTGTCTTCTGGGGTGCCTCTTGATGTGTTTGAACCACCAACCTTTTGGCCAGTAGTTGAGCAGATTACTTTTTGTGCCACCCAGGATTTGATAAGCACTAGGCTGCTGGACTTCTAAGAACAAAGTCGGTGGTTCAAATCCACCAGCTACTCCTTGGAAACCCTATACAGGTTCTCTATGAATCAGAGCCAGCTCAACAACACTTAATAATAAAATAACAGGTTTTTATTAAAGGAAAGAAATGTGAACAATCCAAACCCATCGCCATTGAGTCTATTTTGACTCATAGGGACTCTCTAGGACAGACTAGAACAGCCTCACAGAGTTCCAAAGCTGTAATCTTTTGTGAGGATGGCACAGGATTGGACAGTGTTTTATTCCATTGTGCATAGGTCACTACAAATCAGAACCAACTCGACAGGTTTTAGAGGAGCCGACTCTTACTTCTCTCTTCCACAGAGCAGCTAGTGAGTTTGAACTGTGAACCTTTCAATTAGCAGTTGAGCACTTTAACTGTTGTGCCACCAGGGCTCCTTATAATAAAGGAAATATTAGATATAGAAATATTTAGTAACGTAGCTGACAGTAGTGAAACCCTCAATACTAGCTATAATAATTGATCAGTATCTCACCTTACCATACAAACCACAACCCTATTTTGGGTTGAAAAAAACAAAAACAAAATTAAGTTCCCTACAAATCAATGTTGTTGTTGTTGCTAAGTGCCATCAAGTCAGTTCTGACTCATAGTGATCCTGTACAGTGTTTCTTAGGAGCAATTGGTGGATCTGAACTGCCAAGCTTGTGACTAGCATCACATTAGAACTTCAGAAGGGTTTTTGTTGTTGTCGTTGTTAAGTGCTGTAAGTCAGTTCCGACCCATAGCAACCCTGTATAATGTTTCTGAGGAGCGGCTGGTGAGCTTGAACCACCGACCTTGCGGTTCAAACCGACTTTACAGTCCAGCGCATTAACCCACAGTGCCAGGCATACTTAATTTCAAGAAAGCAAAACAAACTAAACAAAAAGGGCCATGAGCTAGACCACTATAATTAGCCTTCTTCTACCAAAAGAACCTCCTATTAATAAAACAAGAGGGTTTCCTATGTTTTGAAATAACATTTGTTGGTTTTGTTTTAAATAAAAATAAGAAAATTATTCTAATACACTGACTAGATAAACTAAATCTAGAGATTTTTTAAAAAGTATGATTAATGTTGAAATGTACTTTGATATGCACAGATGAAAGGCACTGAAGTTATAAAAAATAATGATAACACATAATGCCTAAGTGAAGAGATCAAAAGTGTTTTCTTTTGAAAAGTTCTCTATATGGATATCCATACACATGACTATAAATTAAAATGTGTGTCTATAAGACTGTTGTTAGATGTTGTTAGGTGCCTTCTAGTCTCATAGTGATCCCAAGTACAACAGAACAAAACACTGCCCAATCCTGTGACATCCTCACAATAGTTGCAATGTGGAAGGCACGGTGTCAATATATCTCATTGAGGGTCTTCTGCTTTTTCACTGACTCTGTACTTTGCCAAGCACGATGTCCTTTGCCATGAGTTTGTCCCAACTGATAAGATGTCCAAAGTATGTTAGACAAGTCTCACCATCCTTGCTTCCAACAAGCATTCTGGCTGTACTTCTTCCAAGACAAATTTGCTCATTCTTCTGACAGCCCATGGTGTATTCACTATTTCTCACCAATACCATAGTTCAAAAAGTTCTGGTGTGGCGCTGTGGGTTAATGCGCTGTTGCCCAAGGTTGGTGTTTCAAGGTCAGCTGCTCCTTGGAAACACCATACAGGGTCGCTATGGGGCAGAACTGACTCGACAGCACTTAACAACAACTTAGTTCAAACACATCAACTCTTTGTTCTTCCTATTCATTGCCCAGTTTTTGTATGCATATGAGACAACTGAAAACATCAAGGCTTGGGTCAGGCATATCTGTCTTCAAAGTGACATCTTTGCTTCTTAACATTTTAAAGAGGTCTTTTGCAGCAGACTTTCCAAAGCAATATGTTATTTTATTTCTTGACTGCTGCTTCCGTGAGCATTGATTATGGATCCAAGTAAAATAAAGCCCTTGACAAATTCTATTTTTTCTTTGTTTATCAAAATGTTGTTTATTGGTTCAGTTATGAGAATTTTTTATTTCTTTGCATTGAATTGTAATCCATACTGAAGGCTGTACTCTTTGATCTTTATCAGTAAGTGCTTCCAATCTTTATCTTTTCAGCAAGCCCAGTTGTATCACCTGCAGCATGACAGGTTGTTAATGAATCTTCCTCTAATCCTGAGGTCGCATTCTTCTTCATGTAGCCTAGCTTCAAAGATTAGTTGTCAGCACACAGACTGACTAAGTATGGTGAAAGGATAAAATCCTAGTACATACTTTTCCTGATATTAAACCATGCAGTATTCCCTTGTTCTGTTTGAACTGCCTCTTGGTCTATGTACAAGTTCTATATGAGCACAATTAAATGAATTCCCATTCTTCGCAATGTTGTCCATAATTTGTTATGATCCACATAATTGAATACCTCTGCATAGTCAATAAAACACAGGAAAACATCTTTCTGTTAGTCTTTGCTTTCAGTTAACATCCATCTGATACTAGCAATTAAATCCCTCATTTCACCTCCTTTTCTGAATCTGGCTTGAGTTTCTGGATGTTCCCTGGACTGTTGTAACCATTTTTGAAATATCTCCAGAAAAATTGTACTTTCATGTGATATTAATGATGTTATTCACATATTTCTGCATGATGTTGGTTACCTTTCTTGGAAATGGACTCAAATATGGATCCCTATCAGTCCATTGTCCAGGTACATGTATTAAAAATTTTTTTGCATAGATTAGTGAGTATTTCCATCATTGCATTCATTTGTTGAAGCCATCTCAGTTGAAATTCTATAAATTCCTAGATCCTGAGTTTTTCACCAATGCCTTCAATGTAGCTTGGTCTTCTTCCTTCAAAACCATCACTTCTTGGTCATGTACTATCTCCTGAAATGACTGAACACTAAACAATTCTTTTTGGCACAGTGATTCTGTATTTCTTCTATCTTTGTTGTTCAATATTTTATCCACAGAATCTTACAATATTATTACTTGAGCCTTACATTTTTTTCTTCAGTTCATTTAGCTTGAGAAATGCTTAGAGTGTTCTTCCCTTTTGGTTTTCTAGATCCAAATAGTTGTATATTTCATTATAATGCTTTATTTTGTCTTCTTGAGCTACCCTTTGGAATCTTCTGTTCAGCTCTTTTATTTGATCATTTCTCCCATTTGCTTTAGCTATTCTATAATCAGGAGTAAGTTTCAGAGTCTCATCTGACATCCTTTTTTTTTCTTTCTGTTTTTGATCTTTTTGTTGCTCATAATGAAGCCAGAACCTTCAAGAATATCAGAAGTCTTTCTGGTATAGTAGAGTCCTAGGTTCCAACCTTGATTTTGTTATTAGTTTGCCAATTTGCTTGAAGGCCTGCTCTCAAATACCTCCTATCTTCATCTGTAAAATGTAGATACTAATAGCTGCCCTTCCAACATCAGAGGGTTGATGTGAAGATCGAACAAGATAATAAAAGTGAAAGGGCTTTGAAAAACACCAACTCATGTAGAAATACAAAGCATTATTAAAGACTGTGGAAAGACTGTGAACACAATTTGATTAAAGGCCAAAGTTTAGTACTTCCAAAAGTTATAAAGATATTCAGTGTGTGGGCTTTGCACATTGTTTAGAAAACCAAACTCTTGCTTTGGAGATCCAGTACCACATCTGAATTGTGTTCTAAATGCTGTACACTCAATATCTACTGCTATAAGTCATCTAACCACATTGCCACACCAGACATAATTGTACAGTGTTTCAACAATATCTGCAATTTTTGGTGGGCAAGCAGTTATAAATTCACATAGTTTAAAGTCAAAGTCATGTCTTCAAAACAAGATTTTTTTTTCCTTTTCCATGATGCCAACAGTGCTGCTCTCTGTAACATGTCTATGTGAGATCCAATGCAATTGAACAAACATTTGTTGATTTTCTCTGGCATATAAGTCATTAGGGGAAGAGGAGGGTGAAGGAGAGGATGGAGGTGGTGAGAGAAAATACAAAGAAAAAGAAGAGATTTTTCTAACATCAGTGAGTTTTTAAATTAGCAAAGAGTGGCAGATCCTAGGACAGCTAACTACAAAGCAAGACAGAATGAAATTGATACTAAAAAAACAGCTTGAGAAATAAACAGTATAATTGACGAAACTGAAGGGATTAGTTCATTCAGTATATTGTTGTTGCTAAGTGCCTTTGAATCAGTTCTGACTCACAGTGACCCTGTATAGGGTTTCCAAGAAGCATCTAGTAAGTTTGAACTGTTGGCCTTGGGGTTCAAACCGACCTTACAGCAGAGTGCTTATCCTACAGCGCCATGCCTATTAGGGCAGAATCAGATGGCATTTGTCCTGGGCCTGGATGCAGAAGGATTCCTAGATCAAAAATGGAAGGGAGGATATTTCAGGTCTGAAGAAACCACACCTAGACCAACCCACAAATAAATCTCAACTATTTTGGGGAGAAAGATGAGGCTTTCTACATCTGTAAAGATTTATTGTTGTTAAGTACCATGGAGTCGGTTCTGACTCTTAGTGACCCTACAAAGGGTTTCCAAGGCTGTAAATCTTTACTGAAACAGACCGCCTCATCTTTCTCCCGCAGAACCACTGGTAGTTTTGAACTGTCAACCTTGAGGTTAGCAGCCCGATTCATAACCACGATGCTACCAGAGCTCCTTAGATCTACTGCCTCAGAAATCCTATATAGGGTTGCTATGGATCTGAATTGACTTGATGGTAGTGGGTTTGGTTTGGTTTGACACTAATTAGTTGATAAAACTAAGTAACTTGGGATGTACTGTGGTTCTGCAAAGTCACAGCTGGGTATCCATAGGGGTTAAATCCCAGATTTTCATTTGGAAGCTTTAACCAGTCCATCATTCCAGGAGGCCAGGTCAGAGAGCAGTCACACACAGCAACAGTGAACTGCATTTCATTCCATTCTCTAGGGCTGCAAGAATTTCACTGATGTATTAAAAGAACTCATGCCCTATTAGAAAGCTCCTTCTGGTTTATGTTCCACATGCAGGTTTCGAAGCTCATATCAAAGTTTCCCATCACTTTTCACAAATCTAACATCAACCTTTACATTTACTTTAGTTTTTTACAGGATTATACTTCCCTTTTCTAATTTATTACTGCTAAATTATGGTTGCTCTTCTGAAAACTCTAAGAACTCATATCATATCAGCTAACATTAATTGGGAGCTTACATTGGCCAATGCACTAAATGTGTTACAGCATTCTCTTCTATAATCTTATATAAGATAGTACTATTAACATTTTCCTTTTATAGTAGAGAAACAGAGGATTAAAGACATTAACTTGTCTATGATAGAGTAACTTGACCAAAATCTGTGATTTAACCTCTGTGCTGTCCTATTCATGCACTGTTGTTGTTGTTAGGTACCGTGGAGTCAGTTCGGACTCACAGTGACTCTGCACAGGGTTTCCGAGGCTGTAAATATTTATAGGAGCAGAAAGCCTCATCTTTCTCCTGTGGAACAGCTGGTAGTTTCGAACTGCTGACCTTGAGGTTAGCAGCCTGATTTGTAACCAGTACGCTACCAGAACTCCTTATTCCTGCACTGTACTTTCCCTTTAACGTCAGCATAAACTGTTGTTAAGCATCAATTATATGCAAATCATTTCAAGGGCAGCAGTCTCCTATAGATTAAGTGACTTGACATGATCAAGTTAACGAAAGCTTATTGAGCATTCTATGTCCAAGGCACTGTGCTTAACATATGTCTTATCTTATTTTAGCTTTCACAGTAGGCCAAAGAGAGGAACATTATTATCGCCACTTTAACAAATGATCAAACTGATGCACAGAGAAGTTAAGTAGCTGGTCTAAAGTCCAGCATTTGAACCTTGGCTATTTGTTGTTAAAGCTCTAGCTTTTTATTGCTGAGTGGTATGGCCTCTAAATGAGTTGAAGCCCCCAACAAGGCTGCCTTAAAATTTCTATTCTACCTGCCTGTTTCAGTGTGTAAAGAGATGATCCTTAGATTCTTCCTAGCAGTTATGTATTCACATTTGTTTCCTCAAGAAGAGTGTCAAGCACTGACTGAGATCCTTCAAAGCTCTATATTCCAGGTTGATGCATGGCACCCACAGATGAGCACAACACTTCTGGGCTGAAGAGGCACAGGAAGGAGATAACAAAGACAGGCACAATCCATGCTGAAAGAGTAGTACCAAAAGCAAATGTGGCCCTCAAATCCAACATCCAGCATAGGCAAATGTTTAGAGGCCAATGTGAGGGGAAGAGGGTAAAATGGCAGCCATTGCTTAGGGGGTATAGTGTACATGATAAATATAATTAATGTCACAGAATCAAACTTGTAAAAAATGTTGAAATTGCAAATTGTGAAGTCTGTAAGAGCCTGAATTCATTGGGACTGCCTGATATTTTGGGCCATCATAAGTTCTTGTTTGCCACCTCTTTCTTAGTGGAAATTTTTTGAGTTTTCCTTCTCTGACAGATTTCCATCTTATACAGGTTCTGGCTTTCACAAGTTTACCACAATTAAGGAACCTTGTGGTACAATGATTAAGTGCTTAGTTGCTAACCAAAAGTTCTGCCAACTGCAAGGTTGGGGATTCAAACCCAACTGTCCCTCTGGAGATCTGCCCCATAAAAGATTACAGCCCAGGAAAAGGAGTAATTCTGTTCTGTCATATAGGGTTTCTGTGAGTCTGAATCCACTTGAAAGCACACAACAATTTAAAAAAAATTGTGATCATGTCATTCCTCTGCTCAAAATCACTCAATGGCAGGCATCAACAATAGGACATAGACTGGGCTCGTTAGCATGACAGGTGTGGCTCCTCCTTGCACATCTGTCTACCCACTTTTTAGCTTCATCTCTACACAGCACTCGCCTACCCTGTGCTATAGCCCTGACTTATGACAGGCATCTCCACATTCCACCTGACCCCCTGCACCCACTGTTCTCTCCCGGCTTTTACCTGGCCTACCTATGTTATGTTGTTGTTGTTAAGTGCCGTCAAGTAGATTCCAACTCATAGCGACCGTGTATAGGGTTTCCAAGGAGTTGCTGGTGAGCTTGAACCACTGACCTTGCAGTTCAAACGACTTTGCAGTTTGCCACATAGCCCAGCAGCACACCAGGACTGCTCCTTTTAAGACTTACATTGGTCACATCTGTATTTAAGCTTTTGATGCCTCCCTCTCCTAGGCCTACAACATTTTGTATACCTATTACAACATTCATTACCCTATGTTGAAATTCTTTACAAATTTGTCGCTTTAAAGTCAAGACAAATGTCATATTCAATCTTTTGCATCCTTAGTTCTCTCCCACCTAACACAGGGACACACTAGACTCTGAAAGCTTGGGTGAAAGTCAGAACACATACATCGAGTTGTTTCTGATTCAGTTACCCTGTGAGTATAGGGATTTTGAAGAGTGGCTGGTGTGTTTGAATCACCAACCTTCTGGCTAGCAGTCCAGTGCTTATTCTACAGTGCCACACTGGGACTCCACAAAGACAGCTAGACTAGAATACCATACACCCAACACTGAATGAGGCCTTTGGGGATGAACATTTTTAAGTTTGGGAGAAGAAAGACCTTTTAAAGAATCCAAGGTAGACCTAGTGGGTGGACAACACTAACGGGAAGATGAGGAAACAGAAGACCTAAAGGTTCACCTCCTTCAGAAGCTTGCCTGGGCTGGTCCCATCATTTTCAGTAAGTCACAATACAATATTGTATTCGCATGCTTACATCTTCACCAGTCCTCTTACCTGTTCACTGGGGGAGAGCGGCTGGGGGGCTGTTCAGGCAGTACATACTGCACTCACCATTTACCCAGACCCAGCTATTGTTGTTAAGTGCCGTCTCCGTCTAGTGGGTTCCGACCCACATTGACCCTATATAGGGTTTTCGAGGAGCGGCTGGTGAGCTTGCGCCGCTGACCTTGCAGTTCAAACCTACCTTGTAGCCTAGCGCATTAAGCACTACCTCATTTAATCATCTCAACCACCTGTGAATTATTTTATTTGGTTTATAGGTGACAGCCTACCACTCCGCGTGCCCGTCCCCGCGTGAGGCTGACTAGCTCTCTGAATGGAGGGGTCCTCCCACTCCGTGCTCCAGAAGGGTGAAAAAAAAAATAACGGGGCTGCTTGCCTGTGTGCAAAGAAAAAATTGTTTGGGGGGCAAGGTACACTTGCGACGGAGGTGAGAGTGGGAGTACCAGGAGGGAGAGTGGACAGAGGAAGAGGAGGCAGAATGGAAGGGGCGAGAGTAGGCGGGCTCGGGTGTCCAGCGCCCGGCAGAGAAAGTTGGGGCGGGGCGGGCGGGGCTGCGGGGCGGGGAGCGGACTCTGCGCCATTGGTCCGCGCGCCTCGGAGCACCTCCCGCAGGCCCAGGGGAGCCTGCTCCCGCCTTCCTGCGCCCAGAGCGGCCGTGCGATACCTGGGCGCTCAGTGAGCGAGCGAATTCAGCTGGACGGCCAGCGCCTGGCCGGGCTTGAGGAGGCTTACAGCACCTAACCCCGAGGAAGGTAAGGCGTTGCCACGCCTGGGGCGGCCAAGGTTGGACCACCGGGCGGGAGTTTGGAGGGTGAAGACCAGCAAGTTGCGCTTCCTGCGGGGCTGCAACTCAAAAAAGCGCGCACATTTCTGCCTAGACTTCGGGCTGCCTACTTGCTGTATCACCTCAAACAACTTTTCTTCCCCCTCTGGGTGTCTGTTTCCTCCTCTCAAGTGAAGGAGTTGATGCAGAATACGATGTTCTGTGGTTTTCTCATTTCTAAAGTGGGAACTGCGTTTTGTTCCCCCCCCCACCCCCCGAAAGTTTCCTTCCTCCATTTCCCACCTACTCAAAAGCCAGCTCCATTCACTGGGGGCCCATTCTCCAGGAAGCGGGGATGCCCCGGTAGAAAGAGGCTCTGCTGGGCTGTCTTACTTGCTGAGGGTTTCTTGGACTAACCCTGCGTTTGTGGCAGGCTGTTGGCGGTTCCTGGCTTCAGTGGAACTGTCCCCAGATTGCTCAGATGAAGAAAGGTAGTAGGGCGGTAGGACCTATTTATAGGCAAAGTGTTGGGAAAGGAAGGGTAGGGGGCGTTAATGATTTCTTCGTTTGAAAATAAGCATCGTTTGGGCTGCTAACCTCAAGGTCGGTAGTTCGAAACTACCAGCGGTTCCGCGGGAGAAAGATGACGCGTTCTGCTCCCGTAAAGATTTACAACCTCGAAAATCCTGTGCAGGGTCACTATGAGTCAGAACCGACTTCATGGTAACTTAACAACAACACACCCAAACCGCATCATATGGTGGAAAACCAAGTACTTGAGCATTTGAGGCACAGTGCTCTACCAGTGCTCTTCTCAGCACCCATCCTTCATCCTTCCTCCTTCCTCCTCTCTTTCCTCCCTTTTCCATTTAGAAATCCTATTTGTCTTCGGAGGGACTCCATTTCCTGCCTAATGAAAAGTCCTTATTTTCAATTAGTGCTGATTGGTGACCATGGCACGCCCCCTCGCTGCCCCGTCCCCCTCCCCCAAGTCTCTCAATCAAGATGGAAGCCTAGATAAGAACAGAGTGAATCATACAGTCAGCCTTCTGACCCTGTACAGCCTGGCAGGGATGTTAGGTGGGGGTCAAGACAAACAGACAGTGCAACATGGGCTGAATTCCAACTGCTGTCCACTTCCTGTCCCCCTCTTGGCAACCATTCCAGGCTAGGGTGGTGGTGTCTGCTGTCAGCTGGATGAGCACCAGAAAGAAGATGGCTGAAAGTATCTGAATACTCTGATGGATTTCAGTATAAGGTCTCTAGTAGCCTCTCCTCTGCTTCTCCCCACCCCTGTCACTCTTGTCTCACTTCATCCCTAGTGTGGTCCTCAGGTGAAATCAGATTCCAGGGCCCATCAAGAGTGGTCAGGAAAGGGAAACAAAGGTATGGTGATGGGGTAGGGCAATGACAATATTGACTTATCTTTATTGGGTACTTTTTATGAGTCAGGTAATCTTCTGGAAGCTTTACATAGATTATGTCTCTGATTCTTACAAAACCACATGAGGATGTATACTATCATTAATCCCATTTTACAGACAAACCACCTGTGATAGAATCACATAGCCAGTAAGTGGCACAGCTGGGGTTCTTTTTCCTTTCTCTGCTTCTCCTGTGTAAAGGCAAGTTGGAATACGAACAACAAAAATGACCAACAATATTGAGCTCTCTCTAAGTGCCAGACTGGGTTCAAAGTGTTTTAGAGGTGTTATGGTGTGGCGCCATAGGATAAGCACTTGATCTCAGGGTCGGTTTAAACTGCAAGATGGGTAATTCAAACTCACAAGTTGCTCCTCAGAAACATGGTTGCTATGAGTTGGTACTGACTCCACAGCACTTAACAACAAGATAAGGGGTCTTGGTCATTTTGGAGAGAATTGGTGACTGCCTTTGTTTCTCTCAGCAGTGGCCCTATTTCAGAATGCCTGCCTGATCCTGCTCAGCTGGTAGTGAGTGGGTGGGGCAGAGGCCCTATTTGCCCTATTGGATAGGTGATTTGGGGTCTAATAAAAGATTGCCTGTCCACATCTGATCCGTTAGACTTGACCGTTGGCTTGTGAATGATCCCACTGTCCCCAAAGAGGCCTTTCTCAGGCTTCACTTAGTAAACAGTTGTGGAATGAATGAATTAGCACCTTGTGCAGAGTGGTCTGCTGTTCTGCAGAAATGTGACTCAGCCTAGGGCAGACTGGACCCCACCATCTTCAGAATTCAGGAAGCCAGGTGGTTCTTCTCCTGGGACAAGGGAGGTATGTAGACTGTGCCCCTGTGGGCTTCTAGAGTTCTCTGGGGATATACTTGCTGATGCCTGTTTTATAAAAAATTTTTAAAGATATAGTGGATGGAACAATTTTGATATTTTAAAATTTTAGCATGTAGGAAAAATGAGTTAATATTAATGAGGTAACCACTCTCTCAGATTGTGTGTGGGGGGTGTTGATATTTTTTGCCTTAGGACTTTCTAGACTTCTCCATAGAAAAGTCCCAAATGGCAAAAACTGGCAACTGTTCCAGGGTATTGGACTGTATAGTTCACAGTGGCCCTAGCAAAGCTCACAGAAAGTTCTTTTTAGGATTTATTTTACGTAAATTTTTATTTGATTTTATAATATGTCCAATCGGGTTTAAATATATTTTGGAAGACTTTTTCCCCTTAAAATCTTTGCATAAAATTGGTGTCCTAGCACATTGTTTTGCATTCTTGAGGACTGCAAGTATCCAGATGAAGAAGCTAAGCAAATGTTCTGGTTTGAGAGCTTAAGGACTATCCATTTGCTTGTTTCAAGATGATGGATCTTCCAAAAACCTCATAGAGACAACATTTTCTCTCATTTTAAAGTATGAAGAATACATTGTAAAAATGAAAATAACATGTATTTGTTTTATTATTGCCAAAACTTTGCATATTCATTGCAGAAAAAAGTAAAATATGTGTAAGCATTAATTATAAATAACTAAATAAATAGAATCAATACTTCCATCCTCAGAGAACTAACTCATTCTAAAATATGCGATATAGCCATCCAGATACTTTTCTCTGCATCTAAGTAAATTAAAACACACCAAACCAAAAACAAACAAATAAATACAACCTTCACTTTTGATTGAATTCTTGCCAGAGCTAAGAGATATCTTATATTGCTTTTGAAAGACCACAGAGACTAAATTATGATTAAAATAAGAAGCATCAGAAAGGTTAATTCTGTTTGTGTACCACAAAATTCATCCATCATCATTTTGCTGTCGTTTAATGTCCAGCAGAGGATGATGCCTTCCCTGGGACTGCTGCTGAAGTTGTAGGGTCAAGCTGAGCTCCATATTAAATGCCTCAAATGTAATAGAAAAGATAGCTCTTCAGGGTTTATGATGTGCAAATTTGAATGGAAAATTCTGAAGCTAATTCACACAGTGAGAAGAGAACCCTAGACAAAGTTATTGTTCCAGCACTGTATTTTATTACTCCTGTGACCTTACGCAAGATAGGTAGCTTCTCTGAGCCAGTTTCCTCTTTGTGAAACCTCTATTCTACCCTCGCCTACCATTGTCACAAGAACCAAATATCAGGACTTGTTTTTTGTTACTTGAATTGCATGCAAGTATATATGCTATCAAAAATAAATGTTTAAACATAGAGAGGTAAAAAGCATTGTCTTTATAAAATGCTGAATCCAACTCTTAGACTTAGCATTGTTGCTGTCAGAAGCTCTCAGTTGTTGACAGTGGTAACCCTGTATACAATGGAATGAAACTCTCCCATGATTGGTTGTGGATTGAACCATTGTGATCTATAGGGATTTCACAGACTGATTTTTGGAAGTAGATTATCAGGCCTCTATTAGCCTGGAAGCTCCACTGAAACCTGTTCATTTTTGTAATACCATGTAATCCACCACGTGAGATGCATTGGCTAGAATTGAACCTGACTGTCCCCCGTGGAAGATGCCCAGGTGATGTAGTGGTGAAAGTACTTGGTTGCTAACTGAAAGGTTGGTGGTTTGAACCCACCAGTCATTTCACAGGATGTGTCAGTGTGATTCTGTAAAGATCTGCAGCCTTGGAAACACTCTAGGGTAGTTCGCGTCTACACTACAGGATTGTTATGAGTCAGAAGCAACTCAGTGGCAATGGGTTTGGTTTGGTTTGAGGTTTCTCCCACATGGAGTGTGCGATTTCTATGGCTCAACCACCAGTACTTCATTGACTTAATTATGATATAAATGCTCTATTGGGTCCCTGCTCTTTTAAAATTATTTTATTGTGGTGAAATATATATAACAGAGTATTTGTTAATTCAGTATTTTTTAATGTACTGTTTAGTGGCAGTGATTACGTTCATCTTCTTGTGCAACATTTACTATTATCCATTTCCAAATTATTTCACAATTAACAGAAATCAGTACTCCCTTAAAGATCCCTAGTTTTATATTTTCTTCATAGAAGATAGAATACATTGATGGCTAATATCTTATATATCTTCATTTACTCTTAAACCAAGCAGAAGGACAGAAGATAGTCCTATATAACAGAATAATAATAATAATTTTTAAATTGCCATTCAAGGGAGCTGTTCATTTGCACAGGGAGTTCCAATACTCTGAGAGCTGTTTGTAGTTGCTGAAGCAAAGCAGAGGCATGGGAAAAGGAAAGAAAGGAAAAAGAGCAACTGGAAAGTCAGTGGACCCATGAGGGACATAGGTGAGTGCCTGCAGCCACTGTCTCAGGGACTTCTTGATGGCACACACCAGCTTCTGTCCGCTTGGGGTACAGGAATGGGCCTTGTACTAAAGGCAGGTGACTTAGCTTCTACACCTGTGTCTTTTTTTTTTTTTTAATTAAATGTTTTTATTTTGGATTGAGTGAAAGTTTACAGGGCACATCATCAGCTTCACATTCAACCATTCATACAGCTTGTTTCATTACATTGATTATTATCCCCTCCATATATCATCAGTTAACAGTGTTTCTCTCTATCCTCTTTAGCTTTTTTGTTTTTTTTGGATGGGGGGGCGGGACTTGCCTTTTTGGAATTTACAGTCTAGGCTTTTAGGGAAGGTTTTTACATTTGTCTGTGGATATCCAGGGCTCATGTATGAGATTACTAACAAGCATTACTGAATAATCAGATGAGGGACAGTATGCTATGTCTACTAGGTAGCTAAAGTCTGATCCTCAGAGCCTATGGTTTGGACGGTCAACAACGCTTGGGCCCACAGGGGCTTTACCCCTGTGTCTTCCAAAGACAAGTTGTGGGACCTGGATTTAGTAAGGCCCTCTCCCTGAGCCTTGGTTTCTTTATATAGTGGGGGAATTAGAGCACATAAGATTCTTTCCAGTCTTAAATATCTATGATAAAAAAAACAACACATTTAAAACCAAACTGTGATTGTGGTTCTTTTCCATTCACATCTAACCAAATAGAACTCTCATAGAGAATTACCGCATCCAGATGAATAGGGTTATAAAAAAATGTACCTATTTTTGTTGCTTTGAACTTTCAGTGCCCCTCATTATTCTCTCTGGTTCTTCCTCACTGACTGCTTTCATGCAGAGAATTTTGGGAATGTCAGACCTTCTACAGATCGTCAAGAAGAGAGTTGTTTCTGTTCATTTATTTGTTACTATTAATCTGGGATCTGCTAAGATTTTGGAGGGCAAGACTGCTTTTGGGCAAGTTTTGAGAGGGTAGGTTGACAGAAGTATAATGAAAGCAGAAAATGCTTGCCGATTAAGCCATTAAATAGTGTTTTTATTTAGTGCCACTGGGTGCTTGAGTCTGTTCTTCAACTTTTGTAGAATGTGAGAGACGCATAGGACCCCTCTCTTGAGTGGCTGGAAACTCAGTAGAGCAGAGAGATTGACCTAAAGTTGAATTGGATGTAGATGAAAAGACA
This sequence comes from Chrysochloris asiatica, assembly GCF_000296735.1. Classification (NCBI taxonomy): domain Eukaryota; kingdom Metazoa; phylum Chordata; class Mammalia; order Afrosoricida; family Chrysochloridae; genus Chrysochloris; species Chrysochloris asiatica. The sequence continues at coordinate 2,264,857 of NW_006408592.1, forward strand.
AATCAGAATTTGGGAATCAATTGAGCTACACACCCCAAAGCCTTTTATCAAGGACTTGAACTTGAGCCATATGGTTTAATTGTTCATCCACATTACCTGGCAGTTGAGGTACTCAGTGGGAGCTTCATACAAGAAAAATTCAATGAATTAATAAATGAATAAATGAAACAAAGAATGAATAGCTTTTCTGAAATGAAGTCTTCACTGAAAGGTGTTGCAATGCCCCACATAGGGTTACATTTTTTTTAAATTATGGTAAATATATATATAACAAATCATTTGCCATTTCAACAATTTTTATATGTACTATTCAGTGACATTGATTATCTTAATCGTGTGTGACTATTACCACTGTCCTTTTCCAAATGATTTCACCATCATTAACAGAAACTTGCAATGAGTCCTTTACATATGTGGAGTACTTTTATAACTTGCAAAAATACTTTCCTATCCATTATCTCTTGTAATGATGATTGAGATAAAAGAAGGCCAAACAAAAGCATTTCCTAATGTTGTGCTTTCTAGGCACTTCCCAGCTACTGTTAGAAATAAATTTGGTTTATTATTCCTAGATGAGTTTTTTTGCTTTTTTGTTCTTTTAACAAATGCACAAAGAAATATTGAGGAAGTGAGGGGTGGTGTATAAGGCCTACCAAACTATTTCAAAAATTTGCGTTCGGTGTTAGAGGGTAAAAGAAAGGCATCACTTAACTTGTGGCTGAACAGACATTTCTTTTTCCTTTTGTAGAAGCATTATTTCACTCTAAGTCCTGACAGACCTGACACCATCAGCTTCTGATTAGAGAGTTGTGTTTTGTGCCACCATTACTCATGGCCACAGGCGCCTGACCTCTCTTGTCACTGGCTGAGTCAGTTGATTAAAGCACAGGGCTGTGAGGCTGAGGACATAGGCTGAATCCCAGGCCAAGTCAAATTGCATCAGATCCATGCCCTAACCACTCTTGCCCCTCTGCCAGCCCTCTGGGTTTGGAGCAAGACTGTGCTGTGGTATGTGCCTGATTCTTTAGGGGAAACTCTTTACTGTTGCTAGTTTTAGACTAGTCATTTGATTTTTAGAAGTAAGCAGTCTGGGTTTTCTGTTTAATTCTTTTATTGGTTTTAGAATAGTTGATTCTAAGATTGTGTCTAAGGTTTTGACATCTTTGGGGCATGTGCAGAGTGTGCAACCTGAGACCTTTGCTATCCCCAAGCCTATAAGGATTACTATAGTATTATCATTTCTTCAACAGATCTATAAGATGAAAATGGTTTCACCAAGTTGTTCTGAGGATTAAATGGGATAAGATATTAAATCAAAGCTAGCAAAAATAGATTGAGATACTGCTGTTGGGTAGTACAGTATCACTCACCACCCAAAGTTATACCACCTCATACCTATCTGGTGCCGTATCTGGTCCACAGTTTCTATGTGACACATCCTCTAGGTAAATTATGAATAGTTAAAATCACAACTATCCAATGCAAATGAACCTGGTTATATAAGATTCATATTCCTCAGTTATTTGAAAGTAATTTTTGGTCTGATCTTATATGAGTCTTAGTGCTTTTAATACAAGGGGTCTTCAAAAAGTTCATGGAAAAACAGAATGAAAAGATAGTGGAACCTTTTAGACATCCCTTCATGTATTATGCTGTAGCTGATTGCTTCAGACTGAATTTTTCAGTCCTGTGAGGCAAGTAAACAGTGATGATGATGGTAGTGTTATCTAATATTGATTAAGCACTGTACAGGCAAGTGATAGAATTCTCGTCTTTCATGTGGGAGACCTGAGTTTGATTTCTGGCCCGTGCAACTCAAGTGCAGCTACCACTTGCCTGCCAGTGTCCCTTGCAAAGAGCAGCCGGTCTAGCTCTTCTGTGCATGTCAGTTCCCTTCCCTTCCCTTTCTCTCTTGTCTCTTGAGTGTTCCCACTATCTCACCATGCTTCAACAAGTTGCTTTATGTTTCCGTTTCGCCCTGTGCAAAATAGGGATTGATGCTATCTGGCTCACTATTTTATTGGTTTTTATTCAACCATTAATTTGGCAACCAGTTGTTGAGGATTTAAAAAAGAATGAGAAAATGCCCATATGATGCAGCAGTTAAGTGCTGAGCTATTAACAATCTTCCAGGTGCTCCAAGGGAGGAAGATGCTGGAATCTGCTTTTGTAAAGGTTAAAACCTTTAGGAACCCTTTGGGGTAGTCTGCTCTCCTACTTATGGCTACTACTGTGAGTTGGAATTGATTTGACAGCAAAGGTTTTTTTTTTAAAAGTGACAATAATACAGTTCCGCATGGTAAATACTCTAGTAGAAATACTTACAGCCTATTGTGAGATTGACGTCCTGGTGTGGCGCTATGGGTTAGTTCAAACTCACCAGCCTCTCCTTGGAAACCCTATACAGGGTCGCTATGGGTTGGAACTGACTCAAGGGCACTAACAACAATTGTGAGATTACTTGGGAGTGTGGAAACAGACAGATGAGTCAGTGCAATGGTTGAATAGGTGTTTCCTGTGTAGAGGGTGGGATATAGAGGAAGGCATATTGTATTGAGGGATGTTTCAGAGTTCAAAGGCAGGAAGGACACAAGATACTAAGGAGCCAGGGAGAGACCACTGAGGCAGCATACGGGGCAGGTAAGGCATGGCTGGAGGAGACCTTGATATAGTGAGCTGAAGCATACAGATATAACCAGGCTACAAACTTGTCCCTTATCTCAAATGGAATCTTCAGGGAACTGATGGGACTTTCTCAGTCCAACTCTTAGCAACCCTGTGACAGAGTGAAACTGCTCCTTACGGTTTCTGAGACGATAAATCTTTAAAACTATAAAACAGCCTCATTGTCCCATGGAGCAGCTGGTGGACCCTGTGGTTAGCAGCCCAGTGCTTTCCCCACAGTATCACCAAGCCTCCTTAAGTTTCTAAATATTGTGATTAAAATAGCTAGATTTCTCTTTAGGACAGTAACACTGCCCAAAATATTGGAAGATGTATTTGAGATAGACTGGAAATACACTTGTTTAGATTTATGGATACAGATTTAGCATATTTGAAACTTTTAAAAACAAAAGTTAATGATACTTTTAGAGATGGTACTGCTATTCAGTTCAAACCTTCTGTAGTATGGTGCTGCAGGATAATACGCTGGACCATAAGACCAGTTTGAACTGCAAGGTCAGTGGTTCATACCCACCAGCCTCTCCTTTGAAACCCTATACAGGGTTGCCATGAGTCAGAACCGACTCAGTGGCACTTAACAACAACAATAGTAAGGGTACAAAGTAAGGGTGACTCTGACATATACTAATTTATGCTCTGGGTTACATTGTAGCCAAATTATTCCAAGGAGACAAATATGTCTTGCTTTATAGTTTAAGTATATTTGTCATTTTTCTATAAAGAACCCAGACTTGCTGTTGGCAAAGTGTTTGACGCTTGAGCCCAGAAAAAAATGTTTAAGGCCATTTTTTTAGTGTTTTCAGAATAGGGTTTAAGATGCTAGGAGTAATTAACACTCAATGCATGTTGAATTTGTTCAATGCTTTGTAGAGTTTTTTGTGCTCAGCATGTACTGTTGTGGTTAGCAGTTTCTGAGTTTCCTGGTAAATGGAATAGGGAGGCTCTGGTTACAAAACTACCATCTGTGGGTAAATTTTTAAAGAAGTAGTTAGCCTTTTGCTCCAAGCAAAGGCAGAGTTACACTTAGATTCAGGTACACACATGTGTGTTTCTAGGCTTGTGTTTATGTTTTCTTGAGTGTTGCCCGCTTTATGCAACCAGAGGGAAAACCTGACATACACCTGGAGTTCCTCAGGGAGAGCCACTCGGGAGATTAGCCTTGGTAACTAGAGGTGCCTAGATGTAGAAAAGATCACCAGTTTCCCCACATGAACTGAGCGGTGGCCAGCAGCCAAGGGTGTGGAGGAGATGTGCTCCACCTGCCATAACCTGCTATGTCACCCCAACACAGAACTGAACACAGCTGTTTGCTCTGTGTTTGGGGGAGTCGAAAGGAGTGGATGTATTCATTTCAGCCTACTCTGGCTACCTTTCCCCCAGACCACATTCTGAGTAGCCAGGAACTAAAAACAAGTCTTGGGCTGACAATCACTCTACAGTGAGTAAAATGTACAACCTAAACTCTTGGCAGTTATCCTTGGACATTTAGTATATTGGACTTTCAAACCTTATCTTATTTATGTGCCAAGTCCCAGGTCCTTCTCAGTTTGTCAATCAAGATTAGTCCTTTGGAAGATTTCAATTTTGTCTCCTTTGTTTGAGAACAAAGACAACAAGATCCATATGAACATTGAATGGGAATATCTGGGTGTGTTGGAAGGTGCGTTTGTATGTTTATGATGTTTATGGTGTGCCAGAACTGTTAGGCTCAGAGTCTAGTAAGAAAGACTGTTGTTCAGAATGGCCATACAGTGTGATGTCAAGATGATCAAAGGTGAATACAGAGAGGGAGGTGGGATGGCAAAAGAGGAGGAGTATCAACAGCCTGGTATGGCTTCCTGGAAGTGGTGACACTTGAGAGAGGCTTGAAGAATGAATAGGAATCAGAGAGTCAAGGAGTATGTAAGAGACTCTTCCCCATAGCAGTGGAAAATAGTGTGGTGGACATAGGCAGTTTTCATGTTCAAAGCATGGCTTATAGGAGCTGAAGCCAGAGTGATAGCACTAGGTGGATTGTCCGGAGCTTTGTGCATCTCCTTAATGAGACTGGACTTACTTTAAGTCCTGGATTGTGCCCAACACTATATATATGAAATTTGAGCTTTTCCACCTTGAAACTCAATTTCAGTATTGATAGTATGGGGATGATAATGATTGTCTGAATTTGTCTCATGGCATTGTAGTGAGACTCAAATGAGATAATAATAATATCCAAAATAACCAGTCTATTCAAAGATATGCACCAACCACTAAAGCCAGTGAGGAGGAAATAGAAGAATTCTACCAACTTCTTCAATCTGAAATTGATCCAACATGCAATCAAGATGTATTGATCATTACTGGTGATTGGAATACATAGGTTGGGAGCAAAGAGGAAGGATCAGTAGTTGGAAAGTATGGCCTTGGTGATAGAAATGATGCTGGAGATCACATGATAGAATTCTGCAAAACCAATGATTTGTTCATTTCAAATACCTTCTTCAGACAGCATAAGAGATGACTATACACATGGACTTCACCAGGTGGAATGAATACATAGAAATCAAATTGACTACATCTGTGGAAAAGCTCTCTCTCATCAGTGAAAACAAGGCCAGTGGCAGACTGTGGAACAGACCATCAATTACTCATATGCAAATTCAAATTGAAGCTGAAAAAAATGAAAACAGGTCCACGAGAGCCAAAATATGACCTTGAATATATCCCACCTGAATTTAGAGATCATCTGAAGAACAGATTTGATACATTAAACACTAAAGACCGAAGACCAGAAGAGTTGTGGGATGACATCAAGAACATCATACATGAAGAAAGCAAAAAGTCATTGAGAAGACAAGAAAGAAGGGAAAGGTCAAAATTGATGTCAGAAGAGACACTGAAACTTGCTCTCCAGCATAGAGATGCTAAAGCAAATGGAAGAAATGAGGCGGTCCAAGTGCTGAACAGAAAATTTCAAAGATCAGCTCGAAAACATAAAGCCAAATATTACAACAAAATGTGCAAAGATCTGGAGGCAGTAAAATAAAAAAGGAAGAACATGCTCAGCATTTTTCAAGCTGGGGGAACTGAAGAAAACATTCAAGTTTCAACTTTTATTATTGAAAGATTTTCTGGACAAATTATTGAATGATGCAGAAAGCATCAAAAGAAGATGAAAGGAATACGCTGTACCAAAAGGAAATGGTTAATGTTAAACTGTTTCAAAAACTGATCAAGAGCCAATGATACTGAAGGAGGAAGTCCAACGTACATTGAAGGAATTAGCAAAGAACAAGGCACCAGGAATTGCTGGAATAAAAGTAGAAATCTTTCAAGAAAGTGAGGTGGCACAGGAGGCACTCATTCATCTCTGCCAAGAAATTTGGAAGACAGCTATCTGATCGACTGATTGGAAGAGATCTGTATTTGTGCCCATTCCAAAGAGAGGTGACCCAATGGAAATGCAGAAATCATAGGACAATATCGCTTATATCCCATGCAAGTGAAGTTTTACTGAAGGTAATACAGAAATGGCTACAATGATACATTGACAGAGAACTTCCAGAAGTTCAAGCCGGATTCAGAAGAGGCCGTGTATCGAGGGATATCATTGCTAATGTCTGATGGATCTTGGCTGAAAGCAGAGAATATCAGAAAGATGTTTACCTGTGCTTTACTGACTACACAAAGGCTTTCGATTGTGTGGATCATGACAAGCTATGGACAGCATCACGAAGTATGAGTATTTGGGAGCATTTTAATGTGCTCATGAGGAATCTATACCTGGACCAAGAGGCAGTTGTTCGAACAGAACATTGGAACACTGAATGATTTAAAATTAAGAAAGGTGTGCGACAGGGTTGTATTGTTTCACCATACTTATTCAACCTGTATGCTGACCAAATAATCCGAGAAGCTGTTGGCATCAGAATTGGAGGAAGACTCTTTAACAACCTGCGATATGCAGATGATACAACCTTACTTGCTGAAAGCGAAGAGGACTTAAAACATTTACTGATGAATATCAAAGAGCACAGCCTTCAGTATGGATTACATCTGAATGTCAAGAAAACAAAAATCCTCACCACTGGACCAATAAACAACATTCTTATCAATGGAGAAAGGAATGAAGTCAAGGACTTCATTCTTCTTGGATCAACTGTCAACCCTCATGGAAGCAGCAGTCAAGGAAGCAAGCAACGTATTGATTTAGGCAAATATGCTGCACAAGACATTTTTAAAGTGTTGAAGAACAAAGAGGTCAGCTTGGGAACTAAGATACACCTGACCCAAGCCATAGTATTTTCAATAGCCTCATATGCATGTGAAAGCTGGACAGTGAATAAGGAAGACCGTAGAAGAATTGACACATATGAGTTATGGTGTTGGAGGAGAATACTGAAAGTGCCATGGGCTGCCAAAAGAACCAATAGATCTGTGTTGGAAGAAGTGCAGCCAGAGTTCTCCTTAGAGGCCAGGATGGCCAAACTCTATCTCTCATACTTGGGACATATTGTCAGAAGGGACCAGTCGCTGGAGAAGGATATCATGTTTGGTAAGGTGGAGGGTCAGAAAAAAAGAGGAAGACCCCCAACGAGATGGATTGGCCAGGTGGCAGCATCGATGGGCTCAAGCGTGGCAACAATAGTGAGGTTGGCCCAGGATCGGGCAGTGTTTCCTTCTGCTGTGCCTAGGGTTGCTATGAGTCAGTACTGACTCGATGGCACCTAACAAAAGCAGCAACATTGAACACCTGCTAACTTTTGAATTAATAAGCACTTTACATGAGTAAACTTTCACCATTTGAGATAGGTACTATTTGAGAAAATTAAACTTTCTTGAAACACGTAAGATGTAAATGAGTTCTGTATACATATAAGGAAGATATATCATGTGCATGCATTGGAAGTAAAGATTATAAAACACATCTCTTCTTCCCTAGTTAATTTATAGATTTAGTGTGGTTGTAATAGAGTTCCCAGTGTTTGTCTGTGTAATTTGACAAGCTGATTTTAAAATTTGTTTGAAGTGAAATGATCCAAGGGTATCCAAGAAGACAAAGTGGGTTTTGAAGAAGACAAAGTGGGTTTTATTACTCTTACCTGTTTATCTTAATATATATATATATATATACACACACACACATTGTGGTGCCATATGATAAGCACTGGACTATGAACCAGAAGGTTCAAGATTTGAGCCCACAAGTTGCTCCGTGGGAGAAAGATGAGGCTTTCTGCTCCCGTGAAGAGTTGAAACCAGCTCCATGGCACAATATGTATGTGTGTGTGTGTGTGTATATATAATAT
>NW_006408592.1:2273154-2274705 GCF_000296735.1 Chrysochloris asiatica
ATAGATAGATAGATAGATAGATAGATAGATAGATAGATAGATAGATAGATGGATAGAGTGAGTGAGTCCTGGTGTAGTGCTGAAGGATACTATACTGGACTGCAAGGTCAGTTTGAACTGCACGGTTGGCAGTTCAAATTCACCAGCTGCTCTTCGGAAACCCTAGACAGGGTCACTATGAGTTGGAACCAATTCGATGGCATTTAACAACAACTACATAAGGAGCTCTGGTAGCGTAGTAGTTACAAATCGGGCTGTGAACCTTAAGGTCAGCAGTTCGAAACTACCAGCTATTCCGCTGGAGAAGGCTTTCTACTCCTGTAAAGATTTACAGCCTCGGAAACCCTGTACAGGGTCACTATGAGTCAGAACCGACTTCATGGCACATAACCACCACCACCATATGACCGCCACCGTATGTTGTTAAGTACCATTGAGTCGGTACCAACTCATAGCGACCCTATGCACAACAGAATGAAACACTGCCAGATCTCTGTCTCTCTGTCTCTCTCTCTCTCCATATATATATATATATATAAAATAATAATATATGTATAAGTTGGTGGTTCAAATCTACCAGCAGCTTCCCAGAAACCCTATACAGGATTGCTATGAGTCTGAACGTACTTGACAGACTGAACAATAGCATAGTTTTGTTGTAGAGAATATACACAGAATATACACAGCAAAATTATTTTTAAGCACCTTTTACAGATGGGAAAACAGATATAGAAGTTAAGTAACTTGTCTAAGATCATAAAATTAGTAAGGGGAAGCAGAAGCAGGATTTGAACTTGGGCAATCTGGTCTGGCTGCAGGGTACTGGCTGCAGCGTACTGTGAGTGTGAGTTTAAAGAGCTGCTTTTCTGCCAAGCTTATGAACTGAGTATTTGTGACTCAAGGCAGAAGAAAACCATAGCTGTGCATTTGCCATGTAGTATTTGGTTTCTCCAAAATGCCTATTACCAGTGGTTATAGGTTTGTGTATCTAGAGAAAAATATGTGTTGTGGTCCTGCGAGACTCTTAGCAGATATGTCTCTGACTGTAAAGAGGATCTCTTTTCCCTGAGGAGCAGTTGTTGTTGTTGTTGTTAGGTGCCATCGAGTCGGTACTGAATCATAGCATCCTTATGCATAGCAGAACGAAACACTGACCGATCCTGGGCCAACCTCACTACTGTTGCCACACTTGAGTCCATCGATGCTGCCACTTGGCCAATCCATTTCATTGGGGGTCTTCCTCTCTTTCTCTGTCCCTCCTCCTTACCAAACATGATATCCTTCTCCAGCAACTCGGTCCCTCCTAACAATATATGTCCGAAGTATGAGAGACGAAATTTGGCCTCCAAGGAGCACTCTGGCTGTACTTCTTCCAAAATGGATTTATTGGTTCTTTTAGCAACCCATGGCACTTTTAATATTCTCTTCCAACACCATAACTCAAAAGCATCAATTCTTCTACAGTCTTCCTTATTCACTGTCTAGCTTTCGCATGCATATGAGGTGATTGAAAATACCATGGCTTGGGTCAGGCGCACCTTAGTCCTCAAG
>NW_006408592.1:2276402-2308530 GCF_000296735.1 Chrysochloris asiatica
TAGTCTTTAATCTTCATCAGCAAGTATCTAAATCCTCTTGGCCTTCAGCCATCAAGATTGTATCATCTGCATATTCCAGGTTGTTAATGAGTCTTCTTCCAATCCTGATGCCACATTCTTCTTCATATAATCCAGTTTTTTTCGGATTATATGCTCAGCATGCAGTTTGAATAAGCATGGTGAAAGGATACAACCCTGACGCACACCTTTCCTGATTTTGAAACATTCAGTATTCCCTGTTCTGTTCGAATGACTGCTCTTGGTCTATGGACTGGTTCCTTATGAGCACACTTGAAGTATTCAGGAATTCCCATTCTTCATAGTGTTATCCATAGTTTGTTATGATCCACACAATCAAATGACTTTGTATAGTCATTAAAGCACAAGTAAATATCTTTCTGGTATTCTCTGCTTTCAGCCAAGATCCATCTGACATCTGTAATGGTATCCCTCTTTCCATGTCCTCTTCTGAATCCTGCTTGAGTTTCTGGAAGCTACCTGTTGATGTAATTCTGCACTGATTTTTAAATTCTCTTCTGGAATGTTAATTTTAGCAAAATGAACCAGCTGCCACTTTCAGGGAGGGTTTTCAGTTCATATACCTGTTACTGGAAATGGGGGCTCCATCACTTTCAAACTAATGTGTGATTGAAAATGCCCTTTATTTTTTCCTTCATTTTGCAAAGTGTCACTTTGCACACTCATCACTGTTCTTTTGCTTAGGGAAGGAAGGGCTCCTTGATTTTCCCTCTGAACCTTCCTGTCTCTCTCTGACCAGAGGGAGAAGGGTAGGTGGCTGCTCCAAATCTCTGGGTCTTTGGGCCTTGTTGATTGGACACCACTTCTCGGCTTCCTCTCCTTTGAAGGATGGGCTCCCTGTGTATACACACTCTTTCTACCCTCAGCCTCCAGAACTTCTCACCTTCTTCCTCAATGACAGCAAGCCTTGGCTCACACAGAGTGTTCTGCCTCACCCTGACTGTCAGAGGTCACTGGTGACATGTCAGTACCAAATCTTTTGTCTTTTTCTTGGGTCCTTGTCCTACTCTCCTTGCAGTATTTGGCTTAGTTAATAGCTCTGTCTTTCCTCAACTTCATGACACTCTGCCTTTCCAGCTTAACTGTTCTTCCTGTTTTCAGTTGACAAATGTTGTTACCTGCTCTCTTCTCTGTGTTTTTTTCACTACATCCTTTCTTTTGCTGAGCCTCTAAAACCGCTGCTTTCCATATTTACATTTCCAGTTGCAGTCTCTCTTCTGATTCCTTATTCCCATCTGAGTGCCAAACATATCCACCTGAATTTTATGCCAATCCATAAGTTTTACTTGACTGCCCTTTTGGGCATTCCTGGTTCAATGATGGCTTAACTATATTTTTCCAGTTAACCTGAAAAGCCTCTGTGCTTTGATCATGTAGCTTCTTGTGCCTGGACTGTACTTTTGTTCCCCTTATTGAGTTCTTCCTGGCCATGACGCTGCCTCTCAAAATCCTGCTCATCCTTAAAGCTATGATTTTGTAATGTTGTTAGGTGCTGTCAAGTTGGTCATGGGAATCCTGTGCACAACAGAACGAAACACTGCCTGGTCCTGCGCCATCCTCACAATCGTTATGCTTGAGACCACAGCTACTGCCACTCCATCTTGTTACGGGTCTTTCTTTTTTTACCTGACCCTCCACCTTACCAGAGTCCTGGTGTGATGCTGTGGAATAAAGCACAGGACTGCAAGGTTGGTTTGAACCACAAGGTTGGCAGTTCAAACTCACCAGCTGCTTCTTGGAAACCCTATACAAGGTGACTATGACTCAGAACTGACTCGATGGCACTTAACAACAATAACAACCACTGTACTAAGCATGATGTTCTTCTCCAGTGACTGGTCCTTTATGATAACAAGTCTGAAGTGTGAGAGACGAAGTCTTGCCATCCTGGCTTCTAAGGAGCATTCTGGTTGTACTTCTTACAACAAAGATCTATTTATTCTTTTGGCAGTCCATGGTACTTCTAATATTCTTCTCTAACACCATAACTCAAATGCATCAATTCTTCTACGGTCTTCCTTACTTACTGTCCAACTTTCCCATGCATATGAGGCAATCGAAAATACCATGGCTTGGGTCAGGTGCATTTTAATCCTCAAACATATCTTTGTTCTTGAACACATTAAAGATGTCTTGTTAAGTAGATTCACCTAATTCAATATGTTGTTTATTTTCTTGACTTCTACTTACATGAGTGTTGATTGTGGATCCAAGCGCAAAATGAAGTCTTTGACAACCTCAATCTTTTCTCCATTTATTGTGATACTTTTTATATGTCCAATTGTGAGGATTTTTGTTTTCCTTAAATTGAGGTACAACCCATACTGAAGGCTATGGGTTTTGATCTTCATCAGTAAATGTTTTAAGTCTTCACTCTGGCAAGCAAGGTTGTATAATCTGCATATCTCAGTTTGTTAATGAGTCTTTCTCCAATCCCGGTGGTATGTTCTTCATATAACCCAGTTCCTTGGATTATTTGCTCAGCATACAGACTGAATAACTATGGTGAAAAAATACAATCCTGACACACATCTTTCCTGATTTTATACCATTCAGTACCCCCTTGTATTGTTTTAACAACTGCCTCTTGGTCTGTGTATATTTTCTTTATGAGCACAATTAAATGTTCTAAAATACCCATTCTTGATGATGTTATCCATAGTTTTTCATGATCCATACAGTCTAAAGCCTGCAGAGTTCATAAAGCACAAGTAAGCATCTGTAATAGTTTTTACCAAAGTTGTCTCGGTTCGCTATAGCAGGAGGTCTTTCTTACTGTGACTGTTTTAGTGTTTGACCGTCATGACATACCTACTTGTATTATAGTTCATTTGTGCTCATCTTATCTTCCCCATTGGTCTGAAAGTTCTTAGAGGACAGGTCTAAAGAATCTTGTTGTTATTTCCTTGATGCCTAGTAAAAATGTGTTGAATGAATATATTTTAAAGTACTGAGTAAGCAGATGCTCACAATCTGTTTCAGCATTTCGGTGCATTGCTTGACTATTAGAATTTAGTAGTCAATGTTGGTAAGTGCTATCTTGTCAGTTCTGACTCATAGAAACCCTGTATAAGGTTTCTGAAGAGCAGTTGGTGGGTTTAAACCACCGACCTTCTGGTTAGAAGACCAGTGCTTATCCTGTAGTGCCACACCAGGACTTCAGTAGTCAGTGGGCAGTTATTAATTAGATATTTGTTTCTTTTCATGAAATCCTACCAATGCAGAGATGATCCTCCCTACCTCTTTCTCTTTTTATCCAAGACTTGGGAGATATTAGACTCACAGAGGTTATTGCTCCTTACCTGAGAGAGGAGTCTAACTCTTAAAACTGTATGTATGTGAGTATCTGATATAAAGGGGATGCTTAAGAAAGTTTTGTGGGTTTTGTTGTTCTAATAACCAAAGACCTATTTCTCCTTTTGGAAATAAATGTCAGACTTGACATTCTAAACTTGATAATGAAAGCATCAGATGCTATAACGATCCATTTGTCTGAATGTGAGATGGGAATTGAAAGGTTTACAAGACATTGAATTTGCAATCAGTATCAGTTAGGTAGAGTGTGAGACAGACAAAAGTGTAGGCAAGTAGAGCTGACTTTGGGGAAAGCTACGTCGGAAGGTGCTTAAAGAAATTTGTGGACAAATTCCATTATCTTTTAATTCCATCTTTTATGAACTTTTTGAAGCCCCCTCATATGTAGATTTTATTGGCTCATAAAGGCTGTAATTGACATAAGTGGTAACAAAAAAAGACGAAAATTTTCTAATACTACATTTATATAGAACCTCACAGTTTTCAAAATTCTCTCAAATATATCATTTAATGCTAAAATGACCCAATAAGGTTGTTGTTGTTGTTTAAGTGCCAACGAATTGATCCCGACCCATAGCGACCCTATATATGTTTTCCAGGGAGCAGTTGGTGAGCTTGAACCACCAACCTTGCAGTTCAAATGACTTTACAATCTGGCGCATTAACCCACAGTGCCACACCTGGACTCCAGTAGTGGTATTATTTCACAGATGAGGAAATGAAGGTTCCAAAAAGTCTAAATTAAAAATTGAATGGCATGTTCAGATCTGAGGTAAAACTAGCATGCAAATTCAACTTGTTTGATTTTAAATCTAGGCTTCTTAAACTTAAGAGCTCTAAAGTCTCCCAGCTTCCTGACATACTCAGGTTTTAAGTTTATTTTAAATTATGTATTATTCAAGCTTTGGACCTGCCTTATTGTTGAATGAATGAAGAAAAGTTATAGCAAATTGACTATCCTCATTCATTGTTCTCCCCTGTGCATAGATGACAGTGTAGAGCTACATTGGAGATTTGGGGGGAAAGGGAAAGATATAGAGGGGCTAGGAGAATCTGAGTTCCAATTCCAGAGCTTATGATGCTCTGCAGGGTAAAACTGAAGCCCTCTTACTTGACACTCTTGCATGGGTGAACAGTAGATACTGCACAAGGTTTGGTTGGATTTTTCATATTATGTTGAGTCCCAGCTATGTGCCAGACATCATCTAAGTGCTTGTTGTTGTTGTGAAGTGCCGTCGAGTTGATTCCGACCCATAGCGACCCTGTGTAGGGTTTCCGAGGAGCAGCTTGTGAGCTTGAACTGCCAACCCTGCAGCTCAAACGGCTTTGCAGTCTGGCACGTTAACTCACAGTGCTACATCAGGACTCCAATCCTCACAAAATCCTCAAAGATAGGAATTTTAAGTCACATAACATAGATAAGGAAAATGAGACTTCTTGTCAGGTGCTGTTGAGTCAGTTCCGACTCAGCAACCCTGCATAGGGGAGTGACTGGTGGGTTTGAGCCTCTGACCTTGTGGTTAGTCCTGTGCATATCTTAAATATTCATACAGGATCACACAGCTAATAAGTAACAGCTATGAAATGCAAGCCAAAACTTGACTCCCAAGCCAATACTCTTTTTCTTCACTCTGCTGCCAGAACACAGTGGTATGACTTCATAAAATAACAATCAGTCACTTTATCAGCTGTTTTATAAGTGGCTAAAAGCCTCAGTAAATGTTAAGACTTAGCTACTGAGATGTTTCAACTCTGGTCCCTCGTTGGAAGTTTTAGAGAAGGTGACTATTTCTTTGGTGATGACAGCTTATGGGCATGCTCTGTGCTTGTCTATTGACTTTCCTGGATCCTATGGAGGCCTGATGGTAGTGTGGGTTAGGTAGGTGTTGGGCTACTAACCACAAGGTTGGCAGTTCAAATACACCAGTTACTCTGTGGGAGAAAGATGAGGCTGTCTGTTCCCGGAAAGAGTGACAGTCTCAGCAATGCTATACAGGGGTTGCTATGAGTCAGAATTGACTCCATGGCAGTAGGTTTTTAAAAGAGACTCCCAGCTGGTGGCCTTCCTGGATCTATTCACATAGTCCAGCATGGTGCTGTAGTTGGTGGATGGAGCATCAGTGGTGGTTTGTTCCATAAGTTTATCAATTTTAAAATCAACCTGGCAATATCTCATTTGGGAATAATCTCTTTTGCCAAATTTGAAATAAGAGAGTGTAGATCATTATTATTATTATGGTAAACATTAGAGAAGAAAATAGAAGTACGTGGATGTTTTGGGTACCTTCAACTATTTTTGATAAATTCATCTTGGAAAATGCTTTTATATTTCTTTTATATGACCTGCAAACTTTGATAAGGAAACAAGGCCTTGGGCTCTAAACAGTGGAGTACTGCCCATGAGCTAATAACCGACACCTGATGCAGTACCTGGCACCGAGTAGGTACACAGTAAAAATGTGTGAAATGAATACAGTTGAGACCATTGAGCATAAATTTCTGTCTCCTTCACTGCCCACAGAACAGAGCCTCTTGGGCTCTGGCTCCCACTGGTGTGCTGTGACTCAGGAAGGGAGAGTTTGACTTTATTTTAGATCATTTGTTGAACCAGGTACTTGGCCATCAATATTTAAGAGAATGAAATCCAAACAGTCTTTCTCTTGATGGGCTGTGATTTCATTTGGGATCCTGAGAAGAGAGTTAGTGGTGGTAGTAGTAATGATAATAACAGCTAGCACTTATGTAGTGTTTCCTGTGGACCTGTGGTTCTCTAATGCCTTATGCATACAATCCATCCCATCTTCACAACGACACCTTTAAGGAGATATTTTCCCAGTGATAAAACCAAAATTCAGAGAGGCTGAGTAATTTGTCCACTATTTTACAGTAAAAGGCAAATCTGAAATTTAAATGTTGATACCAAAGTGCAGTCATTTAACATTCCTTAGTGATATTACAAAGGAATGGAAACATTTTAAAAGACCATCATTTTTTGGTATTTCTTGATTTTATTTATTAGAAGGAAAGGACAGATGAAAGCTTCTGCATTCCATATAACAGTTTCTGAAATTACATTATTTTACATATATAAACCATTTTCAAATAATCATTTAAACGCATCAGAAAGAAATGAGAATTCACATTTAAGTTTCACAAACTCTTTCCCTCCCAGTCTAATTATATGTATTTTAATCCCTCAAGTGCCAGGTTAATAGTATCAGTCAAATTCAGGCAAGCAGAAATAATTGTGTCAGCTCAAGTTCACTCATTGGTGGACCAGTTAATGGTCAGATCTGATGTCAATTTGGGAGCTTTGATTCTCAGCCTTGAGGAAGTAGGAGGTTTTATGCTTGTTATATTGTCCTTTGGAGTTCAAATCTGCTCTTTTGAGTCCTTGGAGCTTAGGGATTGAAAAACTGCATTTTTTTTTTTTTTTTCTCTAATGAGTTGCATAGCATCGTTAATTAAAGATAGAAAAGAATTAACTTCACAGATTTGACATATTTCCAGTTACATTTTTTTTCAGACCGCATAACTATTTTTAATTAAAATTTTTTCAAGATTCATATTTGCAATGAGGAAAGTTAATACTGACTAAAACAGTATGGAAATACAATTGCTTGCCAAATTTCTGCCTCAGATTCTCCAGCTTTTCTTTGGTGACAGGATTTTGTTATTTGTGCAGAACTAAGTAATCTGACAGCTATGAAACTTAACCATGGAAATGCCCATTGCGTTGCCTGTGGAGCGATTTCCATGACAGAAATCTAGAAACCATGCCCTTGATTTTTAAGGACAAACTTATAAAATGTCATTTATGAGATACAGCAGCTTACATTTCATAGATGCTATCAAAGTTTAAGCTGGCTCAAACTTTTCTCTATGTCTAGCCCTTGGAGAAATAAAAAAATTCAAATCCCCTGAAGAGTAAAAGGAAAAATGCTCATCTCTAAAACTTAGAATTTGATAAATAACAATTCTCAAATGTCTTCCTTTCTTAGGAGTATTTGTATTTGGGTTAAAAAAAAAAAAAGGATGGTGGTGGTGGGATTTAATAGCTCTGAAACTAAGAATTTCATTCTGTGATTTCTCTTACAAAATAATTTAGGCTACTATTTGAAGAGGGCATAAAGATACTTTTCGAGATTTCAGAGTTCCCGATGTAGCACATTTCATAGGAACTCCATTAAGAGATAGTTGCATTAAATGGATTTGAAGATTAAACCATAGATTAAGAGAGAAATGAGCAGCTCTGACTTGGACTAGATTACAGAAATGTCAAGGGACATTTGACTGCCTGCTGCCTCTACTGTGCTGTCAGGTAGTTAATTCTGAATGATCCCAGAGAGGTTGGTTGGAGGAACCTCTATTATAGAGCCCAAGGTCATTTCCAATTTGATGTCGGTCGGTGTCATGGTTTCCCTGGTGATTTATGGCTACCTCAATGATTCAGAGTCTAAATGTCTCATATGACCTTTTTCATCTGATGTCTATAGTTCTTAATGAGTATGTCCCCACATTTGGAACATAACAACAATCCATCCTCTAGAAGTCATAGTTACAAAATATAAGTAGGTTTGGTCTTCTCAACTAGACTGACAACACCTCAGAATTATTAATTCTCTTGTCGTGTAGTTTTTGTATTTCTGTAACAGCTGGTAAAATTCCCAGGGAATAAGTTTGAAAGTTATAGGTGGTTCTTAGTTGC
Source organism: Chrysochloris asiatica (assembly GCF_000296735.1). NCBI lineage: Eukaryota > Metazoa > Chordata > Mammalia > Afrosoricida > Chrysochloridae > Chrysochloris > Chrysochloris asiatica. Next base: position 2,284,465 of record NW_006408592.1, read on the forward strand.
AAGAAATTAAGAAAGCAAATAGCTATTTGCTGCATTTGTTGCCTTCCTTATCAACCCAAAGTTTAGATGAATGACCCCATATGAGTTAATCCCAACATCTTGCTCACCACAGAACTCCATCTGGGACTTAGATTTAGGCTGAAGAAGAGGAGGTGAAGTGGACACTTCATAAGAATCTTTTAAGTATGTATTTGAAGAGCTATTGCAGGCATGTTAAAAAACAGTTGTTTGCTGTATCCACAGTGGACACTTAGAAAGAGAACAGATGGAATATTATATTGTAAAAACATAGAATTCCAGACAGGTTGACCTTTAGAACAGGAAGTGTGTTTGGAGGTCATCTATCCCAGTCCCTATTTTATGGATGAAGAAACTAAAACACAGACTGGATGATAAGCCCAAGTTAATTAATTAATTAAGCAGCATAGCCAGGTGTTGGTTCACTGTTTTTGGACTTGCAGTCTGGTATTTTCCTTTAACCCTCTACTCCCAAGCCTTAACTATTACATATGTTGTAACTAAATGATCAAGAACTTTACTCAGCAAAACTGAGGGGTATTCCTTTCTGGATTTTTAAAAAAATTGATGAAAAACTTGGATGATTCTCTTCTTAGGAGGTGTAACAGTGAAGTCCTGAAAGAAGTAGAATATTTTCTAGACATTACTCACTGTGAGCTAGAATATTTATTGTGACTTCTTGGTTTTAGAAGATACACATTTGTTCACACAAACTGTTTCTTCTGGCCTACCATACGTCATCCCTTGTCCTGAAAGTGGTTTCTGGGTTCTTTGGTTCTCTTTTCTGCTGTGGCGTTGTGATGGGCAAAGAGCTGTCAGAAACATAAGACACTCTGCTCCACTAGGATTACAGGCAAGTATGGATCCTCAAACCCATTCTCTGTCTCAAACATGTAGGAGCCCTCGAATCAGAGAACGTGGTTGAGAGGCTGCCCTTGAACCACACATGTATTTAGAAAAAGTAGGCATAGTGCTTGGCACATAATGGATACTTAATAAATAATTGTGGGATGAATGGATTATGATTCATCTTCTCTTGTAAGTATAGAGCTAGAAGGGAATTTACAGACAAATTTAACTCAATCTCTTCATTTTATAGGGTGAAGCAAGTGAAGCCTTGCCCAAAGTCATACAGCTAGTCAAGTTGAACTGTGATAAGGCTCATGTCATTCTGTCTCTTGATATTGTCATAGGTTGAATCAAAAGAAATTGCCATTTTTTTAGGTTAAAATGCTGAATACTGTCAAGTGTATTTGGCTCAACCTAACATGGTTTTAAAGGATTAGCATCATATACATTATTACATGTGTATTACTTCAGTTTTGTTCTTAGTTGCCACTGAGTCAATTCTGACTCATAACTACCCCATATGAAGGGTAGAACTGCTCTATGGGGTTTTCAAGGCTTTGTTCAGAAGCAAGCGTATTTCCTACAGTTTGGTGTTTTCCTGTTACCCTCTGCTCCCAATCTGTAAGCATTATAGAAACACCAGACTTGGGTGGGTTTGTTTGAACTTGCAGTCTTTTGACTCATAAGTTAGTGCTTATCTGTTTGTGCTATCCAGGAATTACATTATTTCAATAGTACAATAGTAATCTTGACTTTGTCTCTAAACCAACCAGGCTTCATGTAGAGATCGAGAGCGCCAGTTCTGAGTCAGATGAGCCTGGATTCACATCTAGGTTTCTTGGTCTTTTGAAACTGAAGTTTCCTCATTGATGAAATAGAAATAGTATTTATTATGGGATATTATGTGTGTGTCTCTTAAGATTGTTTTAAAGTTTGATTAAGGTGATACTTAGGCTTACCATAGTGCTTGCTACGCAGTAAATGCTCAATAAGAACATTGCTATTATTGATTGTATTAGTAAGGAAAAGGATAAAACTTGTAAGGCTTTTTAAATCTATAATCTTTCCAGACAGCATATTAATATTTTCTGAGATCTGCAGGATATGCCATATCTCCATTAACTAACAAGGGCGTATCTTCATTGTCTGTTTTACTTGATTCTTCTAGTTAATAGGGAATTTGCTTGGTGTGTTATTCCATCTGTTCTTGAGACTTTTGCCTTGATGTCGAATGTGCTGTGTGCCATGCCATATCATTACAGTAGAAGGAAAGCAAACAATTGTGAGCAAGCAGAATTAGACCATACGCTCCATGAAGGGAGGGGGCCTTGTCTGTCACAGCCACAGATGATTCCTCCTCAGTTCTTAGCAGAAGCTGAAGCTTATAGTCTAGGCTCAAAATGCAGTTGACTGGCCAGCTAACTAAGTTAGTATATTCGTTTAAAACCTGGACCCTGGAACTGTATTCAGTGTTTGTCCATCCCTGTCTCATGGGTCTGCAAATATCTCCACTGCTTGTGCTTGGAGACACCCATGTGTAAAGTATTTCTAAGAAAACGCCTCATGAACCAGTGACACATCAAGAGCAAATATGTTTTCAGACAGCTGCACACTTGGGAGAAAAGTTACCACCCTCAGGTAAGAACGAACTAAGGCACTCCCAGACCTGAAAAGGAAGCAGTAGACTTACCCTGAAAACAAATAGCTTCCCTAATAAGAAAAATAAACAGAGGCCCTCCCTCCCTCCCTATCTTCAATTCCAGGAGCTCATCAAGCTTAGGTACCTGTAGGCTTTCCAGGCATCTTCTGGTGTCTAGATGGTCTTTGGACAGAACCACTGCATAAAACTATGGAGAAAAAGAACAAGGCATCTTCTAAAATGATTTAAGACTTGCTGCACTCTGTCCCAACAGCATCTTAGAAATTCCCTTATTATCTTCCACATGAACTTGCCTCCACTTAATCCCATTCTCTGTCTCCATCTATTCTGTCCACATTACTTTTGCCTTTGTAAATACACAAACATTTTGAACTCTTGAAGGTGCTATGTGAATAAAGCATTGCTTAAGTACTGAAAAGACAACAACTTACTAAGAATCGCCTAGTTGTAAACTATGAAATAAGCATTAGTGTTTAGAAACATCTGTTGTTAGTGCCATTGAGTCAGTTCCAACTCATAGCGATTCTGTGGAGGGTTTCTGAGGACTGGCTGGTGAATTGGAACCACTGACTTTATGGTTCAAACCAACTTTGCAGTCCAGTGCTATCCTATAGCACCACACCAGGAAGTAGCTATGGAAAGATGGAAGCAAGCATTTAATGAGCATTACAGAGGTTGGCATTAAGATAGGCTTTTTTTATACATCATATAGCAATGTCTCAAAAAAATAAGTATTATTCCTCCATTTTGCAGATTGAAAAACTGAAGTTCAGAGAAATTAACTAGCACAAGATCACACAGCAAATAATTAGTGTGGTTCTCTAAAGCTTAAATATGTTCTTGCTTCTACAGCAGGCTCTGGTGGAGACAATCTCCAACCTAACTGCAATCCTGTGAGGCAATGGGCACAGCTGTTACTGACCTTCAGAAGTTGTAAAAGTGGAGCAAAAGCATTATGAAACTTCCAGTTTATCCAGTCCTACTATTGTTATTGTAAGTTTCCATCAAATCTGTTTCAACTCATGGAGACCCCCTAGGTACATAGTAGAATTGCACCATACAAGTTTCAAGGCTCCGACCTTTTGGAAGCAGATCACAGGAGCATCATTCTGAGGTACCTCTGGGTAGGTTAGAATTGTAAACCTTTTTTGGTAGTAGTCCAGGGTTTACTCATTTGTGCCACCTAGGGATTCCATATATATATTCAATCATTCACTTGCTCATTCATTTATTAAAAAACATCTTTATTCAGTACCATTCTAGGTTTATCATTGTTCTAGACATTGAGGAAGTATAAGTGGCACTATAGAATAAGTGCTGTACTACTAACCACAAGATTGGTGGTTCAAATCCACCAGCTGCTCCTTGGAAACCCTATATAGGGTCACTATGAGTCAAATCAACTAGACCACACTTAACAACAGCAAACAAGTATAAAGAACTTTTATCCTAGATAAGGAGATTGTTGTTGTTGTCAAGTAATGTCGAGTTGGTTCTGACCCACAGCAACCCGGCATAGGGTGTCCAAGGAGCAGCTGGTGAGCTTGAACCACCGACCCTGCAGTTCAAAACAACGTTGCAGTCCAGTGCATTAACTGGATTCCAGATAGGAGATAAGAGTTCTGAAATATTTGTCTTTAGTGTTAGAGCAGGATTTAGATAAGTGATTTAAAAATAACAACAACAAAAACACGAAGAAACATTTGGTATATTAGGACTTTATTTGGTATATATACTTGGACAAGAGGTTTATGTAGGTGGTTAGTAAATGTTTCATGTGAAACACACACACACATATACATGCACATACACACAGAATCTCAAATTGGTGATGCTTCTGGTAGCAGACAAGAGAAGTTCCTTTGTTGACTTTGGGGCTTCAGGTGGCTTACAGCTCTCTCTACAGTTTCTTTGATGAGAAGACCAAGCTGTGGGCCTCATTCATTTTTGACTCTCATAGACCTCAAGAATTGAAATGTTGGGATGTTACCCTCTAGTTCTCTTGGACCAACTCAGATTCTACATGATTTAAAATTCTCATGAAACAAAAAATTAAAACTAGTATTTTGAATTATTTAGGAAAAGAAGGGAGGGATGACACGTTGGCAGAAATTATTATAAAACTTGTAGACAAGGATTTTTACTCCAAGGAAGATATCAGACATTTAGTCAAATAGGTTAAAATACCAGAAAGGATAAAATCACACTTTTCCTTTTGTTTTTCCTTACCAAGGGGGATTTGTTTCAAGCTGCCCTTAAACAAGTTTGTTTGCTTGAGCCCGTGCTGAAACTCTGTCCTATCCATTCTGGAATTTAGTTAATGTGTTTTCATTTTATTTTGCTTAGAATTACAAAAACCTCTATGCTCAGGTAAGACTGAATTCCACAGAGTAGACCTCACTGGTATTTTGTCTCCCAGTTTTCAGGGACACTTGAGGCCTTTTGACTTTAGCAGCAACCATACATGGTTGTAATTTCAATACATGGGTATGGATTTTTCTTAGCTTAAATTGATATTTTCTCACCACCCAGTTCTTCCCTGTCTTTCTTGAAGCCTCTTCTGATTGGTTCAAGTGGTCGGTAAAATGCAAATAAGATACTGTGTTAAATACATGCAAATGATGATGTGTAGCAGAAGGCAGCTGTAGATTGCTGTGTATGTAGTAATTCCCAGGATTAATACAAACTGGTTTATAAATCCAGATGATAAAAACATCTTTTTTTTTTCCTTAGCAGCTCTGAAGAACTGTAGAAAGAAATTTAAAACTAAGATTCAAGATGATGTGTTTTTTTAATAATTCTTTTTACTTAGTGAGTATTGAAGGCCAGCAATTTTCCTTTGCTTCTGATGTGTATAAATGTAATAAAATGAACTTGTGATACAGTTAGGCCCATGATAACATGTATTTCCCTTGCATCTCAGTCTATATAGTAGCTACATTTGAAAAACCATTGTTTTAGGGAATAATGTAATTATGGACCCAGGATTTGGAAGTAGATCACCAGGCCATTCTTCTAAGGTGCCTCTGGATAGGCTTGAAACATGAATCTTTTACTTAGTAGTCAGGTATTTAACTGTTTGCCTTACCCAGATAGGTCTCAGAATTTGAAGTGTAAAAGCAATGCAGGCTGACTTACTTTCCTTAATCTTGATTTGTTGTGATTTCTTTTCTTCTTCTTCTCTCACATCTAAGCTGAAGGGAGAATATAATTTTATAGATAAGATGGTTTCCTTTACATCTCCGATCATTTACGTAATTTCTTTTTGTAACCCATTCATAAGGTTCACCACATTCAAATTTTCTCTCTCTTTGATGTTTTTTGGCCTTTCTAATAGGAGAATACAGCAGAAAGGATTTAAGAGGCATTTAGTGGTGAAGCAGCCCTTAAAGCTCAAGGTCAATTTTCAGACCATTGTGTTATACCATCTCTGCCATTACTGTGCAAAGCTCAATCATAATCTATCAGAGTATTTCGAATGCTTTTGCTGTGGGAATTCTTCTTTCCTCCTTTGACCAGGTCTCTTGACAAAGGTGAGAGTTCGTTCTTTTTCCGTTTAAGAAAGATGAATTTTAGTTACTGTGTAAAGTTTGGTATCTGATCATACCAAGAAGTCTGCCATGTAGGGATGCGGGGCACATGGTTACTGTGGCTGATTTGTGTCTGGAGGTACAAATTTCTGGGACCTTCTCTCCTTCATTTGCTTGGGGAAGTCCAGTCTGAGGGAATCTGTGGCTATAATCTGAACCAGAAACTAGAAAATGTCCCAAGCCATGTAGTCCACAATGGTCAGAGAGAAAGCAGAACAGAAAGGTACAAAGACAGGACCCAAGCCATCTAGAGAATGACTACACATTGTGTCTCTTCTGTCCCAGAAGCAGCAGGGTGTGGAGGGAAAGATTGTGGGTGCTGGATTTAGATGACCTGGGTACAGTCTTGTCCTGCTACTAACTAGTTAACCTCGTAGACATTTACATATCTGTAAGATGCTTATCTCATCATGGTATTTTGAGAAATTAATGAGTTAATATATGTAAAGTGCTTCGAATATTCCCTGTCTTATAGTAAGTGCTATGTAAGTACATCAAGTTATTATTAACAGTGGTTCTTGATAATAAGAATAACTCCAAAAATGAACTAAAACATAGCTGTAATCATGATGATTATGCAGGACTGGGCAGCATCTCGTTCTTGTACATAAGGTTGCCATGAATTGGAACAGACTGGACAGCAGCTAATAACTTCAAGAGAAATGGGTATTTAATTTGGTTGTATAATACCCTGCTTTAGAGGCATCTGAGCACAGCTAAGGACTCTTAGTTGCACTGTGGGTTTACTAATCACAAGATCAGTGGTTCAAACTGGTCAAGCGTTCTATGGTGGAAAGATGAGGTTGACTGTTCCCATAAGGATAGATAGTTTTAGAAACCCTATGAAGAAGTCTACTCTGTCCTATAAGATCAATAGGAGTTGAAATCGATTAGATGACAGTGAGTTTGGTTTTGGTGTTTTTGAACACTACTAAAAGAATGGTTTAAAATCAGGAAAGGTAGGCACCATGGTTATATATCCTTTCACTGTACTTATTCAATCTGTATGCTAAGCAAATAATTAGAGAAGCTGAATCATAAGAAGAATGTGGCATCAGGATTGGAGGAAGACTCATTAACAACCTGAGATATGCAGATGTTAACAACCTTGACTGCCGAAGGCGAAGAGGACTTAGATACTTGCTGATGAAGATCAAAGACTGCAGCCATCTGTACGGATTGCACCTCAATGTTAGGAAAACAAAAATCCTCACAACTGGACCAATAAATAACATCATGCTAAACTGAGAAAAGATTGAAGTTGTCAAAGACTTCATGTTGCTTGAATCTGCCATCGACACTCATGAAAGCAGCAGTCAAGAAATCATATGACGTATTGCATTAGGCACATCTGCTGCACAAGGCCTCTTTAAAGTGTTCAAGAGCAAAGATGTCAGTTTGAGGACTAAAGTGCACCTGATCCAAGCCATAGTATTTTCAGTCACTTCACACACATGCAAAATTTGGACTATGAATGAATAAAGAAGAATGTTGAAAGTACCATGAACTGCCAAAAGAACAACAAATCTGTATTGGAAGAAGTATAGTCAGAATGCTCCTAGTAGCCAGGACGGTGAGACATTGTCTCTCATACTTCAGATATGTTATCAGGAAAGACCAGTCTCTGGAGAATGATACCATATTTGGTAAAGTGGAGAGTCATTGAAAAAGAAGACCCTCATGAGATGGGTTGACACAGTGACAGTAGCATTGGGCTCAAATGTAACAACAATTGTGAGAATAATGTAGGATGAGGCAGTGTTTTATTCTGTTGTGCATAGGGTCAATATGAGTCAGAACGAACTAGATGACATCTAACAACAACAACAAAAAATAAGTGTATTGACTTGCTTTTGAAAACTTCGTTGTGTTGTGACGTGCCATCGAGTTGGTTCCGACCCACAGTGATCCTGTATAGTGTTTCTGAGTAATGACTGCTGAGTTTGCACCACTGCCATTGCAGTTCAAACTAGCTTTGCAGTCCAGCACAGCAACCCACAATGCCATGCGAACTTTGTTGTTGTCAGGTGCCATCGAGTCGGTACCGTCTCATAGTGACCTTATGCACAGCAGAACGAAACACTGCCTGATCCTGGGCCAACCTCACTATCATTGTCACGCTTGAGTCCATCGATGCTTCCACTTGGCCAATCCATCTCGCTGGGAGTCTTCCTCTGACCCTCCACCTTACCAAACATGATATCCTTCTCCAGTGACTAGTCACTCCTGACAGTATGTCCAAAATATGAGAGACGAAGTTTGGCTATCCTGGCCTCCAAGGAGCACTCTGGCTGCACTTCTTCTAAAACGAATCTATTGGTTCTTTTGGCAAACTTTGGGATGGCCTTATTCTGGACTTTGAGATGAAACAAGAGACAAATTCGTGCCTTACAGGGCTAAGGAATCCATTGTAGTCAAACTCTGCCATAGTCTGAATTTTGGCTTTTCAACAATTAGAGTCAGAGCATTTTATTTTTGGAAGGATTCAGTGAAAAGATTTTTTTTTTTCTTTTCCTTAGTTCTCTTGTTTTGTAAATGAGAAGACCAAAGTCCTGAGAGCTTAAATGACTTGCCCAAAACTAGGGAGAGATTGAGCTGTGAGTAAAATTGAACTTGCCTAACTTCCAGGACAATATTTTTCCTCCTCTTCTTCGGCTTTTTGCAATTATGGTCCTCTCTGTTGTGTAATGAACCTAATGAGTCTCACACAGTGTGCCCTTAGGAGGTGTTTAGAGGTTGACTTTGGTTGATTAAAAATTTATATATTGAGTGGTTATCTTCTACCTTTGAAATCAAACTTGTGAATGAGATTGTTTTACCTAGATGTTTTCAATTTTCCATCATAGCTTGACCTTTTTTTTTGAGATCTGTCTCTGCTAGGGTAAAAAATATCAAGATTTTTAAAGTATTATTACCTGACACATATGTTTGTAGTTTTGAAATGAAAAATTTAATTTCTAGGATCTCAGTTTATAGAAAGTAATGTTGTTGTTGTTAATTTCTGTCGAGTCAGTTCCAACCTATAGCAGCCTTGTATACGGTTTTCGAGGAACGGCTGCTAAGCTTGAACTTCCAACCTTGTAATTCAAACCAAGTGTATATCTGTAATTTATACACATGTACAGAAACCATGGTGGCATAGCTGCTAAGTGCTGGACTGCTAATCAAAAGGTCAGCAGTCGAACCCACCATTGCACTCCTCAGACACAGATGTTGCAGTCTGCTTTTATCAAGATTTACAGCCTTGGAAACTCAGTGGGGGCAGTTCTAGTCTGTCTTGTAGAGTTGCTATGAGTCAGAAACAAGTTGATGATGATGGGTTTGAGCATCTGGTTTTATTCATATATACAAATGTCTATGTAGAACATATTATTTTAAAGAACAGACAGGGATGAAACTACTTCACAGAGCCGAGTTTCTCTTCTGTAAAGTGGAATTGATTATGCTACTTTCTCCTTATATAGTGTTGAACTGAGGATTCAGTGAGATCATATTGTATGTACGTGTTCCAATGTGGTGGCTCTTCATAGACACAACAGTAAGCAATAACTATGCATATAATCCCCACAACACACACCAATAAACAAATACATCTGAACTAAAATAAGCCTTGTTAAGACAGCTTTCTATAGAACGAGGTACTTAGTTTTACCCACTACCTGGGCACTGAATCCTGGATTTATAGTCACTTAGCAACCACCCAGCCCAGCTTTCTGTCTATAACAATAGGTTGAGAAGTTCTGAGGATTTCATAAACTCGATGACAAATCAGTTGTGAATGTTATGTGTGGGTGTATCTATCCTATTCCTCCTCACTAAACTTAGTCATTGGAGTCCTGGTGCAGCCCTGTAGGATAAGCATTTCAAACCTACTTGCCTCAGAAATCCTATACAGGGTCACTATGAGTCAGAATTGATTTGATGACACTTACCAAAAACAAAAAAGCTTAGTTGATTTTAGAAACTTGTTCAAGGATAAGTCGTCAAGCCCCATTGGTGGATGTCTGTGGAAGACTATATATTGCTTTCTGAAGAGTTAGTTCTCAAGTTGCTAGAAAGTCGGGGGAGATGTTTGCACTGGTCCAACTTATTAACTTGGAAGTTCTGATTCTCTATGGTCATTGCGTTTGCTTTAATGAGGAATGACTACTGATGTGATGGAAGAAAAGGTTTAAATTCCCTTTCATGGACAGAGTCACTTTCAGCCAGCTTCAAGTCCAAACTCAAAAACCATTTTTAGGTAACTCAAATTGTCCCTGACTCCATCCTATCCCCACTGCCTGACAGGATGAGGGAGGATTGTTAATTTCACCATACTCTATATTATTTGAATTATACCTATGAATTTTATCTCAGAACCTTGATAAAATACTGTTTGAAGCATAATATGATTGAAAAAAATTGGAATTGAAATTTAAAAAATGTTAACTAAAATCCCACAAGTAAGAAATAAGGCACTTGCAATTTTGTAAACTTTAGGATTCCTGTCACATAAATTCTTTATCAAACACAGATCTTTGGTTTAACTGGAATCTCTCTCTAGCTCCAGCCTAATTCCACAGCCTACCAATCCTGGTTTGTTCTGGCCGAAGTCCCACTCTGTCTGGTATACAGAGCCTAGGATTGTTTTTATTAAGCCCCTCTGTAATTGTGATGCTCTATCATCACCTTGAAATCTTTCCATCCATTCCTCTCCTGTCCCTTCCCACCTCAGGAGCAGGGCCAGGTTGCTCATTAATTACATTCTTGAGCCCTGGTAGCAATGACTGCAGTCTGGGAAGGCAGGCTTGCTGTACAAGCATATGATTAGTCACACCCACAGAGAGAAGCCAGTGAGCTTAGGTAGTTAGAATATTGTGTCAAGGGTGTCAAGGTCAGGGGTTTTTATCCTCTGTGAAGTGGCTAGCTCTGTGATACAAATCACATACCCATAATCCCAGGGTTGTCCTCTCCCTGATAGTGTATACCAAGGGATAAGTAAGGTTCAGGTCACCCATTTCTGTTCCTGGGCAAGGGGCACTCAGAGTACAAACATGCTGATTACTGATGGTGTCTAAAGGGTGAACACTTTTTAATTCAAAGACATGTAGTTTTGTGTATGTGTAAATATAAGCATACTTTTGTTTTTCTGTACTCCACCCTCTCTAAAGTAGTATTGCGCTGTCTTCTGCATTGAATTCAGTGATACATCTAAGGCTTACCCTATTTTTCTTTCTTTCTTTTTTACTCTAACAAACAGAAATTTATCCTCTCACAGTTCAGGAGGCTGCTGTGTTTCTTGTTGTTCTTTGGTGCCATCATGTCGGTACCGACTCATGGCAACCTTATACACAGCAGAATGAAACACTGCCTAATCCTAGTTGTTGTGTTGCTGTTGTTGTTATGTGCTATGGAGTCGGTTCTGACTCATAGTGACCCTGTACGGGGCTTCCAAGGCTGTAAATCTTTACAGGAGCAGAAAGCCTCATCTTTCTCCTGCAGAACAGCTGGTAGTTTCAAACTGCTGACTGTGAGATTAGCTGCCTGATTTGTAACCACTACACTACCAGAGCTCCTTATGTTGTTGTGAAGTGCTGTAGAGTCGGTCCGACCCATAGTAATTCTATATAGGGTTTCTGAGGAGCAGTTGGTGAGCTTGAACTGCCAACCGTGCAGTTCAAATGGCTTTGCAGTCTGGCACATTAACCCACAGCGCCACGAAAAAGAAGACCATCGATGAGAAGAATTGGCTTAGTGACAGCAGCAATGGGCTCAAGCATAGCAGTGATTGTGGGGTTGGCACAGGACTGGGCAGCAGTTCATTCTGTTGTGTGTATGTATGGTCACTGTGAGTCAGAACTGAATTATGGCATCTAACACAAGGAGCTCTGTCTGTGCTACCAGAGCCAAACTATAACCTTGGAAATATTCCACCTGAACTTAGAGATCATCTCAAGATTGCGTTTGATACATTAGACACTAATGATCAAAAACCAAGTGTGATGTGGGGTGACATCAAGAACATCATACAGAAATAAATCAAAAGGTCATTAATAAGACAAGAAAGAAGGAAAAGACCAAAATGTACGTCAGAAGAGACTCAAACTGGCTCTCCAGGATAGAGATGCTAAAGCAAATGGAAGAAATGAGGAGATAAAAAGAGATACACAGAAAATTTCAAAGGACAGCTTGAGAAGACAAAGTCAAGTATTATAATGAAATGTACAAACATCTAGAGTTGGAAAACCAAGAGGAAAAAGTATTTCTCAAGCTGAAAGAACTGGGGTGGGGATGGGGGTGGGAATCAAGATGTAACTTGAAATACTGAAGGATTTTTTTGGCAAAATGTTGAATGATCCAGAAAGCATAAAAAAGAACATGGAAAGATTACACAGAGTCACTGTACCAAAAGAAATGGTCAATGTTCTACCATTTTGAGAGGTATTAAATGGTACTGAAGGAAGAAGGCTTTGGCAAAGAACAAGACTCTGGGAATTGATGGAATACACATCACTGAAATCTTTCAACAAACTGGTGTAGTACTGGAGGTACTCACTCATCTATGCAAAGAAATTTAGAAGGCAGTTACCTGACCAACTGATTGGTCTGTGCACATCCCAAAGAGAGGTGACCCAGCGTAATGCAGAAATCATTGGACAATATCATTAATATAACATGCAAGTAAAATATTGCTAAAGATAATTTTAAAATGGCTGCAACAGTATGTTTGCAGGGAACTGCCAGAGGTTCAAACTAGTTTCAGACAAGGATGTGGAATGAAGGATATCATTGCTGATGTCAGCTGGAATTTGGCTGAAAGCAGAGAATATCAGAAAGATATTTAACTATGCTTCACTGACTGTGCAAAGGCTTTTAATTGTGTGGATCATAACAAGCTATGGACAATGTTGCAGAGGATGAGTATTCCAGAACCTGTACTTAGACCAAGAGGCAATCATTCAAACAGAACAAAGGGACACTGAATGATTTAAACCTGGGAAAGCTGTGGGCCATGGTTGTATTCTTTTACCATACTTATTTAATCTGGATGCTGAGCAAATAATTCGAGAATCTGGAGTATATGAAGAAAAACAACATCAGTATTGGAGGAGGATTCATTAACAACTGGTAATATTCAGATGATACAACCTTTCTTGCTGAAAGAAGAGGACTTAAAATACTCATGGCAACTGTAGACATTGGCTACCTAAAATGAGGGGGTGATAAAGGCACAAAGTGACTAGTTTTCAAGAGGTAGCTTAGTTTCAGAGTGTGTGGGGGAAGGTAGAGTCCCCACTGAATAGTTCTCATCTTGTCTAGACGGGTCTGGTGAAAAGAGATGGGAATAAGATTCTTATGATTCAAAAGTGAGTAATTGTTATCATGACTAATTACAACTGTCAAAACTATAAAGGTTGAAGTTTTTCAACAAAAAGTAGGGAGTAGTTAATCTTACATTCCAGGAACAGAGAACCGTAGGACCATCAAGGGAGAAGAGCACAAGTGGAATGTGGGACCCTAACCAGAGAAGCAGTGACACCAGAGATGGAGGCAGAGATGAGGACATGGAGAAAGAGAGCAGCTGAGGACTCTAGACTCGTGGAAAGAGAGGGACTGAATGCTAGCGGCCAGGAGGTGGGCTTGAAGAATATGCCCTTTGGTTGTTTAAATGATTATATGTTCCTGAGTGTTTTTGTGTACAACCAAAAAAAAAAAAAAACAGAGGAAGAAGAAATACTATTGAATGATGATGCACGTAGGGGATTGTAATCATTGCAAAGAAACAATGAGTGTAAAACCGATGTTCTCCCATGTAAACTATCACTCAATTCACAATAAAAACGAAAACAACTAACAACTTAATGATGAGGATCAAAGACCACACAGTCTTTGGTAAGGGTTGCACCTTAATGTTGTTGTTTTTAAGTGCAGTGTAATTGGTACTGACTCATAGCAACCCTGTAGAGGGTTCTCAAGGAGTGGCTCGTGGATTTGAAATGCTACCTTGCAGTTCAAATCAACCTTGTGGTCTAGTGGTTATTCTACAGTGCCACAGAAAACAAAAATCCTCACAACTGGACTAATAAAAAAGATCGTAATAAATGCAGAAAAGATTTAAGTTGTCAAAAACTTCATTTTACTTGGCTCCACCATCAACACTCATGGAAGCTCTAGTCAAGTCAAGCAGTGTGTTGCATTAGTCATAGCTACTGCACAAGACAAGTATTGAAGAGCAAAGGTGTCAGCTTGAGGACTAAAGTATGCCTGACCCATACCATGGTATTTTCAATAGTCTCATATGCATGTGAAAGTTGGACAATGAATAAGGAAGATGGTAGAACTGATGCATTTTTGTTATGGTGTTAGAGAAAAACTTTAATGTTACCATGGGCTAGAAGAAAACAAATCTGTGTTGGATTAAGTACAAAAAGAATACTCCTTAGAAGCCAAGGTGACCAGACTTCATCTCTCATACTTCAGACATATTATCAAAAGGAACCAATCCCTGTAGAAGGGCATCATGGCTTGGTAAAGTGGAGGGTCAGTGAAAAAGAGGGGAGACCCCCAAGGAGATGGATTGGCAAAGTGGCAGCAGCAATGGGCTCAAGCATAGCAGCAATTGCGAGGCTGGTGCAGGACTGGGTGGTGTTTTGTTCTGTTGTACGTAAGGTCTCTATGGGTCAGAAAAGACTTGACAGTACTTTACAACAACAACCACTTTCAAAATAGGCATATGGTGACTCTGTATGATAAGCACTGGACTGTGAACGACAGATTGGCAGTTCTAGTCCACCAGCTGCTCCGAAAGAGAAAGATGAGGCTTTCTACTCCTGCAAAGAAATGCAGCCTGAGAAACCATATACAGGGTTACTATGAGCCCGAATTTATTTGACAGCACTTACCAACACCCACCTTCAATAACAACCACCTTCATTATAAGGAACTCTGGCAGTGCAGTGGTTATGAGTTGGGCTGCTCATCTCAAGATCTGCAATTCAAAACTACCAACTGTTCTGTGGGAGAAAGATGAGGCTTTCTGCTCCCCTAAAGTTTACAGCTTCAGACTCCCTATTCAGGATGGCTATGTGTCAGAACCAACTCTACGGCACACTAACACCACCACCACCACCTTCAGTATAGCTATCTATATCTGATGAATATTTTCGTTCCTAAAAAGACATGACTTTTCCCCCCTCTGCAGTAATCTGCCTCTCTTATCTTTTTCTCCCTCAGCTATCTTGGTGGTGGAGTTGACATTCATTTTGTCACTTGACTTTTTGTCCAAGTGAAAAAGAGGTTATATAGTTAGAAGTTACAATGAGTATAATGGGCGAGAGCCCAAATCCCTCATTTTACAGGTGAGATCATCCAGAGGGGTGAGTGAAACTAAAGATTTCATTCATGAGGGGCAGAATAATAGTATCTAGAACCAGATCTCTGCCAAATCCTCCAGGAAGGCACAGACTGACCCTGGCTAATGAAGTGTTGATGATCATTTTTGCCTGCTTTTGGAGGGTGTTTTAAGAACTGGCTCATACTACAAAGCTCTTCCTCAGATTAGTACAGAGATTTTTGGTATTCATAGAGATTCAGGAAAAAGAGATTTGCTGATGCTGCAGCATCCTACTTCCTGCCTGTTCGCCACACTTCTGGTGTCCATTTATATATGCTAGTACACTGAGATCACAATAAGAATAAAGATCGCTTTTTAACTGGTTGCATTAAGCATCACATTGAACATCATTGTGGATTATAAAATACAGCTGTTTGGTGGCAGAGATTTGAAGGAAACCCCAACTCCTCTTTACATCTCCGGGTTCCTTCATAGGGCAATTATGCCATTCTGACCCTTTCCTCCTTTCCTGCGATTCCTGGTGTGTTGCACGGAATTTTGGAGCTAGACACACCAGGGTTCCAATGACAACTCTACTGCTTAGAAGCAATTGTAGTTGAGGCAAGTCCCTCGACTTGAATGATCTTCACATTTATTACTATAAAGTGCAGCTGATGTTGTCTGCTTTGCTACCTTAGTGTTTTAGCGGTGATGTGTGTAAAATGGAAAAAGGTACTGAAGAAGAATGAAATGTCAGTTTCTTCTCAACTTTTCCTGCATTAAGGCTGTCCTACCTTCCCATTGCATTAATCAATGTGGTTTTTTATCTTATCATATATGCATATACCTCTTAATGTTATTAGTAGTTAATAAGGTATTTTGTTTTTCCTATGTAAGATTACATTCTTTCTTGCTGTTTTTAAATCTGATTTTCAGGAATTTGGCTAAGAATTTTCAGAAAACTTGGAGTATAATTTATTCCTTTTAGAGACTTTTCTTCCCGTTGGAAAAAGAAAAAAACTACCAAGTTGTATGTCATTACGAAACTTAAATCTCCTTTTAAAAAAACTGGTTTAATTAGTTTAAAGAAATTTCTCTTAGGGACAGATGTAACATAAACATTTCAACTCTGCAAAGATCATGTCACAGTTCTCAATAGCTGTATATGTATATGTGTAGGTAGATACATATGTTTGTTTTTTTTTTCCCTAATAAGGCAAAAAGGCTTGGGGAGAGTATACTTCTTGAACAGAGAAAACTGTTATTTTATAAACAACAAAACAAAGCATAAATTCCTGGTCTTTTGGAATAACATTATAAAATGCGTGTAGTACTTTGGTGGAATTTGGTACAATATCACCAAATATTGAGTGGCAGGCACAGGGCCAGGTCCTGAGAACACAGAGGAGATGAACTTGGTGTTTCTATCAGTTAAAGCACTCAGAATTGGTAAGGGAACATAGTAAGTAAACAAACAATTGCTGTAAAATGCATTGAGTCCTGTGAGACCACAGAAGAGGAGGCTCTGATTTTGTGTGGAAGGGGCTAGACTCATATTCCCAGAGGAGGCCATACTTAGATTGAGTCTTGAAAGACAACTGGAGGCTTAAGAAGCTGGGGAATGGCATCACTGGCAGAGAAAGCAGCACATTCCAAAGGCTTAAAAGAGTGAGAAGTAAACTTGAGGCACTCCAGTGGTTCCTCACATGGCAGGGGAGACGGGGAGGGCAGATCTGGTAGGGTCCTTGTACTTGCAGCACTGAAGGCTTTGAATTTTGTTCTGAAGGCATTGAGGAGCCATTGAGTGTACCTCCCAGAGAGACTTGCATTAGGAGAAGATCTTACACGTCAGAGTCCAGCACTCTGTAGGAACTGAGGCCAAGGGAAGGGAGGTGACTTACTCAGGGCCACACATGTAGTTAGTAGCTGGTAGTGTAAGTCTCTAACAGACCCAGTGCAGTGGTGTCTGGAGACTCGGGGTGGGGAGGGGAGTAGGGAACGTTCACAATGCAATCTCAGTGTTGACCTTGTGAAAGCAGATTCTCATCGGAACAGTTGCCAAGGATTTATCATGGGGACTGCAAGGTTTGGACTAATGACCCTAACATGCCTTTTTGCATATTATTCCCTTTAAAGGAAAGGCCATCACTAGCTTTAAATGCTCTTTGGCTATTTTTAGGATGTGTGCTAGGGGGAATTAGTGGAATTTCTAAGGTCAGCTCCAGCTGTTTTTCTCCAAAAGACCAGCTGAATTTTTCATGAGATTTGCTCATTAGAGCTTTTACCCTCCCATGATGCATTGTACGGAGCCAGAATCAGACCGGCCTGGGGAATAAGTAAGAGAAATGGCATTTGAGGAGAACTAAACTGGAGCTGGGGTGGTTGTATCCTTTTTATATGAAATGTTGATATTAAGAACAGGTTTAAGTGTGACTGGCTATCATTCCCACCTTGTCATCCATAGTGAAGGTCCTTCTGGACTGAAGATTCTGAAGAGTCAAAGATGCCATATATGTAGAGTCTGGCATGATGCCTGGACAGTGTTGGTGCTGGCTAATTGGATGCTAGTTACATTGAATAGCACCTTTCACTCAGAAATATCACCTCAGGGTACTTTATAGATATCAAGTCAGATATTCCTTCAGAGTCCTGAGGGTTGAGCTTCTCTGTGATTTTTTTGAAACCTACAGTTAGAACACTACTCTCTATTTTGTCTCAGGGACTATAGGAAGGCAGCTGAAGTGATTTCTTTCAGAATGCACTATGAATCCTTCCTGTTTTTCAGCTTTATGGATGCCTGCTTAGAGCTCAAGGAACCAGTCATTCTGTATTAAAAGATGGATTATTTATTGTTGTTAAGTGCCATCGAGTCAGTTCTGACCCATAGTGGCTCTGTATAGGGTTTCCAAGGAGCAGCTGGTGAGCTTGAACCACCTACCTTGAAGTACAAATGACTTTACAGTCTGGCACATTAACCTACAGCGCCACACCAGGACTCCAAAAAATGGATAGATAAATATAATTGTATAGCACTTTGCAGTTTACAAAGTGTTTTTCCATACATGGTCGCCTTAGCCCTTTATTGAAGGAGGTGAACAGTGGTCAGTCCTGTTTTGTCATTGTTCAGTGCCGTCGAATCAGTTCTGACTCATAGTGACCCTGTATAGGGTTTCTGAGATTTTTGGTAAATACTGCATGCATGGTCTCCAAGCTAGTCAATGGGTGACCAGATTTTAAACCAGACCATGTGACTCTTAAGTCCCATGTTTCTTCTCCTCAAAACACTATCACTGAGATTGGGAAAAGAAGTATTCTAGCTTGAGTGTTTTAAAGAATGCCTTTGTTGTTATTAGTTACTGTCCTGGTGACTCCATGTGCACAAATAGAACTGCTTTCAGAAGAATATCATCAGACCTGTCTTCTAATAGTCCAGTGCTTAACTGGACCATGTAGGGACTCCTAGGGAATGACTGAGAGAAATTGCAGAGATTTAGTCAGCTGAATCAGGCAACAGAGGCAAACATCAGCATTACTTATGAAGATATAGTGTCACCTCAGCATTGCTTATGAGGATGCATTTAGTCAGCAGAGTTCCAGGCTGCATGCTAGGGATTCACAGATGAACAAGGCATCTTATCTGTCCTTGGTGGTGGTGGTTATGTGCCATGAAGTCGGTTCTGAGTCATAGTGACCCTGTACAGGGTTTCCGAGGCTGCAAATTCTTTACAGGAGCAGAAAGCCTCATGTTTCTCCCGCGGAACAGCTGGTAGTTTCGAACTGCTCGCCTTGAGGTTTGCAGCCCTATTCATAACCACTACACTACCCGAGCTCCTTTATCTGTCCTTAGAGTATGTTAATTTCCTATGGATGCTGTTCACAAATTACCACAAAAATAGTGGCTTAAAACAGTACAGATTTATTATGTCATACTTCTAGAGGTCAGAGGATCTTATAGGCTAAAATCAAGGTATCAGCAGAGCTGAATTCTTTTTACAGATTCTAGAAAAGAATATGCTTTCTTGCCCTTTTCAGCTACCTAGAAGCTGCCTGCAACTCCTTGGCTCATGGCCCTGTTCTCCATCTTCAAAGCACATCACTTCAACCTCTGCTTCTGTTGTCACTTCTCTTCTCTCTCCTTCTCTCCATTCTACTTACAAGGACATTTGCATTTACACTGGCCCATGCAGATAACCCAGGATAATCTTAACTTGATCACATCTGCAAAGCCTCTTTAAACCATGTAAGGGGCATAGGTTCTTGGGGTTAGGACAAGACACTTTGGGGAGCCCATTATTTATAATGCCACAGAAAGCTAATGACTACATTTATGAACAATAACTTTTCAAATATTTTTGTACCACACTTGCCAGCTTTCTTGACTTTTTTTTTTTTTTTTGTCTGTCTTTGAATTGTCTTGTTTTCTCCCTCTGTCATTATTGTTGTGCCATTGAGTCAGTTCCGACTCATAGTGACCCTGTGTAGGGTTTCCAAGGCTTTACATCTTTGCAGGAGCAGCAAGCCTCATCTTTCTCCCGTAGAACACCTAGAGGGCTCAAACCACAGACCTTATGTTTCACAGTCAAGTGCTTATTGTGTGGAACCACCCCTCTTGTTCCTTTCTCCTTTGTATATTCCATAAATGAGGTACCTGCTGTGTGCCAAGTACCTTGCTAGGTGTTAAGAGACACAGGGCTGCCAAGGCACATCTCTGCCCTCCACTGAAAGCAACTTAGAAGAGGAAACAGGAAGAAATCCAGAACAAGAAACCAAGACATCATATTCTTGGCCTTTGATTTCCCCAGGCCTAAGATGAGAAGATTTCAAAGAATTATTGGCAATTTAAGAGTGGGATTCTTCCACCGAACCTTTCTACTACCCCAAATACAAAAGTTGTTTGTTGTTTTTAATCTCCTCAAAGGCCTCTGATAGTAGAGAGGGGTGTTTTGACTCCTTCTGAAAATGGTGTGGGAAGTTAAAAAATGGGAGATAATCTAGTGAGGTACATAGAAAAAGCAACAGTATAACCTCAAGGTGGTAGAGAAAGGTGATTGAGTTAGTGGAATGTTGGAGATCTAGGGTCATCAGATGCAGATGCTGACTTCTCATATTCCAGACCTATTCACTTGCTACCTAATTTCATCCTCACATCAACTCTGTAAAGAAGGGTTTCACAGGCCACATAGTACAGACAAAAACAAACCTGAAGGCCTTAGGGGACCTACCAAAGGGTTAATTATCAGAGGTCAAGCCCCTTCTAATCATCTTCTGGCTCATAAACCAATGTGTTCTCTGCAACTCAGTAGCCTTTTATGTCAGGGACATAGTCCATTTAATTGGGAGTATAGTCTATTAATGGTAGATGCTATTCACTTGTATCAGTTTCAAAATAAGCATGTCTTTAGAGGATAGAGATGATCAGGGAAGACTGTGCACATAATAGGAATTGGAATGGAGTAATTAATGGCCTAGTCAGAGAATGTGTGGTACTAGAGTAAGACAAGTGATGTGCACAGAGAACTAATGAAGACACTGTGTTTCAGCTGTCACAGAATGCATGGAGGCAAGGTCATCCACGTGCTGACCCTGCCTGAGTGCCTCACTCTTAAGTTGGTACTCATTCTCTCCTTAGGATGCTTCACACACAACACCTTGCCTCTTTGTATTTTGTACCCCGAGTGCTTTGCTTACCTCATCCTAGTCTTGACCAGTGTGCTCAGTGGTCTCAATCCTAACTGCACATTGAGATCACCTGCACATTTAAAAAATATTCCAGGTGGGGGTCTCATACCAGGCTAATTATATCAGAATCTTTATGGGGTGGGAACATTGTTTTTTTTTTAAACTTTTATTGTAAACTGAGTGATAGTTTACATGGGAGAACATCAGCTTTACATTCATCCTATCATATTTCGTTTCACTGCAATGATTACAATCCCCTCCATGTATCCATCATTCAACAGTATTTGCCTCTATTCCCTCTGAGGTTTTTTTTTGTTTTTAAGTTTTTATTGTGAATTATGTGATAGTTTACATGGGAGAATATTGGCTTTACATTCATCCTATCGTGTATATATCATTGCATTGCCATGATTACAGTCCCCTCCATTCATCATCAAACAACCAAAGGGTACACCCCACAAGCCTGTCCCCTCCACCCTGAGTCCAGAGTCCCCAGCTGCTTATGTTGTCGTCGTCTCTGCCTCCATCTCTGGTGTCACTGTTTCTCTGGGTAGGGTCCCACACTCCGCTTTTCTCCTTTGATGGTTCCAGGGACCTCTGCTCCTGGACTGCAAAATCCACCATTCCCCTCCTTTAGTTACAAAATGTCTAACTTTACATTTCCAACACTCACAGTCAATCCTGATAGCAATCATTCACTATTGTAGCACAAGAGTTTTAGCCCCATCTCCTTTCATCAACCCTGTCCACACAGATTGGAAACCACTCAGAAGAGATTCTACCTTCCCCCGCACCCTCTGGAACTCGGCTCCCTCTTGAAAGCTTGTAGGTCAGTCACTTCTTGCTTTGTAGCCCCCCCCCCGCCCACCCCTCACCCCCATTTTGGGTAGTAAGTGTCTAAACTGCCCATCCCTGTAAACCCTGTGTACCGAGGGTGTGAGAATGATCCTCACTGTACAGATTTGTTCCTCTTTTGAACTACTATATCCATAAGTATAGGTCAAATTTATCAAATTGTAGCAGAATACTTTTTTCCTCTTCTTTCTTTTTCTAGTTGAGTTTTGATCATCTAGTCATTGAAGCCAGGTCAAGTGGGTACTATCTGCAAGAATGAGTGCTCTTATGCATCTCTCTCACTTTATGTCAGCTGGACGCTTCACTCTCCTCTCTAGTCCTCAGTGGCCATGTCACCAGGTCTTGCCATACTGCTGGCCAACCAGGTCTCCACCTGGGTTCATGGGAGTCTATTGAACATGGTCAGACTTAGCTCACAACTTCATTGCTGTTTTTCCTCCACTTCCCCTTATTGGTGACCAACCAGTGGTCACCAGCCAGACCACATGCCTGCTTGTGTAGTCCCTTTGAATCTTAGTCTTGGAAGGGGTTTGCCCTGCGGGGACCTGAGCCTTGATGGCTCCCAGGTGAACAACTTGCTTGTTCTTGTAGTAGTCAGTCGGACTGCCGTTACTGTTTTGTTGTTGTTGTTGTTGTTTTGTTTTGTTTTAATTTTTCCTGTCTGTCTGTCTTTCACTAAGTATCTTCTGTTCTTCTAGCTACTCCAGGCTGATATGCTTGTCCTTTCAAGTGGAAATTTCCAACCTCAGACGATTCTGGATGGGATCAGGATTCCACCTATGGCTTTGTGTAATGCAAAGGCTCTGCAGGAAGCCTCCTTTACTGGGCAAGTTCTAGCTCCATTTTAGGTATTGCAATCAGGAATATTGGATTTTTATTTATTTATTTATTTTTAAGCTTTTCAGTTGATGCTAAAGCACAGCCAGTGTTGGGAACCTCCAAGTTAGTACATTTGGGAAGAGCTCCTCACTCTCAGGAATGTACTTTGTTGTACTGAGAGTGGTGAAGCTTTATGTAGGTCTTTTAAAGTCTGAGCTGGTGATTGCTACAGTTCAGTTAACTTTATGATCCTAGGTTTCATTCCAGTTTAGTTAATACATCAGCTGGTTCCTCCACTCCCTTCCTCTAAAGTTGAAACCTAGAACATTAATAAGTCTAGAACTCATGTAATGCCTGCTGCACTCAGTGTGCTGGGTTAAGGGGTGCTGTGAAATGCAACACAACTTGTACATTGGCCCATTTGAAAATCCTATTTACATTGAAATTGTAAATATTCTGGAAAATAAAGGAGGGTTTCTCTGAGTGTCCAAACTCTATCACTAAGTAGCTGTGTGATCTAGCAATTGGTACAACCCCTTTGTGTCTCAGTTTCCTCATCTGTACAGAGAACTAATTATAACTCTGTTTCAACTCTTGTATCGGTTTTTGTCTCTGCTCCGTTCACAGCTGAAAAACAATTGGTGTGCAAATGAACCTTTCACTTGAATGATTGCTATACTCTTTAGCCAGTCATCAACTGTTTGTGACCTATTGGAAATATTATTTATTGCTGTGATTTCCAAACCTGGTCCAACATCTGCACCAGGTAGGAAACAATTTAGAAAATACAGATTTCTGGATCTCAATCCTGAAGATTATTTCTTCTTGAATAATGCCAGAATCTGCTGTTCACTCAGGTTTAAACACCACTGCTTTACTGAACCCATGATGAATATAATTAAAATGATAGCATAACCTTTGGGGCTACCCCCTGGTTCCTTAGGTAGTGTCTAAGTTCTAAGAGCTTGCAAGCAACTATCCAAATACAGCAGTTGGTTTCTCTTCCCCTGGAGCAACAAAGGAGGAAGATTCAAGAATAGGAGGAAGAAATGGAATGCTTGGCTGATTGCCTTCAGGAACAGCTGCCTTCTTTATTATGAGACTAGAAGAACTGGATAGTGGCCCGGCTACCATTACTGGACATTTGGTTAAGGATTCTATACAACTATCCTGATCAAAAGGGAAAGTGAGAAACAAAATTTCAAATTCTCATGGAATCTAGACTTACTGGTGGTAGTAGTGGTTATGTGCCGTGGAGTCAGTTCCGACTCATAGCGACCCTG
>NW_006408592.1:2308630-2346938 GCF_000296735.1 Chrysochloris asiatica
GCGGGGCAGCTGGTAGTTTCAAACTGCTGAGCTTGCGGTTTGCAGCCCGATTCATAACCGCTACGCTACCAGAGCTCCTTACTGGAGCCACTGTAAATTAGATGAACTTCTGGAACTATTCTTTGATAATCTTTAACCCTGAAACCTTAAACCAAAAACATTTCCTAAAGTCTTTGTTAAACCAAACAATAGCCTAGTTTAACTAGTAAAAAATGTCTGAACCCCTATACAGGGTAGTTAGGAGACAGAAAGACTTGAACCCACTTGACTGGCACTTAACAACTTAACAAAAACAAATGAGCATTATGCCCTTTTAAAGAATTATCTTCATGGGATCAATTTGACAACAGCAACACAAAAGGTTAGCTAGGAAGTGTAGGGAAAAGTGAGTTTATAGGAGAAGGGGAAGTTGTGAATGTCTGCACAATTTGAAGAATGTAATTAGTGTCCTTAGGTTTGAGTAGGACATTAAGGGGTAATTATGGGGTAAAAGGAGTCCTGGTGTGGCACCATAGGTTAAGCACTCAACCCTCAAGGTGGGTTTGAATTGCAAAGTTGGTGGTTCTAGCCCACCAGCCGCTCCTCAGAAACCCTATACAGGGTCACTATGAGTCAGAACCAACTCAATGGCACAGAGCAACAGGTGGGTAAAAGAAGTCCTGTTGTATCACTGTGGGTTAATGCAAAGTCGGTTTAAATTGCAAGATTGGTGGTTCAAGCTCACCAGTTGCTCCTAGGAAACCCTACACTGGGTCACTATGGGTCAGAACTGACTCAGCAGCACTTAACCACAGCAAGGGGATAAAAGGAAAGAAAGAATGATTTCTTCTCCTTCCACTGTTTATTCTTTGTTTGTCTGAGAGACATTTGCTGTCAGCTGCATCAGCCTGGAGCTGGAGGAGGTGATTGAAGTAGAAAAATGGCTAACACCTTTAGACTAATTTTTATAAAAATATAGGCTTTGTAGCTTAAGTGTGCCCATCAGTTTTGATTTATCAGTTTTTCCTCTGAAAAATAAAGCAGAAACTTATTACTGGGTAACACTAATTTATTCTTTCTTGTTCTTTCTATAACTTTTCACTTATTCACTTCTTTATAGATTCATTCATTTTACATACGTGTTCATTCAGCTAATATATTTTGAGAGACTACTTGAACCAGTTACATGACAATTATTCTTTTCATTCCAGAAGACCAGTTTAGGCAACATGTTAGGTTAAGTGATTTCCATGTGTTTTTTTTTTTTTTAATGGAGTGCTGATAGCCCTGACCAGGCAGAAACAAAATATTTATATTGCATTGTTTCTCAACTGTGCTATGGGCAAAGTTTGCTTTTCACATAAACACATTTCTGTTTAATCATATAGCAAAACATTCTGATTCCGTTTAAATATATAAAAGTAGTTCCTGTTAGTAATTGTTTCTGGCTGTAAGGATCCTATACCGTTTTAAGAGCTAATGAATGGGCAGATATGTTGTTAGTAGAGTCAGTCTCCAACTCATGATAACCTCCGCATACGATGGAATAAAATGTTGCCTGTCTGTGCAAAGTTCATGTCCTTCCTGAGTCTACTTTGTTGAAGGGAAGACAAACTTCATCCTTCCTTCAACTGTTTCTCATGTATTTTCGGAGTCTGTCATGATCATGGTCCTTTTTCTTTGGACTGGAAAATAAGCAGGTGGTAGTAAGTGCTTTACACATAGGATCTATTCAATTGCAGATTAGACTGTTGTGATCCATAGGGGTTTTATTGTCTGATTCCTGGAAACAGATACCAAGACATTCTTCTGAGTTCATTTAATCAGAAACTTGTTCAGCACCACAGCAACATGCATGCCTCCACAGACAGGTAGGTGGTAGCTGCACATGAGGTGCACTGGCCAGGAATTGAACCTGGATCTCCTGCATGGAAGATGAGAATTGTACCACTGAACCACCACTTCCCTTATAATGGGCAGATATATAAGGAGTCCTGGTATGGCACTGTAGGATAAGCAGTGGACTGCTAATCACAAGGTTGGCAGTTCAAACCTACCAGCCACTCCTTGGAAACACTACACAGGGTCACTATGAGTTGGAACCAACTTGACAGCACTTAACAACAGTATCAATATATACAAGGGAGTTTCAAAAAGTCTGGGGAAAAATTCCATTATCTTTCCATTTAATTTTTCCACCAACTTTTTTAAAGCCCTTACAAATATTTACATACTGACACAGGGTGTTTCCCCCCACCCCCCATTCTATGCTTGTCCTCTTTCCCGTTCATTGTCATTTAAAAAAAAATTTTTTTTTTAACAGGGAGTCCATCATTTTCCTATTAGTAATAAGCTGTACATAGATGAACATGTTTTGGAGGCTGAAACATGTCATCTGTAGAGACTGATGAAGAGAAGGTGAGAATGTACAGAAAGAGAAGGAGTAGAGTGAAGAGAACCGAACTGGGAGTTGGAAAACTTGCTTTCCAGTCTTATTACTGTCCCTAACTAACTGTGTGACCTCTCCGGGGGAGTGGGGGGGAGAGAGGGCTGGTGCTAAAATGCAAGAATAAAAAGAGTGATGTTAGATATGTACAGCCCTAAGTACACATCACAGTATTCTCTTCTGCATGACATGGAGAACACCTACCTTGCTGGCCTATCGCAGTGATCAAAGGAGATCATACATGTGAATCACTTAGCACCATCAGCTCAGAGAAAAATGACCAAGATTATAAGGAACAGTTGAAGGAAGGAGGAAGATTTATCTTCCCTTCAACAAAGACGACACCAGAGGAACAGGAAAACTGTCTTCATTTTAAATTGTTACGTGTAAGGGAGAATGAGCTGACTGTGGTTCAGAGAGCAAGGTAATTTCAGCTAAAGAATGGAAATTATAGGCAAGTCCAACCATATGCAAAACGAACCTGAGAAGTGGAGCAGCCCAGCTGGCAGAACCCTAACAGTGTGGAGCTGGTGGTGTGATATCCGCCAGCCAGCCTTGTTTACAGGAGAAAGATCTTTCCTCTGGGAGGGAAGCAAGTGAAAATTTGATTGTTGTGCTTAACTTGCTCCTTCCTGGGCTACTTCTGAACCATTTGTGGATTCTTGGATTTGTCCTTTGATGCCATTGTAATCTAGTAAGTTTGCAAAGTGCTTAGTTTTATGCATGTTGGTTTTTGTGTTACCCTTGGGGTGAGCCTCTAATTTACATCAGAGGTTTTTGTCCACCACCACTTCTCCCCAGCCCCACCCCACTCCAATATAATCATATTTGTTCCTGCTCTCTTCTGCCTCCCAGATTCTTTCAAGGCTTCCTGCTTGATGTCATGGGGTTGTCAGAACAATTTGCTTCTCTTTGGAAAACCTCATCATGTGAGAGTCACGACTTGAGTGTTCCTCCCCTTCCGTACTGTGTAGGCTTTGATATAACAATAGCCATCTGGGAAAGGAAAGAGTGCCATCTGTGCCCCTGCTTGCAGCAGAATGTGTTGGGGATGAAACGTTGTTAACCAAACTTTAACCTGAGTTTGGTCAGGTCAGGTGCTTGGAATAAAGGCTGAAAGTCCAGCTCTACTCTGTTTTCAACAAGGCAAGTCCCAGTTGTTTGGAGCCATAGTTTCTCTCTCCAGCATAACTCTGGATAGTTGACCAGGAGAAGGTCATTGGCTGTTATAGATGTGGCATGACAGGACTGACACTTGGAAATTTAAAATTAAGCACAGTCTGCATTTGGCATTCACGAATTTCCCTTTTGTGTCCTGTCCCTATTCCTGATATGTGCTCTATATTTTCCTGCATTCTCATCACAGCCTCACCATAGTGTCCACAAGGAAGGGAGCATAGGAATGGATAGCCCCATCTTATAGGTAATAAACAGATTGAGAGAAGTTATGTGAGTTATTCAAACCACACAGTCATAAAGATTGTGAAGACCTGGAGCTGGATTATAATGAAGAATGTGGACCTGGAGCCAAGCACACTCACTGTCCAGAGGGGAGATGGGAGCTCCATCCCCTTTCCTTTATGTTCGTTTATTCATTCTTTCCACAAATACCTAGTAGATGTCAGTCACAGTGGCAGACACTGAGGAATGCAAAGCACTGAGACCAGGCCTTGCTGATAGCTGCATGTAGACACACATGAGAAAGAGAGATCCAAGAGTGTGATGAGCGCTGTAGCTAGAGGGTATAGGAGGAGACTCTGACCTGGTCTTGAGTGGTTAGGGTAGGCTTCTGTGTAGTGACATCTAGCTTGAAACCCAGGAGAGATTATTCAGAGAAAGGGTTTTTCAGGAGGAAGAAACAGCATATGCAAAGATCAGAAGGAACTGAGAAAGCTCAGTATGACCTAAGGAAAACAGCATAGAGAGGAAGCAGGCATTAGTTTATGCAGAATCTTGCTGTAGCTTTTATGTGCTGTGGAGTCAGTTTCAACTCATAGCGACCCTGTACAGGGTTTCTGAGGCTGTAAATCTTTACAGGAGCAGAAAGCCTCATCTTTCTTCCATGGAACAGCTGGTAGTTTTGAACTGCTGGTCTATGTTAAGGATTTTGAGCTAAAGCCAATGGACAATGGAAAGTCTGAGGATAGTTTTAAGCCCAGGAATATGACTTGGTCAGATCTGAGCATGAGAAAGATTACTTGGGACCATGAGGTGTGGGCACATGGGAGGGATGAACCCATGAACTTTCTGATCATCTGGGGAGCTGCTCCTGTGAATATTCAAGTATCCCTGACACGAAAATGAAAATTCCTTACCATTTAGCACTGAGGTTGCCCCCATGCTGCCTGCCAGCTGTGGGCCAGTAACTCTTTTATGCGTTAGCAGAGAATAAGGAATCACAAACAGTTTTCTTCTGATTTACTGATTTAAGGAATCTCTGTGAATGGAAAAATTAAATGAGATGACTGTTTTAGGATGACAGATATCAGCCCCACCACACATGCATGAGCTTGGGGAATTTGAGCAAGTTCTTGAAACTCCCAGAGCCTCATATGCCTCATTTGAGAAACCCAGGTAATAACATATCTTCCTGAGAATATTTTTAGGATGATTCTATAAGATGAAATATGTGAAGTTCCAGGCATATAGGAAGTTTCCAGAAAACATCTACTCCTGTCTTTTTTTCCCTGCCCTTCCTTAGTGTTGTTCCATCTCATTTAGAATAAAAGACAGAACCTCAGTGTGGCTTACACAGCCTTAGACTGTCTGATTCTGTTTCTTCTCTCTTCTCCCTCTCCTCCTGGCACATTGGGTATATCATGCTATTTTGTGAACACACCAGGCACACTCCCACCTCAGAATGCTCTGATATCTGCTTGGCTTGTTTCTTCATGTCTGTCCAGTTTTTATTCAAAAGTCACCGTGTCAGCGAGACCTATCTTTACCCTTCTGTAAAACTCCAAATTCTGGTACC
The DNA here is from genome assembly GCF_000296735.1 of Chrysochloris asiatica. Lineage (NCBI taxonomy): Eukaryota > Metazoa > Chordata > Mammalia > Afrosoricida > Chrysochloridae > Chrysochloris > Chrysochloris asiatica. Next base: position 2,314,030 of record NW_006408592.1, read on the forward strand.
ACCTTATTATCCCTTTCTTTTTCCCTAGCTCTTATTACCTTCTAGCAGGTTACATGATTTTATTTATTTTAACTTGTTTAGTGTTTGCTCTTCCAACTAAAATGCAAGCATCAAAAGGGCAGGAGGCTTTTTTTTTCCCTGTCATATTACATTTGTTGTATTAGAGCAGCACCAAGCACAAAGTAGATTCTTGGTAATATTTGTTGAATAAATTACAGAAATGCTGATTAGCTTCCAGGATCGCTGTTACCCAGAGTATTAGGAGTTGGGTGGGCCCCTAGTATTGAAGAGGCTGGACTGCCATCTGAGGGCTCTTCTCCTACCCCAGTCTTGTTGGGTAGTGACTGGATACCCTTTCAGCCCTTCACTCCTTTGTCTATAAAGTGAGAACATTGCTGTTTGCCTCACTTATAGCCTATTTTAAAGAAGAACTTATTACCACTAGATGCTTTTCCACGTAAGCACTGGTTAGCTTGCAGTTAGTTATACTTGAAGGTGTGGAAACCAGCATTTCTCCCTGTTGGGTTTTCTTCCTGTCCCCCACTCCTGGTATGCCCTCTTTTCTCTTGCTGAATCATATGGCAGTGTACTACCTCATGGAAGATGTCCCTGAACATGGCCTGCCCCACTTCCTTGTCAGCCCTTGAGATCTAAGGAAGTTATTATTGCCCATGAGAGAGAGGGAAGACTTGAGAAAGCCATCTCCTAGTGATGTAGATTTCTGTATTTAGTCTGAACCAATCAGCCACTCTGTGGGAAAAGGTTATGACAGTCTGAGTCTGTACAGATGACAGCTTTGGTGACTCCATGGGGCAGTTCTACTCTGTCTTAGAGGACCCCTGTCAGTCAAAAACCACTCAACCCAAGTGGGTTTGGTTTTTATTGGTTTTCTGGAGGTAGTAACTTTGACCTGTCTTGAACAATGAATATTTTTCAAGATGAACAAGCAGGCAATAACATATTCAAGGGCATGCCTATTTTAAAAAGAGAATGAGGCAATGTTTTATCAGTATTTATTTGCATATTCACTGTGATTGATATGCAAAGAGCTACCAGAAGATTATTAAAAAAAAAAAAAAAAAAAGCCATAAGAGTCTGAGCTTCATAGGGGAGATCAGAAAAAGAGAGAAAACAAAAACTGGATAGATCAGAATTATGGATTCAGAAAGGAAGCTAGAATAAGGCTGGAGATAGGTAGATTTGGAAAGTAAAAGTATATTTAAAAGCTGTTTTTGGTACAAGATGTAAGATATGTGCTGTTTCAGATTCATTTTTACATTTAATCCTTAAAACCTTACTTTCGAGTTAAGTGCAAATTAGGAAGCTGAGTTCCAGAATTTTTACCTACTGGCTTGTAGTTCGCAAGTGGTAGAGGAAGTGCTTCCAAGTAGCTGTATTTTGCTAAAAAGCAAGAAATGAATCTATAAAGATTTCACTAATGTACACACTCTATATTCTTTTGAGTTACTTTAAAATTTACTAAGTACATGTCTTTCAGTTTCTACTGTATTATGGGTCTTTTAAAAGTTCCTGGGAACATTCCATTATCTTTTAATTCCCTTTTCCCGTGAACTTTTTGAAGGTCTCATATGCAGCAGTGCATTTGTTGCTGAAGGAGCCTCACCTCTAGAGTAGATTAGTCTTGGGTGTCCCTTCTGGCTATAGAGTTTTCTAGGTCTCACTTTCTCATTGCATGATGGTTTAAAACACCTCATAGAAAGTAGGATTGCATCTATTGTCCTGCTGCAAAATGCTCACTTTGAATAACAGGATGTTTTAAAATTCTGCCTCTTCCTTTCCCCCAGTTTATACATACTTAGATATATGAGTGGGGTTGTGGTGCAGCACTGTAGGATAAGTCCTTGAATGCTAATCACAAGGTCGATGGTTCATCCCCACCAACCAGTCCTTGGAAACCCTATAAAGGGTCTCTATGAATTGGAATCTACATGTATACAACATGTATACAAAGGAGCTTCATAAAATTCATGGAAAACTTTTTGAAGCTCCCTCATACACAACAGTAAGTGGTTTTTTTTTGCCATCAGAAATGAAAGGAGACCTCTTGTTAGGTTGTTCCATGCACAGCCAAGTTTAGAAGTGGAACTTGGTGAAGAATTCTGAGTCTGCCTCTACCTAATACCATTAATCCTCTCATTACAAAGCACAGATATACTCTCGTGGAGCTGCTGACTTGGGAAGAAGTGAGCATTTGTGAAGTTTTATTTCTAGTTTCTTAACCTATAAGCACTTGATAACTGGAATCCTGTCCCTCTGGTCTAATGACCTGTATCATGATTTCTTTAGCCTAGTACTCCAGGAGTTGGCAAAGAGGGAACCAGTTCCCTTTTTACAACCATCCTTTCTCTCAGGTGGATTGTTAAACATTGACAGGCATTTTTGTATGCTCTCCATCTTGGCAGTCTGGAGTTGGATTCAAGCATGTTTCATGACCCATTGCCATTTGCTCAAGAAGCTGGCAGAACTGGTTTTCCTGATCTCAGAGACCATCTCACATGGTTATTCCCTCCCCCCTTCCAGGCATGTTTAAATCTCGTCATCTTGAGCAATGCTTATAGGAACTGCCCCTCACTGTCTGGTGTTCGTTCTCTCATGATTTCCCCCATGCAGGTGAAGATCAAGTGTTGCTGTCACTCATAGAGTTGATGACAAGGACGCAGGGAGAATACACCGTGTTTGAGATCAGTCCAGAAACCGAATGTGAATAGGAATGCCACTGGCAAGGAATGCAGTGTCCTGAGAGCCTCTTCTGGACATCGTTGCTCAGACCCCTACTTCCTTGTAGGAAAAGGGTGCTTTAGATTTTGCTATCAGCCACCCAAACCTTTTGCTGAGCCAAAACAAGACTCTTGCTGCAGAACTAATGAAGATATTATTTCATTTTGTGTTTTGCACCTTTCAGTCATTTTGTCTGCCCTGTTAATTGACGAGTTTTGAGAATTTTAAGTCAGATTTGTTACTTTTATTTTCGTGTACACTTTTCAAAATGATCGACTTAAGCTTCCTGACAGAGGAGGAACAAGATGCCATCATGAAGGTTCTGCAACGGGATGCTGCCCTGAAGAGAGCTGAAGAGGAGAGAGTCAGGTGAGCAGCCAGATAGATCCTTGTGCATGAGGAGGTGTTCTGTCAGATGTTAGGGTGATTGTTGTTGTTATTGTTAAACCATAAGTGCCACTTCTGACTTGGAGCCTGAATTTGTGGGTTCCAGTTTTAGGTTACTTCCTAGACAACAGTTTTGTTCCTTGATGTCTCTTCATTTATTCTGTAAGACTTAACAGAAATGAGGTCTTGATGCAAAACCTAACTAAACTCCTTTAATATATTAGGCACTGAGTTTAAAATGAAATAGATGAATCACATACATATGTCTGCAAATTAGAAATAGTTCTTAAATTTTTAAAAGGAAGTAAACTGAGAAACAGCTCACTTTTTAACCTGCATATATTTAAGAAATGCTTGAATTGATTGGTTTTAAAATTAAAAACACTTTCTGAATCAAACCGAATTTTCGTTTGATTTGAGTCCCACAAAAGGAATGGAACTTTGACACATTGTTCTTGTTGGGGGGGGGACCCAAACTTTCCATGTCAACAGTTTATTTTCCCTCACTGCTGTGGTAGAAAAAGCACTAGACCAGATTGATGAAGTTCAGTGCTTGAAGCCAGGCCCTGCCATTGACCACCTGTGCAATCTTGGGCTTTGAAGTTGCTGTGAATCTAATATTTTTATGATCCATATTTCATGAGTTATAAGAATCTTAGAACATGTGCTTAACTTCCTTGGACATAAAGATTGTGAATAATGGATTTATTCACATAGTATCTGATTATGACTACTAATAACAGTGCTTAAGAAGAAGTTGCAGAGAATTTAGATGCCCATTATTTCTGCTGAGGTCATATACTCCCATGTGGCTGGTGGAGATGTGAGGAAATTGACAACTTAGACAGGTTAGCTGACTTGCCCAAATTGGGGACTCATTCATTCCCTGAGAAACAGCAGCAGGAAAGCTATCCAGGCAGCTGACTACAGAGGAGTGGGTGGTAGTCTTGGTTCAAGATAGGATATATGAGCAGTGATGGTGTCAAATGGTGACTGGAGGTATTGGGAGTAATGAGAACAGGATTTCTTACCCAGCATGTTCTTCCCTGCAAAGTTATCTGCAGTGCTCTGTGCACCTGGCTTTGACCCTGCCCTCCATTCTCAGTCAGCAGTAGGCCTTGAGCAGTTTCACCAAGAAGGGTGGAGGACTTACACTAATCCAGCCATCAGAGCCTCTTGGTAGCACTCATTCTTTACCCAGCCACAGTTTATGAAACCCTTTCATGAATAGTAAATATCCTCTTAGGTTCCTCACAGCAACTCTGAGAATTGGTAAGGCTGAGACTGTAATACTGTTTTAGAAATAAGGGGTTAGGAGCAGCAATAAAAAAAAATAGTGAATCTTAAAGTGTAATGGGAAATAGGAATTCTTTTATCCTCTAGGAAGAAAAGATGGAGAGTCTTGTAAGGAAAGCAGAGGAGCTGGAACCCTACCCAAGTACTTCGTCCTCTCTTAGGAGGACACGGGGCTATGATGTATATTTTATTGTGAAAGAAGACAAGCAGCTGGACAGTTTCCAGTGCCTTTGGTTTCACACTTGTGGGAGGTTGTGGATGATCTACAATTTTCTCTCTTTTCTGAAGCCAGAGTATAGTTAAGGAGACTCCTGCACCCCCTGCCCTTGTATTTTCCTGACCCCTGGGGTTCCAGATTGCCAAGTCTTTCATATACTGCTGAGATTTTGTCCACGTGGAGGAGTTTCTTGAACACTTGCAGTATTGGTGGAAATATCCTCAAAATGCAAAGTCCTGTAAGGCCTAGAACGGGGCCCTGTGAGGATGTGAGTGTGTGTCCTCTGATACCCTCCAGTCCACAGCCACAGCAGCAGTGCTGTGAGTCCCTTTATAGTGGCTCTTCTGCAAATCCTCCTTCTGTTTCTGAGGGTTCACTGCTGCTGCCTTTATTTTTCTACTTTTATAAAGTAATAGGAGGAATGTCTGGAGTGTTAAAAAATTGATGAGTCAAGTCTTGTCTCCTACCAACTATCTTTCCCTGTAGAACTCTGTAGACACCAAGCGCTTTATGTCAAATTGGCCATGAGCAAGTCTAGGATCCTGGGGCTAGGGAAGAGTAATGGCATGGACCAAAGGAAGGCAGGTGGGCTCAAGGCCCAGCCCATGGCCTGTTCCACACAAGAAGAAGTTTCCTCTGACTTCCTCTTCACTTTAGAGCAAAAGGGACTTGTGGGGATACTTCTGAGGCTGTTGTACTCCTGGGCTGGTGGAACCAGAACTGGGTCTTTGATCTCTGAAAATGTTACTCCATGGGTTTTTGCTTGTCAGCCTCTTTGTCATATCCACAATTGACTGACATCTCTTGAAAGGAGACTTCTTTGGTTATAGAACTTATTTCACAGATTTTCATCTTTAAAGGCAAGGCCCAGAGAGGGGAAGTAACTTGCTCAGGGTCACACAGCTAGTCAATGCCAAAGCTAGGCTAGGAAAAGTTCTAGGTGCAGTGCTTTTCTTGCTGCACCGTGCTGCTCATTGCTCTTTTTCTTTCAGAAAGGAACAGTAGAGGGTTTGAAAGAACTCCCTGCATGGACCTTGGAGTCAAACTGACATGTGTTTGAGTCTCATCCCCACCACTAATCTACTGTTGAACTCTGGGCCAGTTACTGAACCTGTCTGAGCCTTAACTCAGAGGACCATAATGACCATTATACCAAAGTCCAAGAATTAAAACTGGATTGATTTTACTATTTCTCGAACATAATAGGTGATGGATACATTTAAGCTAAAGACTTTTTCGCTATCTGACCTATGCCTCTGGAGTCCTTGTATAGCACTGTCTGATAAGCACTGGACTTCTACAGTTCAAACCCACCAGCCATTCCTCAGAAACCCTTTATGGGATAGCTGTAAGTTAGATCCGACTTGGCAGCACTTAGCAACAACATCTATACCTCTATCTACAAGTTATTAGGACATTCTGATTGATAGTCTGATTCCTAAGAAGGGAATTATTCCTAAAACTCTCAATTATTTAGTGCTGTATAATTTACTTGAGCACCTAATAAGTACAGGGAACTGCTCCAGACAGTGATATAAAGGGAATTCTGGAATGTTTCAAATATGGTCCTCATCCTCTCTGTTCACTTATTGATTATTAATTGTGAATTTAAAGTCTCAGTTTTGTTTTCCCAAAATGATTTTATATTGCCTACGTCTGTCTCCTTCTTGTTGGTATGTGACTTAGAATATAAAAATTATATGATATTTTTGTTAGGTGCTGTCAAGTTGGTTCCGACTCATAACAGCGTCATGCACAACAGAATGAAAACACTGCCCAGTCCTGCACTATCCTCATAATCATTATAGTGGAGCCCATGGCTGCTACCACTGTTGTCAGTCCATTTTATTGGGGATCTTCCTTTATTTTAACTGACCCTCCACTTTACCAAGCATGATGTCCTTCTGCAGGGACTGGTCCCTCCTGATAAGTACAAAGTACAAAAGGTGAAGTCTTGCCATTCCCACTTGTAAGGAGCATTCTGGCTGTATTTCTTCCAAGACAGATTTGTTTGTTCTTTTGACAGTCCATATTTCAATACTCCTTATCAACATTGCAATTCAAATGCATCAATTCTTCTACAGTCTTCCTTATGCATTGTCCACCTGTCACATGTATATGAGGTGATGGAAAACTGCCATGGCTTGGGTAAGGCAGCCCTCAGTCCTCAAAATTGTATTAGTTGAAGGAAACTAACGTTAGAAAGGCAAAACTGCCACTAAAAGGAACATTTGTGGACTGTTGTGTGCAAACCTTCATAGCAATGAAGATCTTACTAACGATTTATAGCACTGTTTTTCACAAAGCCAGACACTGCCTCAGAATCCTTTCAGTATGGCTGTAGATGAGATTTGGCATTCAAACTACAATCTGTTAGCAATTGTTGTTACAGCCAGTGCTTTGAATTGTTCACAGCCAAGCACACTCAAGGCACTTTGCTACTTTCATCCTGTTTTCATGGATGATAAAATGAGTCATATACAGGGAGAAGAGTCCAGCTCCTGAATTACTCAACCTGATAATGATAGAACATAGACTTGAGCCCAAGGAAATATCCATTGTGGCGTCTCTCGGGTAAAGTTGAAAAGACAACAGTTCTAGGTGACTGTTGTCACCACAGCTGTCAGTCATGCTGTTTCTCTGTCTGAAATCACAAGTGCTGTGACCAGTTACTACACCTATCTCTTCCCAACTTCTTCCCTACTTACTTCTTGTTGTTAAGTGCCGTTGTGTCGGTACCAACTCGTAGTGAACCTGTATAGATTTCCAAGAAGTGGCTGGTGGGTTTGAAATGCTGCCTTTGTGGTAAGCAGTCCACCTCTTATCCTACATTTCATAGACCAACACTGAAGCAAACAGGGTGAATTCCACCTCTCCCCAACTCTCCCTCTTTCTGTTTTAAAAGAAACACATACATAATTTTAGTCTTTTATGGTTTGAAAATGACATACTCTAGAGGTGGTATTTCCTGTGCTTTATGTCATGCTGCCAGCAGGAAATCGCAGCACATGTGCATCTGCATACCACCAGCACCCCCCCCCCAGCTCCCTGCACACAACCACATGTCAGTGATGGATGTTCTTGCAATAGATACCATCTTGACCGTGACCACATCTTATGATTCTCAGCTGCTTCTTTAAGACTAGTTTCTTTTCAATAAAGGCCTTTGTCATTGAAGAACTGCTTTCCAGGACTTCTGGTTGGGTGTTTTATCCAAAAGGAAGGAACCAATATTTGTTAAATGAGTACACTGTACTTGTAGATTCACATTCATTTTCCCATTTCATCTTCGTCACACTGTAGTTGAACCCACTCGACAGATGAGGAAGTAAGTTTGAAAAGGTTACATGCCTTGCAAGGTTAAAGCTCTACTTTTCAAACTCCACATACTCTCAGTTTGCTGCCACTCAACAGAGTGTTGGGATCTGTGATGTATCCACAATACAAGGGATGCACACTTCCTCCATTTGCCACTGTAAGGAAATTGTTACATATGTAGGTTTTCAGATTCTTCATTAGAGGTCAGATTCCTTGGTAGAAAGTGAGATGTGATAGCCATCATTGAAACCAAAATCATGTCTGACATTCTGGGACAGAATGGGCTAATGGAAAGAGTGCGGACCAGAAGTCAGGCTGATTACTAGTCCCAGCTCTATACGATGTTTGGCAACCTTCTTAACTTCCTTGGGCCTCCATTGTCTTATCAGTAATGTAAAGGATGAGAGAATGGGCCAATCAACCTCTTTGGCCAGCCTGATGATGATTCTTGTTATACAGAATTAGCTAGATAATAGCAACTGTTCCCTGTATGCGGTGAGACCTTTGTCTAATTACCTTGAATAGAGGGAAGCTGGAGTTTGCATTTGTAAACACAAGAAGGAAAGGGCCTAGGGCTCTAGGGACAGTGTTGATGCCAGGATGGATAGGGACACTGCTTTTCTGCATTTCCTCTGTCAGGGCTTACACTCCCTCTGTGCCATAGGAGTTGATGTTGGGAGAATGTCAATCTATGTGTATAGATTGGATTTTTTAAAATGTAGAATTCTTGGTGTATGAGGGTAAGTCAAAAAGTATTGCCATTAGAGTTCCATTTCATACATGCTCAGGCTTATTCTGAACAAAATATGTCTCTTCAATCAGTAGATGGCTGCAAACAAGGTCTCTCAGTAATACACTTGTCTGAGGAGTCCTGGCATGGTGCTAGGATAAGTAAGCACTGGACTGCTAACCACAAGGTCAACTGTTCAGATTCACCAGCCACTCCTCGGAAAACCCATGCAAGCTCCATATGAGTTGCAATGAACTTGAAGGCACTAAACAGCAATAAAAACAGTCTTGTTACACCAAACCCACTGTCATCAAATCATTTCCGACTCATAAGGACCCTATGCAGCGTTTCCAAGAGTGTAAATCTGTTCAGGAGTAGTTAGGGTACCTTCAAAAGAAAGGTCCAGTCACCATGGCGATTTCTGAGGGCATGTGCTATGCCAGTTACTTTTAAACGCAGAGATCAGCTCAGATAATTATGGTGACTGTTGTTGGGGACTCCAAAGGGGTGATCATGATAGATTTTCTTGAAAGACACAGGGTGATTGGGGGCTTATGATAAAGAAGTCTTAAGAAAAATTAAAAACTGCATTTTGATGAGGAAAAAGCCAGGACTGTTGTACCAAGGAATTTTGTTTCTATCACAACAGTGCGCCTGCTCATTCCTTTAAGGACTGCCCTATGAGAATTTCTTTGTGAAACCTTATCCCATCTACCCTACTGCCCTAATCTTTCCCCTTAAGACATTTAAAAAAAAAAACAAAACTTTTTTTAATTAGTTAGATGAAGGCTTACAGAGTAAGTCAGTTTCTCATCCAACAATTCATACTCATTTTGCTTAATCTCATTGACTGCAATTCCCACAATGTAATAGGGCTTATCCCACTTCTCCTTGTGTTTCTCATTTCCATTCCTCCTTCTTTCCTAATCCATGTGAACATTTTCCTTGGTAAATGCTGCCCTTTTTGTCTCAACTTGTTTTGAATGTTCTAAACAGTGCATGTTTCCTTAGTGTTACTGTTCTTATAGACCTGTGTACTGTTGGACTGAACTCATGGGGATGAGTTGACTTCCAGACCCAAAGGGTGGCTAAGGGTCATAGTCTTGTTGCTTCCACCACAGACTTCTTTTTGTTCCCCAAACAAAGAACTTTAAAAAGGAACATGATTTGAATCCCTACAACATTTCAGAACTACTGTTTTGAGATGGTGTAAATCAAAGAGCACAAAACTCTTTGGGAGAGGGTTAGAAAGACGAAAACTCTGACAGCAGAAATATAGAGATTTAGATTGAGGAATAAGATGTAGCCCAAGAAATAATAGGATCACATTTTGATATTTTTTCTTAATAAAGTTTTATATGATTTTGTAGCAAGGCCTTTTGACTTACCCTTATATGCATAATACACAATAGAGAATTATTGAATGCCCAAATAACCAGATAGGGCTTAGATATGTTTTTTAACATCTAAAGGAAGTAAGAGAGCTATCCTTTGCAATTGACTAAATTCTTTGTACATCATGATAAGATTGTAAGGATTAAATGAGACGATGCGTGTTAATTACCAAGCATGCTGCTCTGTACAAAGCAGATGCTTTATAAGTATTAGCTGAATGAATGGGGGAACATCCAGCATCTTTCTTCCTGGGGGGTTAGCAGGACAGTGTCCTTTCTGGATTGGGTGTTTTTCTTCTGCCTTTGCTTCTGACCACCAGGCCATGAGCGTCTTCTCTGTACTCAGTTTTCTCACCATATGCATGTGTGAAGAGAGCAATAATGGATAAAAATGTGAATCACAAGACATTTAATCTTTCCCACTTCAACCAAATGGTACAATTCAAGAAGCAAATGGTAATTTGGTTGGTGTGATTAGAATTCAGGAAAAATGTGAAATCAATATGGACTGTGGTAGACAATCTTGTTAGGAAGCACATAAGAGGAACATATTAAATTTGAATTTTTTTTCTCCTTCTTTTGCCTCTTGAAAACAAATGAGCCTGAAGCCCAACCTCAGTGTTTTACTCTTAATAGCTACCAGTGTGTTCAGGAGCTATATGTTTCAGAGAGTCTGGTCCACAGCATGTGCTCATCATGCATTGAAAACGTAGCATGGTCAGGGGCTTGCAGGCAGTCATTTAGGTAAGAGAAGATCAAGAGCTGCACAAGATCTTCTACAAAGTACCTTTTAGTTGTTTGCTTACATAAATGAATGACCTCATGAAGAGAAATGAGAAATTCTTAGGCTGTGAAGATTTGTGTTTTTCCAGTAAGACAATGACTCCACACTACCCACTGTCATTGAGTTGATTCTGACTCAGGGTGACCATATTTCATGGTGCTTTTCCTACTGGTCTGAGAGACGAGCATGCCCTATCTCATCCAATCCGGGGAAACGTACTGCCATCATGATGGGGTTCTCTTCCCATCACCTCAGCAGGATCTTTATTTCTCATCTGACTCAGGTTGAGGTGGCTGCTGAGCATTGCTTTATTCACTCAACAAACAAGTTATTGGGTATCTGCTCTGTGCTAGGCTCTATGCTAGGTGTTGGCATTACATAAGTGATTAAGGTGTAGTGCTTAACTTCAAGGAGTTTGTCGAGGTCCCATATAAGCGGACAAAACAGATATGTAGATAAGTCATTGTTGTAAGTGCTGTAGTAGATGTGTTATGGAGGCATGAAGAAGGGCAAGCTGAACTCTGCCTGGGAGTTAGGGACACATCACGGAGGAGGTGTTGCCCGAGCTGAACTTTGAAAAATGGGAAACAGTGTGTTGGAGAGAGAAGGGTGGCAAAGACATCCCCAAAGATTTACATTTATCCACCTCTTACCAAAATCTAAATACTGTTAGATACTTTCAGGTAAACACCTCATATAATCATCACAGAAGTCCTATAGAGTAAGTCTTATTTTCCTTATCCTTGTAAATAAGGAGACTGAAGCTTAGTGGGGTTCAGTCACCTGTCAAAAGCCACACGTGCTTACGAAAGGTCAGAACTGGGGTTTGAACCTAGTTTTGAAAGATTTAAAAACCCGTAGTCTTGCTACTTTTAGCATCTACAGAGCTGTGGAGGCTTGAAAGCAGTTTGGAGAAGCAATAAATCTAGTACACTAGCAAGTGACAGGGAAGGACTAAGTGCTGGAAAATGAATCTGAAAAGTTGTCTGAAGCCAGATAGTCAGGGGTCTCATATGATATTCGTTCCACTCAGCAGTACTGAATAAATACCCACCATTTTCCCGACACTAAAGATGCAACCACCACCTGCCTGTCAATTTGTCATGCTGTGGTGGCTTCCATGTGGCTATAATGTTGGAATCTATGCCACCTGTATTTCAAGTACCAGCTGGATTTCAGTGGAACTTCCAAATTAAGACAGACTGAGAAGAGAGAAAGCCTGGTGATCTATTTCTGAAAATGAGCCAATAAAAGCCCTGTGAATCACAACTGAATATTGTCCAGTGTAATGTTGGAAGTGAGCCTCCTCGGTTGGAAAGCACTCCGAATGCACAGTCCCAGCAATGGATTCGAGCATATCAGTGATTGGGAAGATGGCACAGGACTGAGGAGTGTTTCTGTTGTAAGTCAGGTTGCCATGAACTGGAGCCAACGCTACAGCAAATAACAGCGGCAACAACAGCGATGCATGGATGTATTGAGTACACACCTGCCTCCTAGGGCTCTTGATCTACCCAGAGGGAGGTGGATGAAGTCTTTCTTGTGGAATTGTACTCAAAGTTAGTCTTTTGGGAACAAGGTGAAATTCTTACCACCAGCCCAGCAGAGGTTATTTATTCTGTTGAAAGCCTTGTTGTTGTTTTTGTTAGTGCCATCAAGTCGGTTCCAACCCATAGAAACCGTGTATAGGGTTTCTGAGGAGCAGCTGGTGAGCTTGAACCGCCGACCTTGCAGTTCAAACCAATTTTGTAGTTCAGCGCAGTAACCCACAGAGCCACACCAGGACTTGTTGAAAACCTTAAGCAATGGGAAACCATTAGAAACATTTAATTAGAAACATTTAATAAGGAACATGAACAGCATGGTGATTCCTGTTCTTGTCAGAATATGGTGATGGGCGGTGGTGACAACTGCGTGGCCAAGGATGATGATCAAACCCATTTGGGAGAGAGAAGGAAGTTCCAGCAGAGAGTTGAACTCTTGGGTGGAAAGGCACTTTCCAGGTACACTTGTGGAAAAGCAGACATTATTGCTAAACCCAGTGAACCTGTACCTCCTATTTTCCCCACTCCCAGGTATGCCTGTGTGTAGCCCTCACACACAGCCTTGCTGCCATCTTGGCCCATTCATATTTTCTGGTTAAAGCACTTAAACTCGCTATTTAGGAAACATACACATTAGCTTTGATGACAAACATAAAACCTTCTTGGATTTATGTAGCACGTTATCTTCCAAGAGCTCAAAATCTCCTTAAGGCTTTTATTCCACTATTCTAAGTACATCTCTGTGAGTTAGAAAGAAAGGTTGTGTTATTTTCATTTTATTGAGATGTATGGATATAGAGATTCAGAAGTTAAAACTCTTGTCAGAACAGTGTGTTTCCAGTATGTACAAATTAGAGAGGTTTTGTTGTTGTTAAGTACCATCAAGTCATTTCACTCCAAGTGACCTTATATTGAGTTTCCAAAGAGAAGCTGGTGGGTTTGAACCACCAACCTTAAAGTTAGTAGTCCAGTGCTACACCAGGAGGGTTTATTGTTGTTGTTGTTGTTATGCGCCATCAAGTCAATTCCAACCCATAGAGACCCTGTATAGGGTTTCCAAGGAGTGGCTGGTGAGCTTGAACAACTGACCTGGCAGTTCAAACAACTTTGTAGTCTGACGCATTAGCCCACAGTGCCACACAGGACTCCAGGAGGCTTTGTTGTTGTTGTTAGTGCCATCGAGTTGGTTCTAACCCATAGCGACCCTGTAAATCTTTACGGGAGCAGAAAGCCTCATCTTTCTCCCACGGAGCAGCTGGTAGTTTCAAACAGCTAACCTTGCGGTTCGCAGCCCGATTTGTAACCACTATGCTACCAGAGCTCCTTCCAAGAGGCTTTAGGAGGGCATTATTTAACTGTCCTTTAGGTATTTGCTTTTCATTGATCACAAATGATTGTGGAACCCTTAAAAGCAACATCTACACAAATGGAACTTGCCTCTATTTCTCCACCCCTCCTCAAATTTAGTTACCCCTGATTCTTGCCTGCCCTTTATGTGTTCTTTTCCCCAAACACCAAGGATGCCCTGTCCTTTACTTACCTGAATTCTCCCATCCTCACTGACTTCCAGAAAAGTTTCTAATAAACCCATTTCACCTAAATGGAAAGAAATAACCAATGAACTGATAACTATCCAGGCATTATATAGATGACTGTTTACATGCATTAACTAATTTAATTGTCATAACAACCCCATAAGCAGTTACTGTTATTAATCCCTTTTTACAGATAATGAAAACAAGATGTAGGGAAGTTTCATATGCCATCCTTTTCAGGGGAATTTGCATTTAAACAGTGAACACAGAAGACTGCAGTCAAAAAGTGTAAATCTTCTCAAGAAATTTCAGATATCATCTGGGAATCAGGAATTACATCTTTGAATAATTTTTTTTTTTTTAATGTTGGCCTTGGTTTCCCTGACCTTTCAGTCTAAAGGGAACATACATTTACTCATTGTCTGGGAAGTTTGTGGAATCTTCTAAAATAGCAAGAGCTTCATTTTGGCTGTATGTTTACAGATTTCTTTATTCAGTGTCACAGTGAGCTCATCTATTTATTGTATGTTCTCAGTGAAGTAATACTCTTTCCCTTTTGTAGACATTTGCCTGAAAAAGTTAAGGATGACCAGCAGCTGAAGAATATGAGTGGCCAATGGTTTTATGAAGCCAAGGCAAAAAGGCACAGAGACAAAATCCATGGTGCAGATATCATCAGAGCATCCATGAGGAAGAAGAGGCTCCAGGTACCAGGTGAGTTTGAGTAGTTAGCATTTGATTGGGAAGAAAGGAAGGGTGCCAAAAACATAACTGAAATCTGCTGCAGGAAATCATCTTGAGGTCCGCCTGGTATGATGCAGCTCAAAATCCTTTTGCCCTGGATTCGGGTAGATGATGGCATTAACTGTGAACAGACTATCTTCTAGCCGGTACTCAATAAGGAAAATAGTTCTCATCTTTTGAGTAGTTAATATGTGTTAGGCTTTCTCTCTGGACTCCTGGTGTTGTAGGATCAGCATTGGACTGTGAACCACAAGGTTCAAACTCACCAGCAGCCTCTCAGAAGCAACAACAAGGCTCTCACTGTGGTACTTCTGATTGGCACTGCAATCTTTTACAGAACCTATTATTAACCTTATTGTATATATAAGGTATATACAAACTCAGAAATTAAATAACTTGCTAAGGTCCTATAGTTGGCCAATGTCAGAGCTAGAATTTCATTTTCTTTGATTCAGAACCACACTCCCTTGCAGATAAGCACTGACTACTTAGTATGTGGACTCCTGGTGTGGCGCTGTAGGATCAGCACTGGACTGCTGATCACCCTGACATTGCTTACAGTCCTCTTACTTTTTCAGACCATCTAGACCTTAACAAATCTTAAACAATCCAGGTTACAATTAGTGACTCCTTTTTACCATTGAAGAAACTAAGACTTACATAAAAAGATCTTTGGGGGACCGTTGTTGTTGTTAAGTGCTATAAAGTCAGTTTATGACTCATAGCGACCCTCTATAGAGTTTACGAGGAGCATCTGGAGGGTTTGAACTGCCAACCTTGTGGTTTGCAGTCCAATGCTGATCCTACAGTGCCACACCAGGAGACTACCCAATAAATTGAGAGCCTTACTGTTCTTTTAGCTTCTTAACAGTGATGAAAATATTCCTGGTATTTACTGACTATGTGGCCTTAGGTGAATTTCTTGTGAACTCTTTGACCCCCAATTTCCAAATCTGTAAATTTGGAAAAGGGCACCATTTCATATAATAATGCATGCAAGAGACCCGACGTGGCCACGGAGGACTTGAGTGGAGAATGGAGCTGCTGGCTGATGGGAAGAGAGGGCATGTGCACAAGAACACCCACACTTGCAGATGACACCCACGTGACAGGGACCAGGATGATCAGAGCTCAACCAGGAGAAGAAAGAAGAGCTGGGGGAAGGGGGGGGTTAAAAAAAAGAGATGATTGAGCTGATTCAATCTAATGAACTTGACCTATGCATACTAATGCAGTGACTCAAAAAAGGCGACAAATCCTTACAGCAAGAAACATTCCCACCCCCTCCACACACAGAGTGGACAGAGATGGGCAACTTGGACATTGGATACCCAAATGGGGAAGGAGGGACTACAAAGGCAAGAAGTAACTGGCTTACAAGCTTTCAAGAGGGAACCTAGAGCTAGCGGGCATGGAAGAAGGCAGAATCACCAGTGAGTACTATCCAATTTGTCTAGGTGGAGCTGATGAAATGACATACAGATGGGTTACGTGCGATACTGTAGTGAATAATGGTTATCAGGACAGATTGTGAGTATTGGAAATGCAAAGGTGGACATTTTGTGCCAAGGAAGGGAGCGACTGTTTCTCCAGTCTAGGAGCAGAAGTCTCTGGGACCACCAATGGAGAAGAGCCGAGAGCGGGACCCTACTCAGAGAAGCAGGGATGCCTGAGATGGAGACAGGGACGATGACATGGAGGGATGGAGCGGCTGGGTACTTTGGATCCAGAGAGGGAGAGGAACTGTGGGCCAAAGACTGGGGGTGGGGGGTGTGGTGGAAGGGGAAGTGCAGAGGACGGGCTTCCAGGATATGCCCTTTGGTCGGGAGATGATGCATGGAAGGGATTGGAACCATGAAATGTAATGATATGCGATGGAATGAATGTAAAACTAGAGTTCTCTCATGTAAACTATCATATAATTCACAATAAAACATTGAAAAATAAAAATAATGCATGCAAAGTACTCATATAGTGCCTGACTTGTAACATCACTTGGTTGGTGTTAATTATCTAAGGAGTTCATGTAAAGAGTCCTGGGTGTGCAGAGGCAAAAGAGGCTATTTCCTGAAGGGATAGAACAGAGACTTTATGGAGCCCAGGACACCTGAGCTAGGTCTGACAGAGTGTTTAGGGTTTGAATGTGTAGTGACTCTGGAGGAGGAGGCAGTGGAAAGGGACAGATTGGAAGTGTTTTCACTTCTGTATCCAGAACCCAGCATTGTGTTGGGACATCCTGTAGATGTTCAGAAAATGCTTGTTAATGATGATGCTTCTGTTCTAGTGATGTGTTCCTACAGAGTGGCCCTTAAACATGCACATTTGGCCCTGACCCCAATTTAGATCAAATTAATAACCTACAGACAGTCAGAATTTTGCCTTAGTCATCTCTGGAGTTACCCGCACATTTGAAGGTACACCCTTGCTCTTGGGAGACTCTGCTTAGCAGGTGCTAACATCATGAGCGGTTACCCTAGGGGATGGAAACACCTCAGAAGACGGCCTGGCAATCTGCTTCTGAAGGATCACAGCCTTGAAAACCCTGTGGAGCAGTTCTACTCTGCTCACACGGGGGTGCCACGCGTCACATTCCACCAGATGGCAACCAATAACAATAACATGGCAATCTGCTTACTTCTCTGGCAAATGTAATCCTGATCCCAAGCTCTCAAACTCATTTGTAATTGATTGCCTTGGCCTCAGAGCAAGTTTGAGGCTCTGGTTGGGCTTTATTGATAAGAGCAGAAGAGATTTCTAGGTCATGGAGGTGAGAGATAACCTTCCTGTCTTTATTGTTTCCTGTTTCAGCTGAGCAGAGTAAGGACAAAGCAAAAGGGGCAAAGGAAAGCTGGGTGAATAATGTCAACAAAGATGCTTTCCTTCCCCCAGAGCTAGCTGGTGTTAGAGAAGAGCCTGAAGAAGATGCAGCACCAACAAGTTCAAGGTAAGGCAGAGGGTGTGGGGAAGACTCTGGCAGGAGGGATTCATGGCTTGGTGTGCTCAGTGGACAAAATGGCATTGAGAAGGAGGTGGTCTATAAAAATTCTGGGCCCTGATATAGATAAAGCCTAAGTGATACCCTTTTCTAGCTTCCAGGGTTTCTAACAAATACCAATCTTAAATTAAAATGTTAAGCAATGATTTCTTCCAGTAGCAGTTTTTTAATTTGTGTTAAGGATTTCCCTTTAGAGTAGAATGAAGGGATACTCCAAAACAAAGATAGAAGAGTAAGTCACTTCTGGGAAGAGACAAATGATGATCAAATTACAACAGCTTGGTACAACTCAAGCTTGGGAACCAGACTCTTAATCCTAGTGTCTCCAACTATAATGAAGTTAATAAGTTTGCTAATGACACAGTCACTGAGTCAGGTCCAAGACTGAGACAACTGGGGTCTTGAGATATCTCCAACATAATTTACAGGTGAGGAGGAGGGGATATGATATATGCACCAATAGGTATTTCAGAGTCAAATGTGAGTGAAGTTAAGTCACCTGGATATGTTCCCATAGTTGGTAGTCTGCACTGTTACCCTCTGTCACAGACATTATTTGTAATGTTTTATGAGCCCTGGTGATATAATGGGTTTAGCATTGGGCTGCTAACTACAGAGTTGGTGCTTGAAACCCACCAGCCACTCAATGGGAGAAAGATGAGGCTGGCTGCTCCCATAAAGATTTACAATTTCAGAAATCCTAAGGAGCAGTTCTCTTCTGCCCTATAGTGTTGCTGTGAGTCAGAACCAACTCAACGACAGTGGATTTATTTCATCTGTAGTGACCATGTTGCATGCAGGTGGAACACTGTAATAGTAGCCACCAGTTGGTACTGTGACCTTGTGCTGTTGTAGTTGTTAAGTGCCATCAAGTCAGTCAACTCATAGGGACCCTTTATAGAGTTTCCAAGGAGTAGCTTTTGGGTTTGAACCGCTGACCTAGAGGTTAGCAGTGTAGTACTTTTCCTCCAGTACCACACCAGGACTCTTTGCACTAGTTTTGGCCTAACTTCTTAGGCCTTTGTTTTCTCAGCTGTAAAATGAGAAAAATAATAGGTTGTCACCAGGATTATTAAGAATTTAATTATGGATCTAGAAGATAAACACTGGACTGCAAGCCACTAGGTTGGGAGTTCTAGTCCACCAGCCACTTCTTGGGCCCTGTATAGGGTCACTCTGAGTCTAAGCTAATTCGATGGCATTTCACAACAACAATATGGAGAGTGTTTAGAACACCTTTCCTTACTGGCTGCCTATAATCTGCATAGTATAGAATTGACTTTTATGTTGTTGCTGTTGTTAGGTGCCATCAAGTCAGTACTGACTCATAGCGACCTTATGCGCAACAAAGCAAAACACTGCCCAATCCTGGGCCAGCCTCACTATCATTGCCACGCTTGAGCCCATTGATGCTGCCACTTTGCCAATCCATGTCATTGGGGGTCTTCCTTTTTTTCTCTGACCCTCCACCTTACCAAACATGATATCCTTCTCCAGAAACGGGTCCCTCCTGACAATGTGTCCAAAGTATGAGAGACGAAGTTTGTCCATCCTGGCCTCCAAGGAGCACTCTGGCTGAACTTCTTCCAACACAGATTTGTTGGATCTTTTGGCATCCCATAGCACTTTCAATATTCTCCTCCAACACCATAACTAAAAAGCATCAATTCTTCTACGGTCTTCCTTATTCACTAGCTTTCGCATGCATATGAGATTATTGAAAATACCATGGCTTGGGTTAGGTGCACCTTTGTCTTCAAGCTGACATCTTTGCTTTTCAACACTTTAATAAGGTCTTGTGCAGAAAGAAGATTTGCCTAATGCAATACATCATTTGATTTCTTGACTATTACTTCCATGAGTGTTGATAGTTGATCCAAGAAGAATGAAGTCCTTGACAACTTCAATCTTTTCTCCGTTGATAAGAATGTTATTTATTGGTCCACTAATAATAGTGGTATCAATAATAATGGTATTAACTGGTCTTCCCTGTAGGCACATGTATATTATCCTATCACAGACAGTGTTGTACTTCATGACTGATCTGGATATATTCTTTTTGACAATGAATGCAACACCATTCCTCTTCAATTTGTCAATCCCGGCATAGTAAATCATGTGGTTGTCAGATTCAAAATGGCCAATACCAGTCCATTTCAGCTCATTAATGGCTAAGATACCGATGTTTATGCAAATCGGTTCCGACCCATAGTGACTTTACATAGTGTTTCTCAGGAGCAGCTGGTGAGCTTGAACCATCGACCTTGCAGTTCAAATGGCTTTGCAGTCTGGTGCATTAACCCACAGCGCCACACCAGGACTACTATGTTGTTGTTGTTATGTGCCATGGAGTCAGTTCTGACTCATAGTAACCCTATACAGGGTTTCCGAGGCTGTAAATCTTTACAGGAGTAAAAAGCCTCATATTTCTCCCGCTGTACAGCTGGTAGTTTTGAACTGCTGACCTTGAGGTTCATAGCCCAATTCATAACCACTATGATACCAGAGCTCCTTAGGACTGCTATAGAGACCTTAAATATTACAAATCCTAGGAAAAGGAACACAGTCACTTAGATTCATCATCAAGAAACTGAGAGAAGCTCTTAGAGCCACGTTTGATGGGTGTGGGGAACAGCTGAAGGATGGAGGTATAACTGTTACAGAAGGAGAGAGGATATGATTTGGGAGCACTTGATTCATTGAATAGTTTTATCTGGGTCAGGCTTCCTGTCCTTCTTCCAGGAACTCATACCATCTCAAAGATCCTGGGGGACTACCCTCATAGCTGATTCATTTTCATCTTGATTCCATGTGAGCTGGTGGATATGCCACCATTTTCTGCAATTCAAAGCTACTAATAACATGCTTTCCATGATTCACACCTATGCTGTTTTCTGCATTCCCTGTGTGACCTAAGACATGTCTTGTGGGACTCATCCATAAATTAAAACTATGTTTCCTCACCAAGATGTTGAGAGATTAAATGAAACGAGGTGTGGGAACAATTTAGCGCTTTTCAGAAAGAAAGCAAATGGCAATTTCCATGTGGCATTATAATTTTTATATTATTATAACTTGAACGAGGTATGATTGAGAAGGCAAGAATAAAGATGTTAGATGTAAACTTAGACATTGGCTACCTAAAATGAAGGGGTGATAAAGGCATGAAATGACTGGTTTACAAGTTTTCAGGAGGGAGTTTAGTTTAAGAATGTGCCGGGGAAGGTAGAATCCCCACTGAATAGTTTTCATCTTGTCTAGAGGGGTCTGGTGAGGATAAGATTCTTATGATTCAATATTGAGTTACTGTTATCATGAGTAATTGCGACTATTACAACTGTAAAGATAGAAGTTTTGTAACAGAAATGGGGGAGTGGTTAATCTTAGAGTCCTGAAACAGAGGACTCTAGGACCATTAAGGGAGAAGAACACAAGCAGAGTGTGGGACCCTATCCAGAGAAGCAACAACACCAGAGATGGAGGCAGAGATGAGGACATGGAGAGAGGGAGCAGCTGAGGATTCTGGACCCTTGGACAGAGAGGGAGTAGGTGCTGGCGGCCAGGAGGCAGGCTTGCAGAATGTGCCCTTTGATTGTTAAAATTATTATATATTCCTGAGTGTTTTTGTGTATATCCTTGCCCCCCCCTAAAAAAAAAAAAACACAACAACAACAAAACAGGGAATGGAAGCAAATACTGTTGAATGATGATGCATGGAGATTTTGATCATTGTAATGAATCAATGGTGTACAGTCGATGTTCTCCCAAGTAAACGATCACTCAGTTCACATAAAAACTTAGAAAAAAATTAGTTTTCATTACCCTTCCACAGGATCGGGCATTGTTTCATTCTGTTATGCATAGGGTTGCTATCAGTCAGTAATGACTCGATGGCACCTAACAACCAATAACAACAACAACCCTTCCCCTGGACAGTCATCAAAATTTGGCAAAGATCTAAACTGTTAATTGGGCTTGAAGTGCCACTTTTCATTTCCTTTAAGTCTTAAAACTCCCACTAATTAAAAATTCTTAATATGTCTTCTTGCTAAATTCTAAAAAAAAAAGATGTTAGATGTATTGTTATAACTTGAATGAAGTATGATTGAGAAGGTGAGAGTAAAGATGTTAGCTGTATCCAGTATGCTTTATTCATTAAAGGCCAACACTGTGTTACGTGGCGTGGGTGGTAATCATCCAGCGCTGTAGTAGATCTTTTGTACTTCCTTCTTTCCTTGTCAGAAAGTACTACTTTACTTGGTATCAAGTTCCTGCAGTGTTTCTCACTTATACTTTAACCTTTGTGAACTGGGTGTGTTAAGTGTATCTTTTGGCCTGTACATTTTAGACCAAGTGAACTTTCAATAGAAGTGACTAAATGCCAGTCAATATTTTCTTAGTCAAGAGTTGGGGAGTATAAGCCAGCAATGACTGGGTATTGGTATTGCCGATTCTGAATATTTTTATTTTTGTTTTTAACTTTTTATTGTGTATTGAGTGAAGGTTTATAAACAAGATCATCAGCTTTACATTCAACAATCATATATTTTGTTTCATCTCAATGATTACAATACTCTCCATGTAATAATACTTATCCTGCTTCCTCCCTGTGGTTTCTACCTGCAATCCACCCTACTTCCTAGCCCTTCTCAACTTTCTCCTAAGGAAAATGGTGCCCTTTTGATCCTGAATGACTGATCATTCCATGGTGAGCATACCTTGCCAGTGTAATTGTCCTACCCTCTTTCCCCAAAACCTATCTACTGGCAGGTTGAAAATTGGATCACAAAGATGAGTTCTTTTCCCCACCTGAAAAGTGATCAAGGGCCATAGTCTCAGGTTCTTCCAGTTTCATTCTGACCAGTAAACCCCAGTCTCTGTCTCTCGCTCTCTCTCTTTTTTAAATTAAATAATTTTGACTTTTGGTCCACATTTTGTCCCACTTTATCGGGGACTCTCTAATGTGATCCAGAAGGAGTTTTTTTAATAGGCTTTGTGGCAAGGCCCTTCATTCTGTTGTAGACACAATTCTTTTGGTTTCTAAATTTAGAAATTTAAAAAAAGAAAAATTGAAGCACTGTGGGTATCTTGCATGTACTCAAGCACTGGTAACTATATGTGTTCCTTCTGAGCTCATCTTTGTGTATACTTGTAGCAAGAGGAAGCAAAGATGGGTTTGAAAATCAGAGGAACAGAGAAGAAGGTTCCCTTTGGAGTGGTAAAGGGGAACTTAGAAAATCAGTAACAAAATTCTAGTTCTGGTTACTGATTTGCAGCTTAACAGTGTTGACTGAACCAGGGCTTCTCAAACTGTGATGATTGACCAGTTTGAATTTTTCTAAATTTCTAATGTATCACAGATTGATTCTATAAATATATAAATGAATCTATTATCAATTCAATCTGTTCTATTTCTCCGACATCAACTAAATTGGATGAATTAAACTCCGACTCATGTCTGTTCAATTCAGCTCCAATTCAACTGGATATACAGCATTTCTTCCTCTGACCCTAACCACAAGAGCTAGGTTAGATCTCAAATTACAGGTCATAGTCTTCCAGCCTGCTAAATCTGCCCAGGACTTCTGACACCAGCTGTAAGCTTAGAGGTAACTAAGGTGTCTTCATTTTTGACTTGCTGCCTACAAACTTGGTCTCATTACTTCCTTGGATTCCAACTGGAAGCTCTGAAGTCCAAAGGCCCCCCTCACTTCTGACTTGTTGTTTTTCTACTCCCTCAGGTTCTAGAATTTACTAGAAAGACTCACAGAAGTCACAAAAATTTTATTATAGCAAAAGGAATCCATATGTAGAGACACATAGGGTAACATCCAGGAAAGCTCCAACATAGTGCTTACATGTCCCCAAAAGGGATGCATTACCCTCCTGCATGCATTGATGACTTTCACCAACCAGGAAGCCCATGGAGCTTCAGAATCCAGATCCTTTATTGAGACCTCATTATGTAGTCATGATTAATTAAATTAGCCCCTCCCTCAAGGTTGGACTGATACCACATGGTGGGTCTTTATGACCTAGTCAGGCCCCACCCAAGAGTGCTGTCATTAGCATAGACTCAACAAGTAGGGTCTGGAGATCTCTTCCATGTCACTCAATCACTGGGGAAATTCCAAGGTTTTAGAGACTATTAGGAAATAAGGACAAAGACCAAATTCCTTGGGTAAAGCTAATTGTAAATCCTACAGATCTCTTGTAGTTATTAAGTGCTGTCAAATTGGTTTCAACTCATAGCAACCCTGTACAGAGTTTCTGAGGAGCAGCTAGTGGGGTTTGGACTGCTGACCTTGAGGTAAGCTGTCCAGTCCTTATCCTGCAGTGCCACACCACAACTCCACAGATCCCTTAGTAGAATATAATAAAAGGCATTACTAGAAAAATGAAATAGAGAAAGACAGTAAAAGCATACAAAATGTAAAGTCACAAACTATTGGCCTATGTGTTTGTTGTTAGGTGCCATCGAGTCAGTTCCGACCAATAGTGACCCTATGAACAACAGAATGAAACACCACGCAGACCTACGCCATCCTTACAACTGCTACTATTCATAGAGCCCATTGCTGCTGCCACTGGGCCAATCCATCTCATTGAGGGTCCTCCCTCTTTATCACTGATCATTCACTCTACCAAGCGTGATGTCCTTCTCCAGGGACTAATTCCTCCTGATAATTTGTTTAAAATATGAGACACGAAGTCTGGCCATGTTGGCTTCTAAGGAGCATTCTGACACAGATTTGTTTGTTCTTTTGACAGTTCATGGTACCTTTAATATTCTTCTCCCCAGCACAACTCAAATTCTTGTACCATTTTCCTTATTTACTGTCCAATTTCCACATTCATATGAGGTTGTTGAAAATACCATTGTTTGGGTCAGGTGCACTTTAGTCCTCAAACTGACATCTTTGCTCTTCAACACTTTAAAGTGGTCTGGTGCAACAGATTTGCCTAATGCAATATGTTGTTCAATTTCTTGACTATTGCTTCCAAGAATGCTGATGATGGATCCAAGTAAAGCAAATTTTTTGACAACTTCAATGTTTATTCCATTTATCATGTTATTTATTGGTCCAGTGGTGAGTATTTTTGTTTTCTTTACCTTGAGTTGCAACCCATACTGAAGGCTCTGGTTCTTGATCTTCATCAGTAAGTATTTTAAATCCTCTTCACTTTCAGTAAGCAGCGTTTTATCATCTGCATCTCAGGTTGTTAATGAGTCTACCTCCAATCCTGATGCCATGTTCTTTTTCATATAATCCAGTTTCTCAGATTATTGTTTAGCATACAGACTGAATAAGTACAGTGAAAGAGTACAACTCTGGCACACACCTTTCCTAATTTTAAGCTATTCAGTGTCCCCTTGTTCTGTTCAAACAACTGCCTTTACGTTCAGTCTCCTCATGAACACAATTAAGTGTTCCAGAATATTCGCTCTCCACAATGTTGTCCATAGCTTGTCATGATCCACACAGTCAAAAGCCTTTATACAATCAATAAAGCACTGGTAAACATCTTCCTGGTATTCTTCTCTTTCAGCTAAGATCCATCAGACATCAACAATGATATCCCTCATTCCACGTCTTTGAATCTGATCTGAACCTCTGGCTGTTCCCTATCAATGTATTGTTGCTGCTGTCTTTGAATTATCTTTAGCAAAATTTTACTTGCATGTGATATTAATGATATTGTCCAATATGCTAGTTTGTCTCAATAAATTGCTGTAAATGTTTCTTAATATATACTATCAATTCTGTACTTATTGTGAACTAATAGCAGACAAATCACAGATTAACATCAGTCCATAAGCCATACTTTGATAGTAGATCATGTTCCACAAGAAATAATTGTGGAAAAGTGTCCCAACTATAGAGGGTGACCTCTTCTGGAATAAGCAGCCCATCCTTTGTTACTTGAGATTATTCGTTCGGTGAAACAAGTTTTTGTGCACTGGCCTAAACTGAGAGCCTTGTAACCTCCCTACTATTTAGATGATCCCGTATGGTTCTCACTTGGATGGAAGAAACCTGGAAATAGACTGACCTTTTCATTTCTCTCTCTGTATTCTCTTCCTTGAAGACTATCTCTCTGAAGACTCATGTGTATGATAACTTATATTGTCTTGATTCTGTGGCTGACATGGCCAGCCCTAGCCTCAGAAAGATGATAAAATGTCTTAAGTATGTGCCAAACTTCCTAATTCTTTCTCCCTATACTGGGTCGGAACTGACTCGACGGCACTTAACAACAACAACATACTGTGTCTCCACCTACACTGTCCCCTTTCCTACATCCTCCAGGTGTCTGCTAACTGCCTCCTTTCTCCTTTTAACGAATCTAATGTTCATTCCACCCTAAGTAATACTTGACTTTTTAACAAGTTATGCCTATGTGAGTGGAATTTTTCAACTTCTTTTCTTTATGTTCACCTTACTGAAACGTACGTCCAAACGTGTTTGTGTTATCACTAAAGCAGAACTCAAGTAATTCTTACCATCAGGTATACATTACAGGTGAGGATATTGCAATAAGTCAGAATTGGCAGTCTGCCAGGTACCCACCCAGCTCCCATAATGTGGAGATTTTCTGTTAGGCAGACCCAATGTTCCTGATAGTTCTAAAACAATTGAGGAATTGCTTTGCCTTATGTATCATGATTGGGATCAGCATCTTCAACCAGCGGAAGCAAGTTCTAAGGTGGGAAGGCTATACTGGAACAGTGTATGCCTTGCTGTTACAATAGTAAATTGGCAGCCCACACCGATTATATATAATCCTGTCTCTTGGATGAAGTCAGTGACTACTTTTGTTTCAGGTAACAAGGAGAACTGTTGGCAGTCTTGAGTCATAGGCAGAAAAGTTACAATGGAAGATCAAAAGAAAAGCAATGTAAGAATGAGAAGGAATGTACAAATAGAAACAAAGAGAAGAGAAATAGGCATAAATGGTGAGCATAGAACCTTTAGTCCACAGAGTAACAACCTTTGCTTAGGACTGTTCATTGGAAATAGATTATGTAATACTCAGTAGAATAAATTGCTCTGTAGAGTCGCTCATTTGTTATTCATTCATTCCATCAGTCAGTAGCATTTATTGAGCATTTATTGTGTATAAGCTGGTAGTTAGGAATTCAAAGATGGCAAAATACGGTCCCTATCTTTGGAACCCATTGTTTGGAGAAGGGACTGGTATAATACAGTAATCATGAATTATGATATAATATGATAAATGTATTTAGATAGCTAGGAAACAAAGAAACATTGATTGTTTCTGGGTGGAGGGGAGGAGTTGTCAGGGAAGCTTCTAGAAATAGTCATATTTGAAACAATTCTTGAAGGATGAGAAGGTTATGTTAAGTAGGCATGGTGGAGAGAGCAACGCAGGCAGAAGGGATGACATGGGAGTGCAGTTGGACCTGGAAGTGATTAGTAGGCTCCATGAATGGTGGTCAGTTATGCTAACAAAGGCTGGAACCCCAAATTGTGAAGAGCCTTGAATGTTGACCAAGAGGTTGAACTTTTCTTCTCTAAGCCACAATTTATAACTAACTTTTTGGTCAGGTTTATTTTTGACAGTGATCACTGTGATGTGGCTGGTGTGGTGCTGTGGGTTAATGCGTCAGACTGCAAAGCCATTTGAACTGCAAGGTTGGTGGTTCAAGCTCACCAGCTGCTCCTCGGAAACCCTATACAGGGTTACTATGGTCGGAACTGACTCAATGGCACTTAACAACAACAACAACTGTGCTGTGGCAATTTGGGGGTCACACAGCTCAATGAAGACATTTTAGCAGAAGTTTAGGTGCAATATGGAAGAACCTAATCAAGAGAATGGAGAAGGAAACATTTAGGAGGGTTTTAGAGATGAGATCAATTATAAGGAATTTGAGATGTTTGTAGGATGCTCAGAGATATGAAATAATTGGCGCAGGATTTTGGGGTTAGGATAAGCACTGCATGCTAACTACAAGCTCAGTGGTTCAAACTCACAGCAGTTCTGTGGGAGAAAGATGTGTGACATTACAGGATAATGCACTGGATCACAAAGTCAGTTTGTACCACAAGGTCGGCATTTCAAACCCACCAGCCACTCCTCAGAAACCCTATACTCGGTCACTGTGGGTCAGAACCAACTCAGTGGCACTTAACAACAACAAAGATTTATAGTTTCAGAAACCCTATACAGGGTCTATGAGTCAGAATTGACTTGATGGTAGTATTTTTGTTTGCTTGTTTGTTATATGTGGAATATTGATTAGGGGCTCTCAGGTGGCATGTGTGTCAGAATTGCCCAAGGAACATACAAAAATTCAGATGAGGATGGGGATGAGAATAATTTCATTGCTCTCTCAGAGTTGGAAGTCCTGGATTTTCTTCACCATCTTAACCATTGTGTCCTAAGCACCTAACAATGTGTCTAGTGCACAGTAGGTATTCAGTAAGGGTCTATGGAATGAATGAATGGCCTTACCCTTTGTTGCAGTTTTCACTACGTAAGTATATTTGTATGTGTTTATTGTTCATCCCAAGAGGATAAGGACTTCATTTTGTTCACGGTTTTGTTTTTTCACTGCTTGGGTTTTGTTCATTGCTGTATTCCTAGCATCTAGAACAGCACCCAGTAAATCTTTTATGGAATGAATCAATGAATGAAAAATAGATGGAGAATGAGGGACTGTATGAATTAATGGGAATGGTTGATTAATAGAAGAATTAATTGTTGTTGTTAAGTGCTGTCAAGTCAGTTCCAACCCATGGCCACCTTGTGTAGGGTTTCCAAGGAGTGACTGATGAGCTTGAACTGCTAACCTTTCCGTTCAAACCAACTTTGCAGTCCAGCGCATTAACCCACAGTGCCATACCAGGACTCCTAAAGGAATTTATTACTAAGTAAAAAATAAAAAGGTATATGAGGACAACATGACCACTTCTCATGACAGTGGTTGGTTGGTTTTGGTGCTACGGTCACTGAGCTGAGAGCCTGGTGGAAGCACACCCGAGTCCCAGCTTGGCCTCCTTGTGCCCCCAGCCTCCGCACCCCTGAAGCTGCATAAGTGCTGAGCACACCCAGGCAGTGGGGATGGTGGTGAAGTATTTCCTGGGTCAGAGCATTTTCCAGAGTTCTTGGGACCAAGTGTTTACCGCCTCCTGGCAGCAGTATCTGAATCCCTACAGCAAACATGTCAAATGAAGGACATAGTACACCAGGAGATGACCCCTGACCAGAAGCTCCTGTCCTGGTGACTCTGACTGAGACCAACAGGATGCCTCTCTGGACAAGCAACTGATTTCTGCCAATGTTGCCCACTCAACGTACATCCTGGAGGACTCCATTGTGGACCCACAGCATCAGACCATGACCACCTTCACCTGGAACATCAACCATGCCCAGATGATGGTGGTGGAGGAATTTACTTTGATAACAGCAGTTGGACCAAAATTCGCCAGGAAGCCTGGGCCTCCTCGGGTTTGTTTGGCATCTCTAGAGCTGTCCAGGAATTTGCTCTGACCTGGTTTAAAAGCAATGCGACCAAGACTATGAAAAGTTTTGAATATATCTTGGACAAACTGCAAGATGTGATGGCCCTCCTAAAACACTTGTTGGAATTTCCGAGAAGCCAAGGAAAAGGCAAAAGAGATAGCCACACAAAAGGCCAAGGACCTTGCCAACAAGGCAGCCACCAAGCAGTAGCAGCAGCATCTGTAGGGTACATGAGGGAAATTAATGACTAAACCAATAAGTGTGTAAATGAATAATTGAATGAAGTTGTTTGGACTTCATAAGACTGAAGCGTGGGTCTACATCGTTACTTCTAAGGAGCATTCTGACTTTATTTTTTCCAAGACAGGTTTGTTTATTGAATAGAATGAGAAAAGGGAGGGAAAAAACAATAAAAACTACAAGCAAGAACAAGATTGGCAGAACCCAGGTTTCATTGCTTTGGGATACAAGGATTCCTCACTTCTGAAGTATCAACCTGAGCACTGGTGATTATAAAAAGATGAAGGAGCACTTGAGAGGCACCCTCAAATTTGGGTAACTAAGCGAGGGGTACATTCAAGAAGGAGACGTAGATGGCACGGAGGTAAGAGGAAGTTTGACCTGCTGCAGAGATTTGTAAAGTGAATTAATCAAAAACATCCCTAGAGAATGCTTCCAAAATGAGTTCAGGAAAAACAGGACAAAGCCTTCACTGTGATGTTTCTTTCCTTGATTGTTGTAGGTTCTCTTCTGTGAACTCCATGCAAGCAAAACTGTGTATCTCTACCTCACATTGTTTTATGTAGAATTAAAACACTATTTTAGAGAGTCCTGGTGTGGCACTGTATGATCACCATGGATCAGAACTGACTCAACGGCACCTAACACACACACACATGTGTATACTTAAGTACTATTGAGTCGGTTCCAACTCATAGCAACCCTAAATAGGGTTTCTGAGGAATGCTGATGAGTTTGAACCACTGACCTTGTGGTTCAAACTGACCTTGAGATAAAGTGTTTATCCTATGGTGCCATACCAAGACATCCTACATATATATAATATGTATACACATATATTGTTATTGCTGTTATGTGCCTTGGAGTTGGTTCTGACTCATAGCGACCCTGTACAGGGTTTCCAAGGCTGTAAATCATATGTATACACATATACATATATGTTGTGGAGTGCCATTGAGTCTGTTCCGACTCACAGCAACACTGTTTCTGAGGTTTCTGAGGAGCAACTGGTGAGCTTGAGCCACCAATCTTTCAATTCAAAACCGACCCTGTAGTCCAGCACATTAACCCACAGTGCCACACCAGGACTCCATATACATACATTTGTTGTTGTTGTTAAGTACCATTGAGTCAGTTCTGACCCATAGCGACACTGGATAGGGTTTCTGAGGAGTGGCTGGTGAGCTTGAACCACCGACCTTGCAGTTCAAATGGCTTTGTAGTCCAGTGCATTAGCATTAACCCACAGTGCCACACCAGGACTCCATACACACACACACACACACACACACACACACACACACACACACACATATATATATATGTTATTAAGTGCTCCTAGGAGTCCTGGTGTGGCGCTGTGGGTTAATGCGCCAGACTGCAAAGCTATTTGAACTGCAAGGTCGGCGGTTCAAGCTCACCAGCTGCTCCTCAGAAACCCTATACAGGGTCGCTATGGGTCGGAATCGACTCGACGGCACTTAACAACAACAACAAAGTGACCCTAGGCATAACACAATGAAACACGGCTGGGTCCTGCACCAACCTCACAATTGGTGCTATGCTTGACTCCATTGCTGCTGCCACTGTGCCAATTCATCTTGTTGGGGCTCTTCCTCTTTTTCGCTGATCCTCCACTTTACCAAGCATAATGTCCTTTTCCAAGGACTTGTCCCTCCTGATAAAATGTCTGAAGTATGAGAGATGAAGTCTTCTCATACTAACTTTTAAGGAGAAGTCTGGCTGTGTTTATTTCATTACAAAGTTGTTTGGTTTTTCGACAGTCCATGGCACTTTTCAATATTCTTCTCCAAAACCATAATTCAAATGCATCAATTCTGTTGTTGTTGTTGTTAAGTGCCGTCGAGTCGGTTCCGACCCATAGCGACCCTGTACAAGGTTTCCGAGGGTGTAAATCCTTATGGGAGTAGAAAGCCTCATCTTTCTCCCGCGGAGCGGCTGGTAGTTTCGAACCGCTGACCTTAAGGTTCGCAGCCCGATTCGTAACCACTACGCATCAATTCTCTAAGGACTTCCTTATTCATCGCCCAACTTTCACATGCATATGAGTTGATTAAGGATATCATTGCTTGGATCAGGCACACCTGAGTCCTCAGGCTGTTCTCTTTGCTCTTGAACACTTTAATGAGGTCTTGTGCAGCATATT
Source organism: Chrysochloris asiatica (assembly GCF_000296735.1). Taxonomy (NCBI): domain Eukaryota; kingdom Metazoa; phylum Chordata; class Mammalia; order Afrosoricida; family Chrysochloridae; genus Chrysochloris; species Chrysochloris asiatica. Next base: position 2,345,613 of record NW_006408592.1, read on the forward strand.
TACCTAGTATAATATGTCATTTCATTTCTTCTTGACTGCGGTTTCCATGAGTATTGATAGTGGATCCAAGCAAAATGAAGTTTTTGACAACTTCATTGTTTTCTCCATTTAACATGATGTTATTTATTGGTTCATTTGTGAGTGTTCTATTTTGTTTACATTGAAGTGCAATCCATGCTGAGCTGTGGTCTTTGGTCTATGATCTTCTTCAATAAGTACTTTAAGTCCTCTTCACTTTCAGCAAACAAGGTTGTAACATCTGCATGTTGCAGGTTGTTAATGAGTCTTCCTCCAATCCTGATACCACTCCCTTCTTTATTTATATAATCCAGCTTCTCTGATTTTTTGCTTAGCATAAATACTGAATAAGTATGGTGAATGACTACCACCCTGGCATACCGTTCCTGATTTTAAACCATATCACCGTGTTATGTTCTAACAACTGCCTCTAGGTCTATGTATAGGTTCCTCATGAGCACAATCAAATGTTTTGGAATACCTGTTTTTTGCTGTATTATCCATAGCTTGTCATGATCCACACAGTGGAAAGCCTTTGTACAGTCAATAAGGCATAGGTAAACATCTTTCTGGTAGTCTCTGCTTTCAGTTAAGATCCATCTGATGTCAGCAATGATACCCCTTATTCCACATCCTCTTCTGAATTTGGCTTGAACCTCTAGAAGTTCCCTGTCAGTGTACTGTTGCAGCCATTTTTAAATTATCTTCAACAAAAATTTACTTGCATGTGATATTAATGATACCATTCAATGATTTCTCCATGTAGTGGTTACGAATCAGGCTGCGAACCGCAAGGTCAGCAGTTCGAAACTACCAGTTGTTTCACAGGAGAAAGATGAGGCTTTCTTCTCCTGTAAATATTGACAGCCTTGGAAACCCTGTACAGGGTCGCTGTGAGTTGGAACCGACTCCACGGCTCATAACCACCACCACCATCTTTGAAATGGACATAAATATGGGTATCTTCCAATCGGTTAATCAGGTAGCTGTCTTCCAGATTTCTTGGCATGAGTAAGTGAGTTCCTCCAATGCTGCATCAGTTTATTGAGAGATTTCAATTTGTATTCCATCAGTTCCTGGAATCATTATTTTTTGTCAGTACCTTCCTCAGTGCAGCTTAGACTTCTTTTAACACCATTGATTCTTGGTCATAGGCTACCTGTTGAAATGGTTGAACATTTATATTAATTTTTGGTACAGTACTCTGTGTATTATTTCCTTTATCTTTGATACTTTCTCGCCATTCAATATTTTGCCCATAGAATCTTTGTTGTTGTTGTTGTTGTCAGGTGCCATCGAGTCGGAACC
>NW_006408592.1:2348343-2459008 GCF_000296735.1 Chrysochloris asiatica
CTCTTGTACCGCCTCACTTTCTTGAAAGATTTCAATTTTTATTCCATAGAATCCCTAAGTATTGCAAATCAAGACCTAAATTTTTCTTCTGGTCTTTCAGCTTGAGAAATGCTGAACATATTCTTCCATTTTGGTTTTCTAACTCTAGATCTTTGCACATTTCATTAAAATACTTGACTTTGTCTTTTCGACCTGCCCTTTGAAATTTTCTGTTCAGCTTCTTTACTTCCTCATTCCTTCTATTTGCTTTAGCATGTCTACACTGGAGAACAAGTTTCAGTCTTTTCTCATCTATTTTTGTCTTTTCTTTCCTTCCTGTCTTTTTAATGACCTTTTGCTTTCTTCCTGTCTGATGCTTTTGATACCATCCCATAGCTCTTCTGGTCTTTGGTCATTGGTGTCCAATGCATCAAGTCTGTTTTGAGATGGTCTCTAAATTCAGGTGGGATATGCTCAAGGTCATATTTTGGCTCTTGTGAACTTGTTTTAGTATTCTTAACTTCAGTCTGAACTTGCATATGTGTAACTGATGGTCTGTTTTACAGGGCTCTGGTCTTATTTTGGCTTATGGTATGGAGCTTTTATACCATTTCTTCCCAGAGATGAAGTCAATTTGATTCTTGTGTATTCTGTCTGGTGAGATCCATTTATATAGTTTCCTTTTATGTTGTTTAAAACAGATATTTGTAATGTGTATTCGATCTGGTGAGATCCACTTATATAGTTTCCTTTTATGTTGTTTAAAACAGATATTGGTCTTACAAAATTCTGTCATGCACTCTCCAGCATTATTTGTATCACCAAGGCCACATTTTCCAATTACATACTTTCCTCTTTGTTTCCAGTCTTCAAATTCCAAACACCAGTAATTATCAATACATCTTGACTGCATGCTTGATCAACATCAGACTGAAGAAGTTGGAAAGATTTTCTTCATCACTGGTTTTAGTGGTTCTTGTGTAAGTTTGAATAATAGTAGTATTAACTGGTCTTCTTTGTAGGTATATAGATATTATGCTATTACAGACAGCATTATACTTCAAGATAGATCTTGAAATGTACATTTGAGTGATGAATGCTATGCCGTTTCTCTTGAGTTTTTCATCACTGTCAGATTCATAATGGCCAATATCAGTCAATTTCAGCCCATGAATGCCTAGGATATTGATGTTTATACATTTCAATTCATTTTTGACAACTTCCAGTTTTCCTCGATTCATTCTTTGTACATTCCATGTTCCAACTATTAATGGATGTTTGTAGCTATTTATTTTCTTTTTGAGTTGTGCTCCATCAACAAAATAATGAGGGTCCCAAAAACTTACTCCATTCACATCATCGTGGTCAATTCTATTTTGAGGAGGCAGTTCTTTCCCAGTCGTATTTTTGAGTGTCTTCCATTATGAAGGGCTCATCTTCTGGCATGATATCTGACAGTATTCTGGTGCTATTCATGTTTTCATCATCTGGCACTTTACTGACAATGTTCCCCTGCTATTCATGAGGTTTTCAGTGGCTAAACATTCAGAAGTAGTCTTCCTCTTCCTAGCCCATCTTAGTCTGGAAGTTCTGTGGAAACCTGTCCATCATGGGTGACCCTGCTGGTATTTAAAATGCTGATGGCATAGCTTCCAGCATCACAGCAACACACAATCCACCATAGTATGACAAACTGACTAATACATAATTATAATGTATTGATATATTAGTTACTTAGTGATCCTATAACAGGAATACCACAAGTGGATAGTTTTAACAAACAAATTCATATTTTAAAGTTTAGGAGAGTAGAAGTCCAAATTCAGATTGCTGGCTATAGGGGAAGACCTCTCTGTGTCAAGTGTGAGGAAAAGTCCTGTCCCTTTAAGTATCTGTGGTCCTGGTGTCCCTTGGAAATCCCCATCTATCTTGACATCAGTCTTCCCCTGGTTCTAAGAAGTTCATAGTGCAGGGACCCTGCATGCAAATGATTCACTTCACGCCTGGCTCTTCTTTCTTGGTGGCAATGGGACCCTCCCTTTCTGCTCACTTCTTTTTCCTTTTTTTTGTGTGTGTGGTGTGTGTGTAAAGAAATGTTTATAGAAGGTTTATTCAAAAATATGGACTACTTCACAAATTTGCATGTCACCCTTGAGCAAAGACTGTGCTAATCTTCTCTGTATCAGTCCAATATTAGTATTTGAGCACTTCTTTCTCCTTTTAAGTTTTATAAGATAAAAAGTGTTTCAGGCCACACCCTGGTAAACTCCCTTACACCACATCAGGGCTGTGATGGGATTCAGGATATTGCATCCTATCCTTCATCCTTATACTGGTTTATCACATCAGATCACATCATGGGGGTCATCACATAACTACCACATTACATCATTTCATACTAACCCACTGAGAATCATGACTCAGTCAAGTCAACATACATTTTGGGGGTAAAAATTCAATCTATGACAATATATACAGATACAAATACATCCAGAATATAGATAGATCTGTCTTCTGGATCAAGCCAGATTCAAATGAAATATACATATATTACCGTACATATACTGAATTGAAGAACTTGGCTTATTGTATTTAATTTCCTTCTTTCACTCCATCCCAGAGACATTTCTTCATATGTTTGCTTGTTTTCAAGCTTCATTGAGTATAAATACATACCAGTGTAGTGCTGGGGATGGGCTCTAGCATCTGAGTACATACAGTAAGAGATAGTAACCACCCCTATCCCTAAACTACCCCCAAAAAGTAGAAAACTCACTTGCAGGATTTTATTCTCATTCTATAAACTGTTGATATTTAAGCAGAAAAATGCCTCAGAAGGTATAAGATGTCGTCTTTTTTAAAAAAACTGTTTTAGAGAGACTGGCTGGTATGGTTGAAAACCTTCTAAAAATGATGGCAAGTGCATAGGACTTGCTCTAAATAGAAGGCAGATGAGGTGTGCGGCTGCCTGTGTGGAGTGATTCTAAGATTGCAGTAATGGTTTGCCTCTTCCCCAAGTGGCCCTGCCATAACACCTAACATGATCATTCTTTTGAGTTAAATCTTCAAAGATTTCTATTAAAATGCAGATGTTTTTAGTAGAGGAACTGTACCGCTAATACCACAGCCTAATATCTTAGTATTTCTCTTCTTATTTACTTAGTAACAGCATTATCTCACAGTCTCTGTGGGTCAGGAATTTGAGCATGATTTAGCTGGGTCTTTTGCAATGTATAATCAAGGAGAAAAGGATCTGCTTCCAAGTTCACTCACCTTGTTGTTGTTCAGTTCCTCATAGGTTGCTGGATTCAGGGTCTCCATTTTTGCTGGCTGTTGAAAGAGGTATCTTTCAGTTCCTTGTCACTTGAACCTGTCCATTAGGCAGCTCAGAACATCGTAGGTGGCTTCATCAGAGCAACAAGGGACAAAGTGCTAGCAAGACAGAAGTCATCGTCTTTTATAACCTAATCTGGAAAGTGATATCCCAAGGTCTTTTTTATATTTTAATCATTAAAAGCAAGTCACTACTTCTAGTCCACATGTAAGGAGAAAGAATAATCCTCTTCTTAATAAAGGTAACTAAGTTTGTCTGAATGCTTCTGCTTATATTGCTGGGCCTTTTTTGACAGGTGCCCTAGGGAAGATAGTTGTAGAGCATGGGTTGTGGAATTTGGTTTGCTTCATGGTTGAAAAATTCCATGATGTGGAATTTATTGGGTATCTTTTATATGTAGGGCACAGTCTGTTACCCTCTGAGAGAGATTTTAAGATACAGCATCTGGCTATAAAGAGACTACATTCTCTTAGGAAAAGTAATGCATCCATGTATGAAGATCTGACCATGTAATAATAAAGTGTCAGGCAGTGAGCAAATTTCTCATTCAAATTACCAATAAAATGTACTCTATGAACTGAGGCAGGGGATATAGACTCTTGCTGGGCTGATAGAGGAAGATGCTACAAAGGAAGTGAAATGTGAACTGGAATTGGCAATGATTGGGAATACGTGCACACACACAGAGCAGGGAGAACACTTGCAGAGAAGGGTTGAGGGATAAATTCAGTGGAGACACCTAAGTCAGGTAAATTTCGAGGTCAATGAATAGATAAACCAGTTTTTTGGACAGTAAGGGTCAGCAAAAAAGGAGGGTGGGAAAGCATATTGGGGCAGATGGTAGAGCCTCTCCAATGCCTTAGTGAGGAGTTCAAGCTTCATTCTACCGACCTTGAGAAGCCAGGGAAAGTAATGAATCAAAGGATGTGATCAAAGTTGTTTTGAGGACTGTTCCAGGTTAGTGGTAGAATGCTGAATGGATTGAAAACCCAAATCCACTGCTGTCACGGTGATTCCAACTCATTGTGACTCTAGGACAGTGTAGAACTGCTTCATGGGGTTTCTGAGAGCAGGCAGCCTTATCTTTCAACTGTGGAGTGGCTAGTGGGTTTGAACCACTGGCTTTGTGGTTAGCAGCCCAGTGCTTATCCCACTATACCAGCAGAGCTCATTGCTGAATCAATTGTCTTCGTTGTTGCTGTTGTTGTTGTTTTTAAGTGCCTTTGAGTCATTTCCAACTCATAGCAACCCGATATAGGGTTTTCAAGGAGCAGCTTGTGAATTTGAACTACCAATCTTGTGGTTAGCAGTCCAATCCTGATCCTACAGGACCCCACACAGAGCACCCTTTTATCTGGGTAGAACTTAGGAGTTGACAGAAATAAAGGAGGCATCAGTAGAAGTGAAAAAGAAGAGTCAGATGTAAGAGTAACTGGGAATGAAGAATCACCCAGCTTTACTGTGGTCTTGAGGAAATCTCTCCCTCCCCCAGGCCTTGCTTTCCTTTGCTACATGGTGAGATGCCAGCACTCTTTGAGGTATTTTCTAAGCTCTTGGCTCTGTGATAACACCTAGAGAACTGGTGATGTTTAACAGGGCACTTTTTCATCCAATAGTGACTTCACCTCCCTCGTATGCCGGAGGCAACTCAGTAGCCAAGAGAGTTGTTGTTCTAGAAGAAGCTTGCTAAACTCACTTATCTGTGTCACTCTCGCCTGTCTCTGAGAATTTCCTATTCTTACAAGGAGCTCTGGTAGTGTAGTGGTTACCAATAAGGCTACTAACCTCAAGGTCGGCAGTTCGAAACTACCAGTGGTTCTGCGGGAGAAAGATGAAGTGGTCTGCTCCTGTAAAGATTTACAGCCTCGGAAACCCTGTGTAGGGTCACTATGAGTCGGAACCAACTCCACGGTACTTAACAACAACAACAACACTGGTGCTGAACTATCCTTTGGATAGATACTGTTGGTCTTGAGTCTCCACTTTACTCCTCTAAGCCAGCTCTAGGCTACTAACTTCTCCCTGGATCGTCTGTCATTAAATGATAAATGCTGCTTGTCATAATCCTTGTATTTTAACATGAATTCTCCTCATCAGCTTTGGTAGTTGGATTGAAAGATCTTAGTGTCATAGTAAGTATCATTGGCTTTCCCTGAACAACATCTCTTAGATCTCCTGTTTTTTCTGTTCCTTTGTTGAGACTTGTCTCACCTGAGTCTTGTGTTATTTCCTATCTGAATTAGAGTAAGCACTGCCAGTCTACTCCTACCCTAACAAATCAGACCCCAAAACACTTTAGGAGCTTTATTTCAGTGATGGCATTCTCTCCTCGAGATCAATTCCTCACTTTCTTTTCTGCATCCAATCTTAGCTTCTGACTTTGAGACTGGAGTTCATTGTTACACAAGTAAATTTTGTGTGCTTGGTACTGTGATAAAGGCATCAGGGCTTTGTGATGGATGATTTAGTCTTGTTTCATGCCTCTTTCATTTCTGTTCTACCAATGACTTTGTTTTACTACTTAATTGTCTCTAGGCCCCCAGCTCTGTTCTCCCTTCCTGGCCTTGTCATTTCACAAACTTCCTCTCCTATTCTGCCTTAATAGCCTTTGGCTTCAGAGACATGATTTATGCTTCCACAAAAGGTGAAGTTTTATTCTCTGAATTATGCTTTCTTTTGTAGTTCCAGTGTGGTAAATCCAGCTTCCAATGTGATTGATACACCGCAGGATCACACAAGGAAGTCAACTGTGTCTCCAGCTAAGGTACATTGAACTCAGACTCCGAAAAATTAACTTTGGAGTCAGAATGTCATTTTTCTTGTTTTACAAAGCAACATGAAACAAAGAGGATTTTGTAGTACCTTTCGAGTACTAGATATAGATAACTTTTAGTATTTGGTGTTGGAATTCACTCTTTAGATGAAAAAAGTTGATGAAAATCCTGTTAGTGCATTGTTGAAGAGCCAGATTTCTTGTCCTAGGGAGGACATACAGGTCTGAAGCTACTTGATGATGCTGCTTTTAGGATTGGAGTTTGTTAGTTCCATTTCCATCCGCATAATTTCCTGAACCTCAGCTAGAAGTCTGTTTGTAAGAGGAAATTGTAAAGTTTGAAACTGTAGACAGTAAACATTGATATTCAATCTTATATTAACAAAAAATAACCATCTACTGATATCCTTTCTGTCATTAGAATTGATAATCATGATAATGATCATGAAGCTCTTCAAGATACCTAAATACCTTCTAAATCCTTCTGTTGTGGTTGTTGTTAAGTGCCATTGAGTTGGTTCTGGTTCATAGCGACATAAGGCTTCCAATGAGCGGCTAGTGCATTTGAATTCCAACCTTGTGATTAGCAGTGCAATGCTTATCCTACAGTGCCACACCAGGACTCTCAATCCTTCTAGAAAACTTCAGTTACAGCTATACTTGGTACTGCTTTAATGTAGTACAGAAGGAGTCCGGTATGGTAGAAAGAACGCTGGTAGGAATCTAAGCTGATTCATCTTAGGTTTGTCCTGAACTTGACCAGGTCTACTGATATATCCAGGTCCAAGTTTTCTCACCTGTATAAGGTGAGATTTAGGTTTGCATGTTGGTTTCTGATCTAACTTTGTAAGACTCTGGAATTAAGTGTGTTTTAAGCAATTTTAATTTTAATGCAAGGAGCTCTGGTAGCATAGTGGTTATGAATCGGGCTGCTAATCTCATGATCAGCAGTTCAAAACTACCAGCTGTCCCATGAGAGAAAGATGAGGCTTTCTGCTCCCGTAAAGATTAACAGCCTCGGAAACCCTGTACAGGGTCACTATGAGTCAGAACTAAATCCATGGCACATAACCACAACATATGGTAATGCTGTGTTAATCAAATAAATCCGGGCAACCATCTTTAAACATTCAAGATAATAGAGTTTACTAAGTAACGCTATTAAATGTTGGAAATAGTAAGCATTTTCTAACACTGGGTTACTGTTAAGACATTTTAAGTGAGTTTAATAAATAATATTTTTCCTCCAGCAAAGAAAGAATCCATTTAATAGCTCCAAGTTGCCAGAAGATCACTTATCTCAACAAACCAAAAATGAACAGTCAAAAAATGGAAGGACTGGTTTATTTCAGACTTCAAAAGAGGGTAAATATTATTTTTATGGACTACATATTTTTATCTCTCTTATCTGTAGATTGAGGGAAATTCTCAGAGTTCCTTTTCCTAAAATAACTTCTAAGAGAAAGTGAAAAGTCCTGATCATTTTCTAAATCTTCTATGCTTATTGGTTTCCTGCCTAAGGGAAAGGAAGCAGAAATTTTAGAAAATGGAAATTCACGCATTCCAATCCTGGTGTTGCCACTTGTTCTGTGACCTGCATGCCTTGGTTTTGACGTCAGTGAATTGGAAAAATTTTTTTTTACCGGGGCATTCAGTCATTCCTTTAGTAATATTTATTGGATGCTTACCATAGTTAGATTCTGTTCTTTGTTTAAAACTGAAAAAAATGTCCTCAAAAAGAAAAAGTTACTTGTCAATGTTACGATCCCCTAACTGTAGTAATCCGTCCAATCTCCTAAGAGTATTTGATTACATTTGTGGCTAATTGATTTAACTCTATCTCTTTTGGAATATTAGTCAATATTACTATTTCTCTTTACCATAAAGAGCCCTGGTGTGGCGCTGTAGGATAAGCACTGGACTGCTGATCACAAAGTCACCAGTTCAAACCCACCATGGGCTCTTGGAAACCCTATTCAGGGTCACTGTGAGTCGGGAAGCGACTCAGTGGCACTCAACAACAATAGCAGTTTATCACTTGGGAGCCCTTGTGGCATGGTGGGTTAAGTGTTGGGCTGCTAACCGAAAAGTTGTTGTTAAGTGCTGTCGAATCAGTTCCAACTCATAGTGATCCTGTGTAGAGTTTCCAAGGAGCAGTTGTTGAGTTTGAACCAATATAGCCTTGTGGTTCAAATCGACCTTGTGGTCCTGTGTTTTATCCCATAGTGCCACACCAGGACTCCTAAAGGTAGGTCATTGAAATCTACCAGCTGCTCTAAAGAAGATAGATATGGCAGTCTGCTTCTGTAAAGACTTACAGCCTTGAGAACCCTGTGAGGTAGTTCTACTCTGCCATATAGGACACTGTCTATGAGCTGGATATTATGGTTAAATGCTGTCCAATTGGTTCTGACTCATAGCCACCCTATATAGGGTTTCCAAGAAGTGGATGGTGGGTTTGAACTGTTGACCTTGCAGTTAGCAATCCAGTGCCTATCCTACAGTACTACACCAGGATTCCATGACTTGGATGGTAACTGGTTTTTTTGATCTACCACTAAAATAATTCAATCACTTCAAAAGCAACTGAGAAGATTCCATAAGCATTAAATATTGGATCAATGGGTAACAAATTAATACTTGAACAGTGAAGTTAGGATTTTTAATTAGCTTGTTTTAATACTACTGCCTTTCCCTCCTCCATTGGGTATACTTTCTATAAAATATTTTTTAGGAAAAAAAAAAGTCACTGGAACATGTTGCCTGTTGTTGGTGCTGTTTTTAACTTGTTAATGAAACAAACTTTTCTTTTAGGTATTGAGATTTTCTTATTAAAATATTGAGTTCCGTTTTGTGATTTCCATCTGTGAATCTTTTAAAATGATTTGTTTTTATTCCCTAAAAACTTCTTTAAGAAATTTTCTTTTAAGAAATTTTTTGAGTGTAAAATTATTGAAATATGTAAAGCCCAGTAATTTTCAGTATACTATGCAATTAAAATGAATGCATGAATTTTTCAAAGTTTTTTTTACATTTGGTCTACACTTAAACTACATAATATACTGTTATGGCATAGGACAAGGCAGTATTTCATTCTGTTAAATATAAGGTTGCTTGCTGTGAGGCAGAGACAATGCAATGACATCTATAGATTTTAAGTTATAAAGTTACTCTCTGGGTTTTAATTTTCAGGTGAATTGTCATCCTCAAAAGAAAAGTCTTCTATCCTGGATATTTCAAGTCAAGTATTAGAGAAACAAAAGCAGACTTTTCCAGACCCTGTGAATGGTTCCCAAACCAAGGCTCCGATCCCCAAAGCCAGAAAAATGATCTATAAACCAACTGATTTAAAGCAAGATGATAGCCAGTCTTTTCCTAGACAAAGGACAGACTCCCTGAATGCAAGAGGGGCCCCGAGAGGGATCCTAAAGCGAACCTCTAGTTCCAGTAGCACAGACTCAGAGACTGTGCGCTTTAATCAGAACTTTGAACCCAAAAGCAAAATTGCATCACCGGTCCTGACCATCCACGAGAGAATCTCTGAAAAGGAACATTCTTTAGAAGATGACTCCTCCTCAAACTCACTGGAACCATTAAAGCATGTCAGGTTCTCTGCAGTGAAGGATGAACTTTCACAGAGCCCTGGACTAACCCATGGCCGGGAAATGGGAGAATTTAGTGTCTTAGAAGCTGACAGGTTGAAGAATGCAACGAAAGATGCAGGGGATGCAGATGTGCTTCGGAATGAGCCTGAGTCTTTCCAATACAGAAAGCCTTTACCATTTGATCAGCCAGCCTTAAGTCCTAGTACATCAAAGAAGGAAACAGAGCAGCCAGCGACATCTGGTTCTTTTCCAGTCAATGGGCCCAATTCTCACTCAGAAGTTGTAACTACAAGACCACAGTCCTTTGAAAATTCGCCTACCATCAATGAATATAAAGCTAAAGCATCAGAATTAGCAAGGCTCGAGTCACAGTTGTCCAAAAGCCCTGCTGGTAAGAAAGCTGTTGTTTTCAGGTTGTTAAAACTGACATAGTGGACTAGAAGGTTTAGGTCAGTCAGTCATGTAGAAGTACCGTTTGCCTGCTCTGCATTCTGGTGTTCAAGCAGGTGTTCCTAGGGAATGCTTTTATTTAGTGGGTTTGGAGTTTTTCCTTAGTCATTAATCACTAAAGAACCAAGATAGCAGTTTCTGGTCCATTATGCTTTACCCTAAAAAAATAAACCTGCATAAACTACTTAGCTAAACAGTGTTTCAAAGTTTAATAAAGATATATATGTAAAGTAAGAATTAAAGAAATACTAATATCTTTGTATGGAGCAAATATATGATTGCACACCTAATGAAAGTTGATTATTTACCATTTAACCAAATTGTTTTGTCTTCTAATCTCAGGAGACTCATTACTTTCTTAACCTTGAAGGATGGGAAACTAAACTTAGTACTTACTATGAAAAACCCTTAGACTTTGGCCTGATTAGAGCCTCCAGCTATTTGTTCTTAGAGTTTAAATGCTATGAAGTAGCTTTCTCCTTCAGCTGCTATGGGCCGAGTAGCAATGAGAGTATTGCTTTTTGCTGCTAACCTGCTAGCTTCTTCTCTTAAGAGGAGGCTTTTCAACTCTCAGGTAATGTCTTCATAATTGTTATATTTAAAAAAAAAAAAAAAAAATTCTGTGTAGTCGCTCATCTCTAAGAAATTTCATCTACCACTAATATCTTTACGTTCAGGAAAATCTGAATAGCAGCAATGAAGTTTCCAACTCAACTGCTCTCTCTTCCTCTCCTACTTCATATTAAATTAATGCTGAATCACATTTGCTCAGCCGTGTAATTTCGTACTTGTTCAGGTCATTCTCTTCAAAGGACAAAGCACTTTCTCTCTCCTTGGGCATTTTAAATCATTTAATTAAACAGAACTTTTTATACGTATACATAAAAGTAGCAGATTAGTCTTCAAGAAATAAGTAAGTCATATTAGAGGAAATTACTAAAATTTGAGTAAAAATTAGCAACTAATTGGATGATTTTTATTCAAAAGATAAGAACTATTTTTCTTTGGTGATATTTTCCCTTATTATAATCGTTAGAAGAAAAAAAATTGGTAAGCCTTCCCTGTTTTTCAAACTGCACCTGCCTTCCCTCCTTCTAATTTTTAAAATCATTAACTCCATTTTTGTACTTTCTGGTTTTTAAAATCCTAAACTACCCGTTAAATTTGGAAGGTAGGTGACAACTGTATACATTTTGATTGGCTGACCACCCTTCTGATCTCAGAATATTCATAAACAAAGTTCTGCTTATTCTTATATGCCCTGCTTTCCTCCTGCTTATCACTGAACATACACAATTAGATGGCGCATCAGATGTAGAAAAGTAGAACCAAAGCCATACTAAACTGTAAATATGTGATTCATAAGGATTTGACTTTACTGCTGAACTTCAGGACAGTCAATACCCTATTTATTGTCAGACTGGAAAACACACATCTACACACACAGGCACACAAAAAGAATTCCTCATAGGAAGCATTACCTGGCACTGAATTTTTTTTTTAAATAACTTTGTTCTTACTTTAAGAGAAATGCACTTTCATTATTAAACATTTTAAAGGAAGAAACACACATAGAATAAAGCAAAAACCATCTGTGATGTCATCAGCCATCGTTAAGTATGGCTAGCATTGAGTGGTAGAGCCTTCCAGAAATTTTTAAGCATAAATATATATATTTTATAATTGAATTTATTTTATTCACTCTATTGCAAAAAAACATTTCTTAGCTTCGACTCTCCCCCAAACACCCGCCAAGAGAAAAACTATCATTAAATGTGCATTCATAGGTGCTGCGGTGATCATAAAAATACCCATTTAAAGAGTAGATCACTAAGAGTTGGAACAGACTTGATGATCTTAACAACAGCAGGGGAGTTCTGGTGTCACTGTAGGATAAGCACTGGATGGCAAGGTCGGTTTGAACCACAAGCTCGGCAGTTCAAACCCACCAGCCGCTCCTTGGAAACCCTTACTGGTTCACTTTGATTCAGAAATAAATATATTTTTTAATTTGTCCTTTTATTGTCCTTACATCTTTTCTCACTAACAGAATATTGCAAACACTTTGTTCTATTGTATTCTTTCAAGAAACTAACACACAATTCTTAAAACTCTCTGAAAGGTACTTCGAAACTATTGCTATGTACGACCTGTAGTTAAGAAAGGAAACCATTATGTACTATGTGCCAAGTCTTATATAAATTTTTGCTATTCTCAAATTTAGCAAGAGTGGTTCATTAAGATCAAAGATAGAATTTCATTAGCTGATACGTCCTCTAGTGTGTTTGAAATGTGGCTGACATCATAAAAATTCAACTCACACAGCTTTCAGGAATATTTCTGTACTTGTACGGCATAGTGTAGCATGTGTGAGGAAGAAATGCTAAAGCACCTGAGTCTTAGCTAAAGGGGATCAGTTCCCTGATCTCAAGTGGTGTATTATGTGGCCTGTGGTTAAGACTTGGAAAGTACTCTCTCTGATTTCTTAATATCTTAGAACTCAAATTTCTCTCTCTAGCCTCCTGATCATTAGCTAACTATTAGAGAGACGGTGGAGGTAGCATTCTCCAGCACTCCTCACTTTGCTTTGAATTTGGTTCACAGAAACAACTTATAACTTAAGAATTGTAGAATAGATATGGGGGTGAGGGAGGCCTTATTGAAATCATGGTTCTCAAATTCCAGTGGGTGCAACAACCACTAGTTGTCCAGATTCTTGGGCTCCATCTTCATAGATTTTGATTTAGTATATCAGGTATGTTGTTGTTATTAAGTGCCATTGAGTCAGTTCCGACTCATAGAGACCCTGTATAGGGTTTCCAAGGAGCAGCTGGTGGATTTGAACCACCGATCTTGTGGTTTGCAGTCCAGTGCTTGATAAGACCCAGGAATATATATATCTTAACTTTCTGGAAATAATTATTTGTTCAGTTGTCCTTGAAAGCCATTCTCCCAACTTCTGAATCATCTAAGTCTGTTCTCAAATGTCTACTTTGGGGTTTATGGCAGTGTGCCCAGGAATGGGCAAAGTCATAGAATCAACATGTTATATCTGTCTAGATTGTCAGTGTTACTCAGAGATTTGAGAGCAAAAGAAGGTTAATATTTTAAAGTATAACTTGGAGCAGAATGTAAAATTCACGCGGATTTTTTTTTTTAACAAACCAGGAACTTCAGAGAAATTTCCCAATTAAATCAATATCCCATGCTGTCAGGAATCCACATTAACCCCTTTGGTTGTGTTGTTGTTGTTGTTGTTAAGTGCTGTCGAGGTGGTTCTGACCCATAGCGACCCTGTGTATAGGGTTTCTGAGGAGCAGCTGGTGAGCTTGAATCATTGACCTTGCAGTTCAAACTAATCCACAGCGCCACACCAGGACTCCTGCCCCTTTGGTAGAATATCTTAATTCGGATGCAGTGATGATATAAACAGCTAATGATGTGGAAAGTGCAAATAAAATGTCTTTTTATGAAGATAATTTTGTTGTTGTTCTGTGTTGTAGAGTCCATTGGACCCATGTTGTCGTTGTTAAGTGCTGTGGAGTCAGTTCCGACCCATAGCGACCCTGTACAGGGTTTCTGAGGCTGTAAATCTTTACGGGAGCAGAACGCCTCATCTTTCTCCAGCAGAGCAGCTGGTAGTTTCAAACTGCTGGCCTTAAGGTTCACAGCCCGATTCGTAACCACTACGCTACCAGAGCTCCTTATTGGACCCATAGTGACTGAATAATAATCCTTTGAGCATTCTCTCTTTTTATTTAGAAAAGCATTTCTGTGTTGCAGATGAACTGCCTCATTATGTTGAACCTGAACCATCTCAGGTACCAGAGAGCAGTTCTCAAGATCATCAGCAAGGTAAGACTCCTCTTCTTACTGCCCTAAAAACTAAGACTTCTTCACGCTCTGGTCCATATGCCTCTGAGATAATGAAGACAACTGATGATTCTATATCAAAAGTCCTAGACTGGTTTAATCGAAGTTCTCATTCAGATGACAGGAAGTCATCCTTCAAACATCCCCGAGGAATAGAGCCCAAAGGAAAAACAGACTTAAAATCACAAGCTGCTGTTGCCTCAGTGACAGAAGACTCAAATCTAAAAGAAAATGGCTCAAAGACCCCATCTTCCACCAAAGTTGGATTGAAGCCTGTGGGATCTGACTCAACATTCCAAGTAGAGGAAGATCTGCTCTCTTCTGGAAATTACCAAGATAGCGATATAAATCTTAAACTGAAATCTATAACTTTGCCCCAACAAGGCACCCCAAAGGAAGGAGTAGGCCTGTTGCAGCCATTTGAAAGCTGTGGGACAAGACAAGGAAGTACAAATATGGACCATAGCCAAGGTTCCAAAAGCACAGGAAAAGGAACTGGGATATCTCCCCCAACCAGCAGCTCTTCCTACAGTGCTCTCAAAGGATCCAACACAGAGGGCCACATTCAATGCACCAGTAAGGATCCTGGCATCTTGGGTGAAGAGAAGTCCAAGCTTTGTGACCATGAAAAAATTGGAAGAAATTCAGAAGTGGATTTTGACTCTTCAGCAGTTGTCCAAGAACCAAGTTTGAAAGATAACATGAAAGCAGAGAGAAAGAGTATTCGAAAAGCTTCCTTAGAAGTAGAGAATATTGAGTTGCCACCTGGGACTGACAACACTAGATACTCTTGCAAGAAACCTGAGGTCAAACTACAAGACACTAATGAGCTTTCCAAGAACCAAGTGCAAAGAGAGAAATACAAACGAGTGAGTGATAGGATATCCTTTTGGGAAGGAGAAAAAGCTGCTGTCAAGTTAACTTATAAAGAATCCACACCTTCATGTAGCCAGGGACAACATTCTGCTAACACCAGTCGGCCTGTGAAATCACTGGGTATGTACAATTTATCTACAGGCCAGAGTGAAGATAATCAAGTCACTGCCAAACGAGTGGTCCTAGATGAGGATGGTCAAGCACGTCATATTTCTAGTTTTTGTTCCTCAGATAAACCTAAGGAGATCAGGCCTTCCAAATCAGGAACATCCAACATAAATGAGTCTATGAAAAACTTGCCAGTGGCAGACAGTTTGCATTCTGGAAGGGACATTTCTTTATTGACACTGCAACATCCTTTAAGCAGTAGCCATGACATACATATTCCCTTGGAGAAAGACAGCTCTCTAATTGGTGAATCAAAACCCACATTTAAAGTTTTGTCCCTAAAAGAGAGAATGGATGAAGCCAACAAAGAACAGGTCTATAATCACTCTCAGTTTGAGAATTTGAGAAAGTTTTGGGACTTAGGATCTAATTCAAACACTGAGTCCGATGTTGAGAAAAAAAGTGCCACAAGAAGCCATAAATATTCTGTGCTTTCTAATAGCCACAAACACAAGGAATCCAGTGACATTAAATCATTTGAGGAAAAGATCCATGAAGCTGAGGTGCTTCAAAGTCATAAAAAAATTCCAGAAAGAGAGGAAATGGAGAAATTAAACTCAAAGTACATACCCCAGGTGCTACCAGATGAAACCACACTTTTATGGAGACCACCCAGAACATCCATTCATCAGTTACCAGGAAATGAGTCATCAAAGGAAAACGTGGGAAAGAATACAGAATGGTTTGTTACTCCAGTAACCAAGAAAGACAAAGATTACTCAGACCAAGAAATTGAAGAGTCCATAGTGAAAGCAAGTATTTTGTCTAGAAATTACAAAGACACTTTTAATGACAGCCTGCAGAAGCTGCTTGCAGAAGCATCATTACCAGCAATCCAACCTCCTGGTGGAAAAGCTCATGTAAAACAAGAACTTGAACCAGGCTTTTCTGAAGCCATAACATGGTCTCCAAAGACAGATTTGACTGATGTTGAAAAAGCCAAACAACCTAAAGAGATCATTAATGAGCATGTAGATAAAACCATAGTTCCTCCAAAGGTTGAGCATAACACTTTCAATGCTAGTTTGGACAGACTCCTAAAGGAAGCATCTGAAATTTCACTCTCTCCTTTGCAAACTAACATGGAATCTGTTACCACTGGAACTACCTCTGACTCTGAAGAGAGTAGGTTTTTGGGGAAAGTGATGGAACGGAGTCACAACACTTTAGACAAGAGAGGAATAATAGCTTCTTTTCCAGAGGAAGGCGAGAATTTGGTAAATGCAGCTGTCTCCCAGAAAGTTCAGAGTGGTAAGTGCCAGCTAAACACAGAGAACTTGATTCAGATGGCTGTGGATGCTTCTCCCCATTGTCATAGAAAAGACTCTTTTGGTAACAAGGCCACATTTTACCAAGATCTGCCTTTTCCCCATGATGCCCATCTTGTTCCCCAAGATAGGGCACTGCCTTCTCAAAGGGAAATTTCAGAAACTGTAGAAAGAGTCATCCTTCCACCCAGAACTGTATTGAATGATATAAATGCAACATTAAAGAAGCTACTTAGAGAAGTTCAGTTGAGTTATTCAGCTGGGGGGCAAGTCTTCCCTGGAGAAGTGGAAACAGAATTTCCTGAAGGAATACAGGCATCAGGTAGCCCCCAAGTTTCTCTGGGAGTTATCTCACCAAGAGCTACAACCATAATTCCAGACAGAAAGGATTCTTATTCCTTCAATTCAGTTCCTGATAAAACTCATATAGTTGGACCTTATGTAGCACCCACCAACAGAGTAGCCCAAATGTCTCCATCAGAACAGAGCCATAGCTCATCTGATTCCACTGTTGCTCTGTATAGCAAAGAGCTATCTCGGGAAAGGGCAGGAAATGTGAAGGAAACAATTATTCAACCTAAATTACAGCTCCTTGAATTCAATGCTAGATTAGAAAAATTACTAGAAGAAATCACTGAACACTCCCCCTCAAATTGTGAAAGCAATTCAGAGACTCTTTCTCCATTAAAATTAATAGGTAGTACTGAGGAGCCCAGGCAAGTTGCTTCTGAATTTCATCCTGAGGAAATAAAAGAAACAGTAGAAAAGTCTGAGGCTCCATTAAAAACTGAGAGTGTTTTTGATAATAGTTTGCAGAAACTCCTGCATGAACTGTCTGAAGCTCCTCCTTACCAGCACCAGATGTCAGTGAAGGAAGAAACTCCTGAGACGTCCTCGCAGTCAGAGAAGGCCAAGTTCTTGGATACAGTGCCTCGTTTTTACTGGACAGCTTCAGAGGCCTCTGAAGTGAAGGTTAAGAGTAATGTTTTGAAATCTCAACTTCACCAATGTGATAAAGAGTTGAGAGGAGATAAAGATGTGACTGATTTATCATTAGATCTCTGTAGTCCAGAATGTGGGGTTGAGAGCTCTGGTACCTCACAACTTTATGTGGACAATGAAATAGAGACAGTTAAAACTACAAAGTCTTCAGAGGACAGGAACAGGGAAAGTAAGGTGGCAGGGAAAAAAGGGAATTTTCAGGAGCCTGACTTCCAAGAGACTCCTGAATCAACTAGTGTGTCCAGAAATAGCCAACCCATTCCTCTCCTGATGAACCAAGAAAACCCTACAAAAGCAAGTAAAGTTGAACTGTTTCTGGCATCTTCATATAAGACAGAAGAGAAAGAAGAAGAAAAAGGTTTCTCTGACTCTGATTTTTCAGATGGGAACAACGGTTCTAATACAGAAAGCTGGAGAACTACCTCTAGTGAGCATTTTGAAAATTTTAATTCATTGATTAATGAGTCTGTAAAGAATAGTACACTTTTTTATTAGGATTAATTTGACCCTCCCTGATGTTGCTAAATTCTTACTACTTCAGTTCTTCTGAGCCTTTAATCATAATAATAATAAAATGTACATTTCATTTTATATTCCTTAACCAAATGAGGAGCATTGAGACAGCTTATCACAAGGCTGTTTTAGAGTCTGATTTTATGTCTACCAATAGAATTTTTAGGTTTCAAAAATATTTTTAAGGACTTTTAGGGGTCAGAAAGTTTCCTTTAAAGCTAATTTTTCTCTTAGAAATGCTGAGACGTTCTTTCTTAATTGGCCATCCACATAGAAGTCTCCAGTAAGATTTGTGACAAATGGTCATTGTTGTTGTTAAGTGTTGAGTCAGTTCTGGCTCATGGTGATCCTGTATAGGGTTGCCAAGGAGGGACCAGTGGATTTGAACCACTGACCCTGCAGTTTAAGCCCACCTTGCAGTCCAGTGCTTATGCTGGACCCCAATATTGATGGCTAATGCTTAGGACAGAGTTCAGCATTAGGATTTTCCCTTAGTTTGTGATGGGAGTCTTGCTGTGGCACTGTAGGATAAGCACTGGACAACTAGGTTGGTTTGAACTGCAAGGTCGGCAGTTCAAACCCACCGGTCGGTCACTCCTTGGAAACCTATACACGTCACTTTGGGTTGACGGCACTTGACAACAACAACAGTTTGTACTGTGGTGTTCTTTTTGCCACTCTCTTCCTCTCATTTTCAGGAATTGAATAATCTTAGCTATCTGCAGAATCTTCCCCTTCAAGAGTATGAGTTTGGTGAGGTGACTTCACCTGATTGCACCGAAGGTCATTGCCTGACTTGCTCTAGCGTTTGGCTACAGCCATGGCTAAGTTGATGGAGACCTTACTTCATCACCACATTTATCTAAGTGATCTTAAAGAGAGTGCTGGTTTCAGGAGCGCTATAAAAATATAGAGCCGATGTGCTTGCTATTCTGATCAACAACTGGCCAAGATACAGGGAACAAATAGAAATGAGATATTATCTAGTAGAATGATGACATGATAGAGCATGCTCTCTGGCTCAGATATTTTAACCAAAGTTGTGCAACCACAAGTTTTGATCACTAGTGTTTAATAAAGTTTTTCATTTTCTAGCTCTCTTTGGTTTCAATGAGAACAGACAAGTTTTATTGAGTGACTGATTTCTGAGGTTTGAGCTCCCTGGCAAGTAACTTTTAAGCCCTATTCTTGAAAACGAATTAAAGAGTCAACCTTTAATCCTAAACAACATAAACCTTTTTTTAACAAACCTGGCTTGTAAGAAAAGAAATGCGAAAATATTTCTAGTCTCTAAAAGCAGACATTTGTCATTGCTGGTGTTGTTAAGTGCTGTCAAGTTGATTTCAACTCAACCTATATAGGGTTTCTGAGGAGCAGTTGGTGAACTCGAACTGCCAACCTTGCTGTTCTTACAGACCTTGCAGTTCAGCACATTAACCTGCAGTGCCACACCAGGACTTCAGAAAACAGACATATGCAAGAATATAAGCTAGCATGTTAAACTTGTTGAGGTAGACTCTTGCTAAACTACCCCATGAGGAATGAGAGTAAACTGACCCATAAAAGGGAGAGTGCTTGCAAATTTGCACTTATTTGGAAATTGTTGCCTGTTATGTATAGCCATGTTTACAGTTATTGTTGTTGTTATGTGCCGTGGAGTCGGTTCCGACTCATAGCGACCCTGTACAGAGTTTCCGAGGCTGTAAATCTTTACGGGAGCAGAAAGCCTCATCTTTCTCCCGCAGAACAGCTGGTAGTTTCGAACTTCTGACCCTGAGGTTAACAGCCCGATTCGTAACCACTACGCTACCAGAGCTCCTTATAGTATACTCATTTAATTGATTGAACAGTCAATAACCTACCTAAAATGAAATAATCAATGTTAAATGGCTATTCAGAGACACAGAAAGGATTTTAAAAATTATAAGCTGAGTAAGAAGTATAAAAAGGAGCTCTGGTAGTGTAGTGGTTACAAATCAGGCTGTGAGCCTCAAGGTCAGCAGTTCGAAACTACCAGCTGTTCTACAGGAGAAAGATGAAGCTTTCTGCTCCTGTAAAGATTTACAGGCCTCAGAAACCCTGTTCAAGGTTGCTATGGGTCGGAACCGACTCCACGGCACATAACAACAACAACAGCAATCTATTAATTTCAGAGTCCTGGGGTGGTGCAGTAGGATAAGCACTGGATTGCTAGCCACAAGATCGGTGGTTCAAACCCACCAGCTGCTCCTCAGAAACCTTATACAGGGTTGCTGTGAATCTCAGGGGCACTTAACAACACTAACAATCTCTAGTTGCAGACAGCCAAGGGGAGGAACTTAACTATGCAGATACCATAATTTTGGTGAATAAACTTGCATTGGCTGGCCTCTTAACCAACCAATACTCAATGAACTCCTTAAATTAAAAACATTCAGTGGTAAAATACTTTTGGAAATACTATGACATAATGTATATTTTTAGCATATTACAGTCTCTGACAATCTCACTTAAATACGGGAAATCTATTCCCCTCCTTTGTTTTTGGCTCTAAAATGCCTTTACTTTCATAAAATAAAGGTATTAGTAGTTGATAGCTCTGTTGGCATAGTGGTTATGAGTCGAACTGCTAATCTTAAGGTCAGCAGTTTGAAACTACCAGTGGTTCTGTGGGAGAAAGATGAGGCTTTCTGCTCCTGTAAAAATTTATAGCCTCGGACACCCTGTACAAAGTCACTGTGAGTCGGAATCAACTCCAACGGCACTTAATCACCACTAGCTGATAGAGTTTTCTTCTTATTTATCTTGTTAATATTAAAAATGTACACAACAAAACATAGCAACTCACCTGCTTCTACATGCTTAATTCAGTGGCATTAATTATATTCTTGAATTGTACAATCATTTTCATCCTCTTTTGCTGAGTTGTTCCTCCCCCATTAACATAAATTTACTATTCTCTAAGGTTTTTCAAGTTGCTGTTGTAAAAAAGCATAAAAATCAAAACAGACAATCTTTATTTTTCGCTACTTTGTAAAAGTCTAAACCATGTAATTTCTTAGCATAGTTTTTGGGAATTTTACTGGAACATGAAACCCAAAAAATCTACATCCATTGGTATGGAGAACCCACTATACTTGATTAGATGTCTGATGATCTGATGTTGAACATCTGAATATCTCCTTCCCTGGTTTTAAACTTTTTTTTAATGTCCCTAAATTTGGCGCTTCAGGATAAGCACTGGGCAGTTAACCTAAAATCAGCGTTTCAAACCTACCAGGCACTCTTTGAAACCCTATTCAGGGTGGCTATGAGTTGGAACTGACTCAGTGGCACATAACAACAACAAAAATTATTTCATGATTGTTGTTATGTGCCGTGGAGTCGGTTCCGACTCATAGCGACCCTACATAGGGTTTCCGAGGCTGTAAATCTTTACGGGAGCAGACCGCCTCATCTTTCTCCCGCAGAACCGCTAGTAGTTTCGAACTGCTGACCTTGCGGCTCGCAGCCCGATTCGTAACCACTACGCTACCATTAAGTAGGAAGTTTTAAAGCCTGACATGGAAAAAATCATCTTCCTAAAGACAAATAGGCATCTAAAAGATCACATCTCTATGATTATGGTAATCTTGTTTATGATTTCATGTTCGCAAATATTTCTTGACTAGGAAAACAACTTTTTTTAAAGGAACATGCTAAATCAAACAACCAAATCCAGTGTCATTGATTCCATTCTGACTCATAGCTAGTAGCCCTGTAGAATATGATAGAACTGCTCCATAGAGTTTCCAGGGATGTTTCTTGTTTGTTATGTGCCATGAAGCCGGTTCTGACTCATAGCGACCCTGTACAGGGTTTCCGGGGCTATAAATCTTTACGGGAGCAGAAAGCCTCATCTTTCTTCTGTGGAACAGCTGGTAGTTTCGAACTGCTGACCTTGTGAACGGTTTGTAGCCCGATTCGTAACCACTACGCTACCAGAGCTCCTTTCCAAGGATGTAAGCTTTACTAAAACAGACTGCCACATCTTTTCCTCAAAGAGTGGTTGGTGGGTTTGAACCACAGCCAAGTGCTTAACAACTGCATCACCAGAGCTCCTTAAAATGCAGAAATTTTATTTTCTTCTGTGAATTAATTGCTTCTTACATTAAAAAAGGATGTCACCTTTCAAGCTACCATTTCAATGTCCGTTGGTTGGTTAAAAGGTTTTCTTTTTTGTATTGTGCAGCATTCATCGGTTTTGTCTTGCAACAGGTTCAGAAGGAGAACCCAGCCCTGTTTTGAAAACTGTGGAAAGGAATGCTGCTAGGAAAATGCCTTCCCAAAGTCTAGAAGACATTTCATCAGATTCATCAAGTGAGAATCAAAGTTGCCCCACTGTTCATGCCCATCTAAGCTTGAAAATGCTTATGTGCTCTTCTGTGGCATGCTGTGTGCATGCAGATTAACAGATGAGAATAACCTTTCTCAGGTAAACTGAAGAGGCTCACCTTGAAATGGCTGGAACTTTTGTTTTTAAAGTAACCTATAAGGATTGATTGTTAGAACACTCGTTTTCCTTGAATTAGAGAGTCCAGTTTGAGTGTTTATGCAAGTCCATGGAGTTTTAAAGGACTATGAAAGTAGTAATACTGCTAGTAATCAATAACATTGAGCATGATGTGCCAAGTACTTGGCTAAGTGTTTTACATTATCTCATTTAATCCTCACAATAACCCTTTGAGGGATGAATTAGTATCCTCATTTCAAAGATGAGGAAAATGAAACTTGGAGAGGTAAAGCAACTGACTTATTGTCACCAACAGAGCTGGGACAAGATCAGCAGATTATTACCAAGAGCATTTGTGAAATGACATTGTTAACATATGACAGAGTAGGATGTCAGTGAATTTTGCAGGCATTGGAGATGAATTACAACCCTCCCCCCCTTTTTTTTTTCTTTTCTTTTCTATTTTACCTGTTCTTTCCTATGGACATATTTCTTCTGGATTCTGGAACTGCAAAACCCAAATACTGCCTGACACAGAGCACTTTAGACATACTCCTCCCCACTGGCTGCTCCTTTAATTGGTGAAGGGTTTCTTAAGGACTAACAGAAAGCACATTCTATATAGGAACTTTTGTGCCAGGCAAATGGACGTAGAAATCATGAATTTGAGGGGTTTTGCTGTTACTGTTTTTAAGTTTAAAATGTACCTGTGGGATTACAGAGGGTCATGAGAAGACTTACTGAGTGAAACTACTGTCAGACTCCTTTGATGGGCAGCTGACATTGTGATATTATATATCATGTTTTTAAATGAATCCACACAAGTGAGTAAAAAGGAAAAGAACAATCCACTGCTCTAAAAAGAGATTCCCAGGGCTCTGAAGACAGTATTTCTGATTTGGAATGCAGTCTTACCCCTCCCAAAGATCTTGGAATCTCAGGGTTGGAAGGGACCTTGAAGGTCACCCATTCCAATGTCCCTCCAGTGCAAAGCCTCCTCAACAGGTGGCCAATCCCCACACCCTCATGAATGCTTCCAGAGAAGGCAAATCCAGCCTTTGTTGGACAGACCTGATGGTTCTTTATGCTGATGATGGGCCCTAGAAAAAACAAACAAACTCAGCAACAATTGTCCAATTTAACAAACATCTTGACTGCAAAGCATGGGAGTATTTCCATGGTTCAGCTGTAAAGTATTCAGGAATATGTAGGGTTAAATTTACAACAACAAAAAAAACCATCTTCAGCTGACGGGTATTCCAGCATGCTCCGTTTCAAATACCGATACCCACTCTCACACTAGCCTGCCAAGATTCCACTTAGCAGCTGGTCCCCAGTTACATCTCTTCAGTTGACTTCCCAAGCAAGCCTCCCAGAGGCATATGCAAACGATGATGCACACACACAAATATTTGTTAATAGACCAAGGGTTTGAGAAGGGTTTAGTCATGGCTAGCATTTTACCCCTTTC
The DNA here is from genome assembly GCF_000296735.1 of Chrysochloris asiatica. NCBI lineage: Eukaryota > Metazoa > Chordata > Mammalia > Afrosoricida > Chrysochloridae > Chrysochloris > Chrysochloris asiatica. The sequence continues at coordinate 2,372,127 of NW_006408592.1, forward strand.
AAAAGAATAGAGAGGCTGTTGCAGCTCGTGCTTTCTCCTGCTGTTGGCTGGCCGATTGCTTGCTCTAAGCTAACCCTCTAACCCTTGGGAGTCAGTGTGCAGCAGTGTGCTGATGTAAGCTGCTTCGGGGCTGAAATGGGAGCTCCCGCTATGGCACTGGCTCAAGTAGCTAATCTACAGAGAAAGTGTTTTGGGGGAAGACATCTTGGTTGTACCCCTCACTGCATCTTGACTAACTGCTTCCAACTCCGGGGGCTCCCAGGGACAGTCTGATTGTTCTTTCTCTCCCAGGGTCAGCTGTGTTAACCATTTGTTAATTTCTCCTGAACAGATCAAGCAAAAGTAGATAATCTGCCAGAAGAATTAGTACGTAGTGCTGAAGATGGTAAATATCTTTATATATTTGCATGTATGTCTGTGTATTAGGTTCTGGGGTGATTTGGGCAGCCACTGGGACGCAGCTGTTGGATAAATAGAAGAACGTCACTTACCACTGTGTAGTGAGTGATGCTTAAGTTATCATAGAAGGACTCTGACTTGGTGCATTTAATACTGTTTGTATTCTTAAAGCTACTGCTGGTAATACCTTGTGAGGATCTCACCTGAGACCCTTGGGCTGCAAGGGTTTCTATAAATAGAAAATTGTATTTCTATGGGTCTGAGCTGATTTTTGCTACACAGAAGTCCTTGCAACGGCAGGAAAAGTAGAATGAGTGCCTGGGTCAAGTTCTTCTTATGTTTGATTTTCAAATCTCAGCAATTAGATTCTGTGAGCTCAAATGGTAAAGCCTTAGGTTCAAAGGAAAGTATCCCAGAACAAGGGTGGGCATCCTGCCTCCGCTCATAACTACTTCTAAGTATAAACCCAGAATGAAATTATTTGATTCTGGATATTAAGGAGCTGAAGATCCTGAAGCTTGTCAGTGGATCAGGTATTGTATGGTTCCGTTATGAAATTATTAGAAAAATAGTGCCTTGGTGAGGGTATATATGAGCATGGATCTGATGTTTATAGTTCAGCATTTGTGCAAATATATAATCCATATTTGTGTGTTGGTACTACTGATTTTTCGTGATCTCCTTTTTTTGTTGTTTTTTTCTTAAACCGTCTTCACTGTATCGATAAAATATGTATTAATTGAGCTTTTCCTGATAAAATGTAACATAGCTTTTCAAAGGTCATTAATCATTTTCTTACTTTTAATCTAATAATTTTGTTTTTCTCACATTTACTATAGCCTCTTTGAAGGGCATGGATTTTTATCTTCGTTTTACAGATGAGGAAAGCTAGAGATAACTAGGCAACTTGTCTAAGATCCCATAGGTAGGCAGTTAGAGGGAGGGGCAGGAATGGAATCTCAGCTTCTTTATTCCTCCTAGTCCAGTGTTCCTTCCCACTTGTCATACTGTGGCTTAGTGAATTAAAAGAAAAGATGCTAAACCTCTCCAGTCTGAATCTTGGATTTTAAGTTGAACAAAAGACCTTTAAAGAAGCTAATGAAGATTCACACTGGGGTATAGATGAAAGCAAGCTGAAAGCCAGTCAGCTGTGCTCTGCAGTCTTAGTTATGAAACTGAATTTTGAGTTTTACTTTCAGGTCTTATTATTCTTTTTGCTAAATTGGTATTTATTCTCAATATTGCTCTTCTGAGTAGATCAAAAAGCAGATCAGGAACCAGATACAAATGAATGCGTACCAGGAAGTGAGTAGCAGGATCTTTTCCACAAATGACTAAACTTTGCCACTTTTCACAGTGTTAAATATACTGAAATAACTAACTCCATTAATAAATAATGCAGCATTTATTATTAATACTAAATTCCTGCAGCTTACAAAACTATTTCATTCTGACAAGGGTTTTATTAAAGACACCTTATTACCTCCCGTCTGTGTTGAAAGATGCTTATTTGTGGTTCCATCAAGAGTTATATATTAAATGATACATATGAGTATGTATGTGCTTATAATATACACACACACATATATATATGTATCTTGACATCTAATACGTGATTACAAAGTATTATTCTGTTTTTGTCAGCATCTCTGCTCTTTGTGGTTTTGCTTAAATCAAACTGCCACCTTTTGGAGTTCTGGTCTGGTACTGTAAGATAAACACTGGACCACAAGGTCAGTTTGAACCATAAGGTCGGTAGTTCGAATTCACCAGCCACTCCTTGGAAACCCACCCTCTACAGGGTCTCTATGAGTTGGAACTGATTCAATGGCACTTAACAACAGCAACAACAATATCATTTGACTTTTCTGTTACCATATGGTCTTGAATACTGGATCTCCTATGGCTTTTATACAAGACTGCAGACATTAAACAATTTGTGCCTTATTTAATTTATACCTTATTTAAACCTTAGGAAGGACTGTACTTTGACAATTGATATATAATATGGTTGTATATGGGAGCACTGTAGCTCCATATAATAAGCACTGGACTGCAAACCACAAGGTCCGTGGTTCAAACCCTCCAGCTGCTCAGCAGGAGAAAGATGAGTCTTTCTGCTTCTGCAAATAATTTTTTTTTTTAAATCTCAGAAATCCTGTACATTACATGAGCACTTTGAGTTGGAACTGACTCAAAGGCATTTAACAACAACAACAATGTATATGTCTCTCTACATATCTTTACAAGCAAAATTTATTGCATACAAGATTTAAACACTGAGGTTCAAAGCTGAAGTTATATTCTATACATACAGCAAGTGAACATCTAAAAAAAAAAAAAAAAAAGTAGACCTGTGGTGACATATATTTGTCAACTACTAATTACCCACCACCAAGCAAGTCAATGCCTTGTATTCCTTTTTCTTTTCTATTTTAAAATTATTCTTAGCAGAGACTACTGTCTTAAAGACAAAACAGCACATTAAAAAGGTGTTTGGCGAAGTCTAGCAAAACAATACTAAAATGCATGTGTGCTGTCTCAGCTTCCCAGTTTCAGCCAGTTTCCTAAATATATGAAGATAATGACTCTGTTCTTAGGAGTCTGTATAGTATTCTAAACAACAAAGACCTTAATGAAAACAGTAACTAATAGAAAGAGCTATTACATAGAGAAAGTGTTGATGCTGAAAGTCAATGCCATCTAGTATGAAAACTAGATGAGGTCCTGCTGTGTAGATGCAGAGCCTTGGCACACGTCTTCCTCCTTTATGCTGACCCTCCATTTTCCCTAGGAAGGAAGCAAGACTCTGGACTTTGGGGTTGTTTGTTAAAGAGGCTTTCCCGTTACTTTTGAACTGGCAGATACTCAAGGCTGGGCATCTTATTTATATATTGCTTGGAAAAGTAAAGGGTCAGCCAAAGAGAGGAAGACACACACACACACCCCAACAAGATAAATTGATACAGTGACAGCAACAATGGTCACAAACATAACAGCAATTGTGAGGATAGCGCAGGACCGGGAAGTGTTTCATTCTGTTGTGCATAGGACTGCTGTGAGTCAGAACTAACTTGTTGGCACCTAACAACAATATGTTTTATTCACCATTTAGTCTGAGTTAAAATAAATTATATATTGCACATATGCCTACACATATGTATCTTTATTCATGACCTTCTAATTGATTTAATATTGGGTAAAACAAGTCAGCTAATGATGTGCTGAACCCTGGGTGAATTAATTTCGCCCTATTTTACAGTATTTCCAAAATGACCTTTAGTGACTAGCTGAGATTATTTTTTTTCTCTAGTGAAGACTCTACTCTTACCACAAGATAACAGCAAATATATGATCAAAACATAAATAAGTACAACTCATAAATATATAACTGACTGCATCAGAGTAGTGGATATAAATTGATTTGGACCTAGGTGTCATTACCTAACAATGTAATTTAAAGATAATAGGGATCATTGTATAATAAAAAGTTTACATACTAACTGGATCATACTCTGGCCTCCTGGGACCCAGTCTAATACTGCTGCCCGTATAAATTGCCCCAACACACACACATACTCTTGTTTAATGGGGAGTGATTAAAGTAGATGTCATTCTATGTAAACATTTTAAATGTATTTTGATATGTACTCAGTTTTCTGCTTTTTTTTCCCACTAGATTTCTTTTCATTAAAAATTAATTTTGTTAATACTTGGGGTCCAATATGATGGGTCACAGTGTGGCACTGTAGGATAAGCACTGAACTGCTAATTGCAAGGTCAGCAGTTCAAATCTACCAGCCGATGCTCAGAAAAAACCCTATGAGTCTAAATGGACTCAGTGATACTTAACAATAACAAGGTCCAGTTTAAACTTTTGGAGTTACACTGTTGTTGCGAGTGCTTCTGACTCAAAGTCATCCTATAGGACAGAGTAGACCTGTCCCTTAAGATTTCCTAGGGGATAATCTTTATAGGACTAATTCTCATCAAGTCTTTTCTTCCAAGTAACCACTAATGAGTTTGAACCAGTAACCTTTCAGTTAGCAGCCAAACTCTTATTAATCATTGTACCATTAGGGCTCCTTCTTTTGGATTATATATAGAAATGTAATTTGGTTTTAGCCTATTTTACTACTATCCCTTTAAAAGACAAAGCTAAGTCAATCTTTGATGTAAGTAAAATTGCTACTAAGGTTACAGTTCATAGATGCTCAGGTTTATCCCAAATAAAACATGTCTAAGTATGATTCTTTGGCCAGTAGATGGTTACAAACAAGTTCTCTCAACAATACTCTTATCTTAGCCTCATTAAGATGCCTCAAAAAAATGTTCAATCAAAACAGTGCTTTTGAGGGGCTCTTCTGAGCTTGTTAAATTCAAGGCAGAGAGGTTAAGTGACAGTTTTTTGGGATTCCAAAGCAGTGATCATGATACATTTTCTCAAAAGACACACAACAATCACAGGGCCTTATTAGGAAGATGTCTTAAGAAAATTGAAAGTTGCAGTGGTGAAAAAAGGCCAGGAAAGTTGTGTTGAAGTTTTGGGTTTTTTCTTCACAACAATGAGCCTGCTCATTCTTTCAGGGTAGCAAAGGCTGTCCTATGAGAATTTCAGTTGAGAAACCTTGTCCCATTCACTCTACAGCATACTTCTTTTTTTTCCCCACACCCAAAGAAAAAGGAAAACACTTTTTTGAGTTCCTGCCATTTTGACGTATAAATCTAAGAGTGCAAAATTCTTGGAAAAGGCTTAAAGAGATTAAATATCACCTTCAGAAGTCTATGGACCTAGATGGAGGATATATAAAAAGACAGTAGTTTTATATTTTGATACTTTTTAAAATAAAAACTTCTATGATTTTGTAGCTACACGTTTTGATGTACCATCGTGTATGTATCATATTCAACAATAACTTAAATTATATCAGATATCATTTTGAACAAATACTATATACCAGCCACTATTCCATATAAAAGCTGTGGCTCATAAGAAAACCTTGTTGTTAGGTGCTGCAAACATGGTTCTAACTCATAGCAACTATAGATACAACAGAATGAAACACTACTCAGTTCTGTACCATCCTCACAATTGTTATGTTTGAGCTTATTGTTGGTGCCACTGTGTCAATCTATCTCCTTTGGGGACTTCCTCCTTTCTGCTGAAACTCCATTTTGCCAAGCATTATGTCCTTCTCAAGGGCCTGGTCCCTCCTGACAACATGTCCAAAGTACATGATACTATGGGGCACCATCCTCACTTTTAAGGAGCAGTCCTGCCATACTCTTCCAAGACAGATTTGTTTGTTCTTATGGCACTCCATGGTACTTTCAATGTTTTTCACCAACATCATAATTCAAATGCATTGATTCTATCATGGTTTTCCTTATTCATTGTCCAACTTTCACATGCATATGTTGATGACGTTGTTAAATGCTGTTAAGTTAGTCCCGACTCATAGCAACCCTGTATAGAGTTTCTGAGAAGCAGCTGGTAGGTTTTAACCAATGGCCTCGTGGTTCAAAATGAACTTACAATACAGTGCTTATCCTACAGCACCACACCAGGACTCCTGAGGCAATTGAAAATACCATGGTTTGAGTGTTGTTGTGAAGTACCGTCGAGTCAGTTCTGATCCATAGCGATCTTGTATAGGGTTTCCAAGGTGAGCTTGAACTGCCGACCTTGAAATTCAAACAGCTTTGCAGCCTGGTGCATTAACCCACAGCACCACAGCACTTTATTCCTCAAACTGACATCTTTGCTCTTGAACACTTTAAAGAGGTCTTGTGCAACAAATTTGCCTAATGCAATACTTTGATTTCTGGACTGCTTCCATGATTGTCAATTGTGGATCCAAGCACAAAGAAGTCTTTGACAGCTTCGATCTTTCTTATGTCTATTAATGATGAGCCAATTGTGAGGATTTTCATGTTTTTTTTTTTACATTGAGTTACAGTCCAATATGAAGGCTGTAGTCTTTCATCTTCATCAGTAAACATTTCAAGTCTTTTTGTTTTCAGTAACCAAGGTTGTTGGATCATTGCATTTTGCAGGTTGTTAATGAGTCATCTTCTGTTCCTGATGCCATGTTCTTCATATAATCCAGCTTCTTTGTTCAGCATACAGGTTGAATTAAGTTGTGTGTAAGGATACAATCGTGGCAAGCAACCTTTCCTGATTTTAAACCATTTAGTAGCCCCTTCTTTTGATCTATATACAGAGTCCTCATAAGCACAAATAAGTGTTCTGGAATTCCCTCTTTTTTTGCAGTGTTATCCATAGTTTATTATGATCCATGCAGTCTAATGCTTTTGCATAGTTAATAAAACTCAAGTAAACATCTTTTTGCCATTCTCTGCTTTCATCCACGATCCATCTGACATCAGCAACGATATTCCTTGTTGCACTTCCTCTTTTGAGTCTGGTTTGAATTTCTGGCAGTTACCTGTTGATATACTACTGCAACCATTTCAGAATGATCTTCAGCAAAAATTTTCTTTCATGTGATATTAATGATATTGTTCGATACTTTTCACTTTCCATCAGATCACCTTTCTTTGGAATAGTCACAAATATGAATCTCTTCCAGTTCGTTGGTCAGATAGCTGTCTTCCAAATTTCTTAGCACAGATAAGTGAGAGCCTCCAGTGTGGAATCAATTTGTTGAAATATTTTATTTTGTATTCCATCAATCCCTGGAGCCTTGTTTTTCACCTTCTTTTCTGCTTGGACTTCTTTCTTTAGTACCATAAATTTTTGATCATGTGGTACCTCTTGAAATGGTTGAAAATCAACAATAATTTTTTTTAATATATGGTGATGCAGTGTATTCCTTCCATCTTCTTAGATGCTTCTGCATAATTTGCCCTGAAAATTCTTCAATATTCGTCGACTAGAATTTTTTTTTTTTGTGTTTTTTGATTGAAAAATGCTGAGTGTGTTCTTCCCTTTTGTTTTTCTAACTCCAGGTCTTTGCACATTTCATTATATACCACTTAAATTTGCCTTCTTGAGTTGTCTTTTGAGATTTTTTGTTCAGTTCTTGTACTTCCTCATTTCTCCCAGTCATTTTAGCTTCTCTTTGTTCAAGAGCAAGTTGCATAGTCTCTTCTAACATTCATTTTGGTATTTTCTTTCTTTCCTGTCTTTTTAATGACTGTTTGCTTTCTTCCTGTATGATATTCTTGATGTCATCTCAAAAAGCTTAAGCATTGTGATTCTTAGACAAAGAAGAAAATAGTTTTCTAGCTGCCAGTATACAAATGTGGTATCTTATTGTTCTTCCCATACATATCAGAAATATTTATATCAGAAATAATTCATATACAACCTTTTCATGTTAAATTCTGTGAGCATTCTAACTTGAATCATTCAACCTTGGCTTTGAGATATCTCTATTGATTATTCTCAGAGTTGACAGGTATCTATAAATGATTTATATTTTTTAAAAAGTAATTCATTTTGAAATTGTACTTTTTCATAATTCTGAGTGAAACACTATCAGTATAATAATTCCCACTATCTCTATGCAAACAAACCATCTCTTAGGCACTCAATAGCCAGGACACTTTTATTATTGAACTGTGTACAAAGATCCTAACTGTCTAGATGAAATAGTTTTCAGCCCACAGCATGTTAGAATTATAATGTATCTTAAGGAGATGAACCAATAAATTATAGCTTATAGCTTATAACTTGTGGTTAGACACTCTGATGTGAAAAAATGTTAAAATTAATTCATATTGACAATGTTCTTTATTGTACTTTAAATCCAGCTACAATTTAATAAAAACTAATTGTTTGGTTTTTTTTTTTTTTTTTGAGTCCTGGTGATGTGCTGTAGGATAAGCACTGTACTGCCAACTACAAGGTTGTCAGTTCAAACCCACCAGCCACTTCCTGGAGACCCTATACAGGGTCATTATGAATAAGAACAGGCTTGATGACACTTAACAACAACAACACTTTTTATTTTCTTTTTAAATTTTATTTTGTGTTTGGTTCAACTCCTTACTAGTTCTCTATGTAATTTATGAAAATTGCATGTTGCTTAACTTATGATCCTGTGCATGTGAATTACTGTGCTTCTAACATTTTTACAGAAACATGTCTGCTCATAGATGAAAGAAAAGTGTGTTTTCAACTTATGCCTAATGTTGTCTGACAATTGTATGAATAATTTTGCAATGTAAATGATGCTGTTTAGTTTCCACAGTGCCTTCACAACCTGGTAATCAGTTTTCCCACCCTGACAAACTCAAAAGGATGAGCAAGTCTGTTCCAGCATTTCTCCAAGATGAGGCAAGTTTATTTTTTATATTTTCAGAAAGATGGAATCAGACAGGTGGATTTGCTCTGCCAAGGTTGGTGTATTTGTATTCCACTGTGACTAAAGAGGTCAGCCGGATTGACCCTTACCTTCCAAGTCAATAGAGGTAGTGTTGTTGATCCTGGAACAAGCAAGGCATTTTTCATTTGTCTCAAATAGTAACTCGTCTTGGTTACTGAAGGCAAATTACATAGGTTTGGGAATGTGACTTTTGTTTCAGAGTGAATACAAAGTAAGAATCAAGGCAGAAATATGTTGGCATGAACTAGCTACTCTTCTATAATTTGGAGTAGAGTTGATTTTTGAAAACATTAGTCTAGATACTGGTACCAGTAACTACCTTGAAAATTTTAGTTAAAATAATAAAAAAGCAATGGCACTAGCAAACTTAAGGGTTTCTAGTAAGTGCTACACACTCTACCTTTATAATTTCATCTAATTGCCCTATGACAGTGGAGGGTTGGCAGCATCATTGTGCTCAGATACGGCAGGTATGGAAACTGAGACTTAGAGAGGTGAAGTAGCCTCACTTAGCTAGAAAGCAGTTGCACTAGGACTGGAACCCAGATCTAAGTCCAGAGCCTACAACTATACCATTGTATCTCAAATAAGAACATGACTATTTACCAATTGTTAAATACCTAATATGTACCAGACACTTAATAAACTTTAGATGTAGATATTACCAGTTCCAGATACGCTAGTTGTTTGCTGTGTAATCATGGAGAATATCCTCAACCTCTCTGAGTCTAGTTACCTAGTAACTACCACATGATGTGGGGCTGTAGGATAAGCACTGGATTGATAAGCCCAGGGTCATGGTTCAGCCCCACCAGCTGCTCTTTGGAAACGCTACACAGCATCACTATGAGTCAGAACTGACTTGATGGCACTTAACAGCAACCACCAGAACCATTTGTTCTTGAACCTTGATGAACCATATCTGTAAACATTCAGCTCTTTGCATATGCTTAAGAGCCCACATTACAGTTTAATTTGGAAAGAATCACTCATCCTTTGGTACTAGCTCATTAGCCAGAGCCCAGTGGCAGGCATCCCTGGAGTTCCTGTAGTTTTATACCTTAGTAAATCAGCTATGGTCTCCCAACTCAGCAGGATTTGCGTGGTCATATGAATGAACCACAAATAATTTGAGAGACAAATGATACCAGTCCCTGATTTCTGGGTTTTGTGTGTGTGTGTGTGTGTGTGTGTGTGTGTGTTTTTAATTCCTTCCCTTCAGTTTTAACCTTTGGCTCCATACAAAATAGAGTCTAGGTCATTGAGGTTTGTGCCTCATAGATGCCAAAAGTAAGCCATATCATTTTACCTTTCAAAGTCCATAGTGTTTAACTAAAGTGCATAGTGTTTAACTAGATATTAAAAGAAAGTGTAGATGAAATCAGGCCTTGTTCCTTTATTTGTTGTCTCCTTTAAGGCTTAGCATTGGTCATGTCTATTGAGTGCCAGCCCTTTGAAAAGTGTTGTTCCAGGTTAACAAGACAGGGTCTTTTCAGTAGTCACTAAAGAGTTTGTTTAAAATGTAGAACATACTGTAATAGAGGAAAAGGGACTATAAACATGTAGGGAGAGAGTAGGACAACAGAAACACATTAAAAAGGGATACTTTTTTTTTGTAATCTTTGAGGGGTGGTTATTTATGTAAGTGATTGATTTTGTTGTTCTTTAACCCCTTTTCTTAATCTGTATTAGAAATGGCATCCATTATATTGATGGATAATTGCATGGCCCTGGAATATGTTGGCATGACACTAACTACTACATAAAAGTATCCCCTAACTATAGTAACCATTGAACTACCGCATAAACCCTCCAGACCAAAAGAAGCTTATTCTGAATCATGAATGTTTTAAAACTATTATCCAATAAACTTTAGATCAAATACAATAAAGTTTGGTTTTGCCACTTCCTTTTTTGTCTCAAGTAAATATTTCCTGAGAAGTATTTTTTTAAAGTATCTTACTGCTTCTATTTTTTAAAGCAATGCATTAAAATCTAATGTGGGTAGAATACTTATTTCATATTAAAATAAAAACAGGAGTCCTGGTATGGGGCTGTGGAATAAGGTATTGGACTGCAAGGTCGATTTTGAACCACAAGGTCCATGGTTCAAACTCGCCAAGCACTCCTCAGAAACCCTATACAGGGTCACTATGGGTCAGAACCGACTTGACAGCACTTGGCAACAATAGAAAATAAAAGCATAACCTTTCATTAAAACAGATCAGACTGGATTTTCTTTTTCCTAGTTTAATAGAGTCTCAAGTAAAAGATTTGATTTTTAGAGAACAAGCACTGGACTGGGAACCACAGGTCAACGGTTCAAGCCCACCAGCCCCTCCACTCAAGAAAGATGAGACTTTCTGCTCCCTCAGAGATTTATAGCCTTGGGTCATTATGAATTGGAACCTACTCAAAGGCACTTAGCAACAAGGCTATGCTAATAAGAAGAATTCAACATGACTTTTTTTTTTTTTTTGACAGTAAATCTTAGACCTTTTGTCTGCGTATAATTTCTTGTATCGTGAAAGTTCTCCAAACAGTACAAATAAACAATGTTAAGAGAGTGACAAGAAAGCTTGCAATAGTGCTGCCATCTGTAGCTCCTTCTGGTAAAAAAACAACTGGTAATATGGTAGCTAGCCACTACTCTCCTTAGGACAAGTCCAAGGCAGGCCATCCACTCCAGCCTGTCTCCCATTCTCTGGCAATTATCATGAACATCCATTGACCTTGGGAAATACCATTCATCAGGGGATACCAAAATACCATCTTTGCCCAAACAGAGATTCTGACTTTGACTCATTCTGAATTTAAATTCTGTGTGTATTATATGATGTTTTGTAGAGTGATGACAGAGAAACAGATACAGCATCAGAAAGCAGTTACCAGCTCAGCAGATACAAGAAGAGCCCGAGCTCTTTAACCAATCTTAGCAGCTCCTCTGGCATGACGTCCTTGTCTTCTGTATGTAAACAAGCGCATCATTTTAATACCTCTCTGCTTCATGAGCCTTGCTCTACCATGCTCCCGCCTCCTCATTGAAAATGGTCCCCTGTTGTATTTCTTGAATTCCAAGGGCATGCACATCTCCTCTAATTCACAGTTAACTTCTAGCTGGCTAAACCTTCCTTTTTTTTTCTCTTTTATTTTTTTTCTTTGTCTAGAGGGGTAATATCCATTATAAATTTTTTTTTTTAACACTGTACTTCAAAATTTAAATCTAAATTGCCAATAAGGTGAATTGTTTGATTTTTCTGTGCTACAAGTAGGTTAACTATAATAAAGCAGCCTGCTTAACAGATATATTTTCATGTGTAGAATTGTACCTTTAGCAAACCTGAAAATACTAATTTTCGTAAAAGAACATGAAAGGTGATTCTTTGCCTTATAGAAGCATTTAGAATGAAGTTTTAGAAGTAAAACTCTTTAAGGATAGTTGTTCAGACTTAATTTTTAAAAATTTAACTTAAAGTTTCTTGAATAAAGTGAGATAGTTGTGTGCGCATATAGTATGTGTGTCTATACACATTATATATGTAAATATATGTAAAAATACCTGCTTAGACTTATCCAAATATTTACCTGATATACATTCAGATACTCTTATCTCACCAGGTATGCTAATCAAATTATGAAGCTGAGTACAGATTTGACATTTATCCAACTCTAAGTTTTGTTTTGGAATCTGTTTAAATTGAGTCTCTGCTCATAACAATCTAGTGTCTGCCCTTGGGAAGATTTTAAACCCCGTTCATTAGTCATCCATTGCCTACCCTTTTCTGACCCTATAAAAGCTTTTCCTAGACTCCTTGGATGGGTAATGGAGCAAAAATCCTTTTTAGTGCCTTGGAAATATGATAGAGCATTATGTCACTTTGGTGTGTGGTTCTGGGGTTTCTCACATCCTCTGTCATTGGCTTTTAAATATAGTGTGTGCCTAAAAATGGGGATCTGAGTGCCATTTAGCATCATATTTTCCTGCTTTGAAATGAAACAGCAACGTAATAACTTCACATTTCACTTTTCATCTAAGTGTTTTAAGGGCAAATATATATACATACACATGTATATCTATATGGAGTCCTGGTGTGCACTGTGGGTTAATGCGCTGAACTGCAAAGTCGTTTGAACCACAAGGTCAGTGGTTCAGGCTTACCAGCCACTCCTTGGAGACCCTATACAGGATTGCTATTGGTCGGAACCAGCTTGTCGGCACTTAACAACACCATACAAACACACATATACATACTGGTCATGTATATCATGTCAGGTTGTCTGGGTGATATGTATTTATGCCATATTAAATGCTAGCTTTTATATGCAAGTTAGAGAAATCATGGTAAGCAAGAATTTTGTCCCTGATCCTTGTATGTGTTGCTTTCATGAATGAAGTAGAGACAAACACTGCCTATTTCTGGTGTTTTCAGGTGAGTGGCAGTGTAATGAGTGTTTATAGTGGAGACTTTGGCAATCTGGAAGTTAAAGGGAATATTCAGTTTGCGATCGACTATGTGGACTCATTGAAGGAGTTGCATGTTTTTGTGGCCCAGTGTAAAGATTTAGCAGCAGCAGATGTGAAAAAACAGCGTTCGGACCCGTAAGTACATTTTGAAGTCACCTTCTTTCTTTTAAATTCTCAAGCTGATAATCTTGTACTAATTGGGAGGGAAGAGTGTAACCAAAGGGAGAGTACAAATGTGTTAAAAGGATTTTTTTTAAAAAGTGAAGCATTGGAGGAAATGCTGTTTTGTTTACTTTATAAATTCATATGCCAAACTTATTAAATCATAAAAAATCACAAAGAAGCATAGAATGTTTCAAGTTGGAAGGGACGATGGAGGTCATCTTGCCAAGTACCTTTATTTTACAGATAAGGAAACGAACCAATGACCTATCTGTCTAAATTCAGATAATCATTGAAAGAATGAGGAACGAGAACTTGAACTCAAGTCTCTTTCCTCAACACTTTCTCTGCAATTAGGGACATGCAGAGCAACAGTACAGAGCCCTGGTGAAATCATGTGGCTAAGTGTTCAGCTGCCAGCTGAAAGGTCAGCAAATAGAACGCACTGGGGACGCCACAGGAGACAGATGTAGCAGTCTGCTTTTGGAAAATACTGCAGTTCTAGTCTGTCCGAAGGGTTGCTTTAAGTCAGAAACTATTCAACAGCAATGGATTTGTTTTTGTTTTTTGCTTTTTGAAGGGGCATACATCGTAATGTTTAGTGCTAGGGAAATAGTTAAAACTCTAGAATGAGGTAGTTTCTATATTTAAACTACACTCTACAAAAGGATTTTAGGGAGAATTACTAGTTCACCTGTTAAATCATAGGCTTCATTATAGGTTAGGCTATTTGCAAAAGTTGAAAAATATTTCCCACTTACCTTTATGCAGGAGCCTGATTCTTATTTTGCTGAGATTAGCCCAAATCTTTTTATTATTATATGTTGTTGTTGTGTGCTGTGGAGTCAGTTCCAACTCATAGTGACCCTGTACAGGGTTTCTGAGGCTGTAAATCTTTACAGGAGCAGAAAGCCTCATCTTTCTCCCGCAGAACAGCTGGTAGTTTCAAACTGCTGACCCTGAGGTTCGCAGCCCAAAGGAGCTCTGGTAGCATAGTGGTTACGAATTGGGCTGTGAACCTTAAGGTCAGCGGTTCAAAACTACCAGCCGCTCCGCGGGAGAAAGATGAGGCTTTCTACTCCCGTAAAGATTTACACCCTCGGAAACCCTGTACAGGGTCACTATGGGTCGGAACCGACTCGACGGCACTTAACAACAACGCTACCAGAGCGACTGGGCTTAATATCATTTTTTTTTTTTTTTTTTGCATTGACTAAAGCTTGATTAGGATTCCTGGTGTGGCAATGAAGGATCAGTGCTTGACTGGAAAGCACAAGGTCACCAGTTCAAACCTGGAAACCTTGTACAAGGTCATTAAAAGTTCGAACCAACTTGAGAGCACTTAACAACTGGAACAACAGTTTGCTGAAGGACCCCTGGTGGTGCAGTGGTTAAAGTGCTGAATCCCTAACTAAAAGGTCTGCATTCGAGCCCAACTGCCATTCCACAGGAGAAAGAAGTGGCAGTCTGCTTCCGTAAAGATTGTTGTCTTAAGTGCTGTCAAGTCAATTCTGACCCTTAGTGACCCTGTATAGGGTTTCCGAGGAGCGGCTATTGAACTTAAACTGCCGACCTTGTGGTTCAAACTGACTTTGCAGGTCAGTGCATTGACCCACAGCACCACACCAGGACTCCATAAAGTTTACAGCCTTGGAAACTCTGGGGCAGTTCTGCTCAATCCAGCAGCGTTGATTTGTGCGGGAATCAACTTCGTGGCATTTGGCTTGCTCGAATGTGTGCTAAGATTTTTTTTTTCCAAAAAAATACAGTACCCAAAATGCTTACTGCTGTTAAGTGCTTTCAAATCAATTCCAACTAATCGTGACCTTGTATAGGGTTTCCAAGGGTCAGCTGGTGTGTTTGAACTGCCAACCTTGTCTTTTACAGTCTGATGCTTATCCTATAGCACCACACCTGGATAAAAATGTAAACAAAACAAAAACTGCAACAGTAAAGCCTTTTGGCTTAGGGAATAAACTAACCCTTAACCCCCATACTACATATGCACATTAGGTAATATTGGTAGCCATCTGGACAATTCTAAAGAATTTGGAAAATGTTCTTCAAAGCAACATCAAATGATCAATTCTGCTGATCAATTTTGGTTAAACATTAAGTGTAAGTTATTGATTATTATGTACTGCTCTTCTCTGCATCATGAAATA
The DNA here is from genome assembly GCF_000296735.1 of Chrysochloris asiatica. Classification (NCBI taxonomy): domain Eukaryota; kingdom Metazoa; phylum Chordata; class Mammalia; order Afrosoricida; family Chrysochloridae; genus Chrysochloris; species Chrysochloris asiatica. The sequence goes on from NW_006408592.1 coordinate 2,387,672, forward strand.
ATTTTTTGCTGGTTTTTTATGCATTTTTTATAAAGTGGTAGAAACATCAATTTGACTGCCTGACCTTCTTATCTGTTCAATTCTATTTTTAGATATGTAAAGACCTATTTGTTACCAGACAAAGGCAAAATGGGCAAGAAGAAAACATTTGTACTGAAGAAAACATTGAATCCTGTATATAATGAGATTCTGCGGGTATCTATGAACTCTCTCTATAGGAAATTCATAAGTGGTGAAATATACATTTAAGTAGCCATGTCTTCTTGGTTAGGTCTTTGCAGATAAATTTAGTCACCAAAAGAGAAAAAGGAAAGTGAAATAATTTTGAGAGTCTGTTTTACATGATGCGTATTATGTACATTACCTAACTTCCTCTTCAGTATTCCCTGACAGGCAGGCATTACTATCTGCATCTCACAGATGAGACAAATGAAGTTTAGGGAAATACAGTAACTTGCTCAAGACCACACATCTGGTAAAGTTGAATGCTGCAACCAGAATGATTCTCTAAAAGCACAATTCATCTCATTTCTTTGCTTACTCTTACAATCAAGTCACTCACTCTTCCTTAACATGCATTCCAGTCCATTCACAACCTGAGTATCAGCCTCATCTCACCATTTCATATTCTGTGTTCATGCCACACTGTTTTCCTTTTTGTTATTTAGAGGAACTACGTTTTCTTACACTGCTAGGACCTTTGGGTCCTTTTGGTTATTATAGTCTTCCCCTCATTCTTTCCAGGACTACCTCCTACATAGATTCTTCCTTTGAGAGTGTGTTCATAATCCCTAAACTCCCTGTTATCTGCTGCCTCAATAGCCTTGTTTCTTACGAGATTTTATTAACATTCACAGTTAAAGGATTGATTTAATTATCTGCCTTCCTGCTAAACTGTAAATTCCATGAGCACAAGTACCAACTCTGGATTCCTTACAAAACTGTGTGCCTTTGACAAACGACTTACCTACAATTAAGATCAGATTAAATTATTTAAAAAAATAGTTAATATATGTGAAGTGATTAGCATACACTGAATATTAGGTGTTTGCTATTACTTATTTTTGTCGTAGCTCTGAGTCTTAGCACAGTGTCTCGCGTATCATAAATATTGGGTGGGTGGATGGACAGATGAATGGGAAGTATACATGGCTCAAGTACCCGTGAGCTTTTTCTCCTCCAAACTGTGTCATGTTACTTTAGTCATGAGTAGCAGATTATTTTAAATTAACCATATGAAAAAGTATTGTTCAGTCCTTCTTTCTGATAATTCTGTTCAAGTATTTGATTATCCTCTGGGAAAGAAGCAGTTAAACCAACTCTTTGTCATCCATGGATGTATTAACTACCTTGTGAATTTTCTGTAGTAAGTTTTTAATCACAGTTTGACTGTTATATACTCCAGAACCCTACTATTTCTGGATCAACTACCCTATACTCAGGAAAAGCCACCTAATTTAAATGGTAAACTTAGAAAAGACAAGTCAGCTGCAACAAAAACGGATAGTCACATAATATATTATAAAGCCAAATAGAATTATTTTTAGATTAGAAGTACTATTATCCCTTCCATGATTATATATAATCAAGGATTGACTGTATTTTAGATGAAAAATGGTTAGAATGCCAAATCTTTTCCACTTGACCATATGAAGCAGGAAAAACAAGTGTGTGTTTTGAAAACAAAACAACAACAACAAAAAAACCTCCTTTATGTAGGAAATAGAGCATTAGATTAAACTTGATTTGTATCTTAGACTGATTTTAATTGTTATTTTACTTAATTAGAACTAAAAACGCTCAGTAAAAAATGAATAATTGACTTTTGTTGTTAGAATGCTATTGCCAGCTATGATATTTGAGCTATGGCTTGCTTTTTCAGAAAGGGAAAGAAAATCAGCTTTTATGAAAGATGAATTTCAGCTCTTTGAAACAATACACTTACAGAGTAAGATGACTTTGCTATATTTTTTAGACCTCAAGCTTAGCTGATGAGAAATGTGATCTACACAGATGAGTTTGTCTTAATCTCTGTGTCATAACTTTGGCATGAAATAATATTCATAATTTTAATTTCCTTCTTTGAACTGCAGTACAAAATTGAAAAACAAATCTTAAAGACGCAGAAACTGAACGTATCTGTTTGGCATCGGGATACATTTAAACGCAATAGTTTTCTAGGGGAAGTGGAACTTGATTTGGAAACTTGGGACTGGGACAACAAACAGAATAAACAGTTGAAGTGGTACCCTCTGAAACGGAAGGTAAATTTGGTTGGTTGATTGGTTGGTTTGGGACCTTGTGTGTAAAATCTACTATAAAATTGCATTTTAATTCAGAGCATTGATTCACAGATTGAAATAATTTAAAACTAGGATTGGATTTTCTTTATTCAGTCAGTGAATAACGATGAAAAGAGATTTAGGAAGAATGTTTAAATTATTTAACATAAATGTTTCAGAGACTTCAGAAAGATCATCTAAAGAATTAAATCCTTTGAAATTTGAGACTTTCAGTCTAGTAAATAGTCAGATATTGGTAAATGTCACATGTGTCATTTGTAAAGAAAGCACATCCTGTGGCAGTTGGATGCAGTGTTTTATATCTATCATCATTAAGTCAAGTTGGTTAATAATATTACTTGTCTTCTATATCTTTATTAATTTTGTATTTGTATATATTTATGAAAAGAAGTATGATTGTAGAATTATTTTGTTATTTGTGCTTTATTTCTTTGTCTTGAAGTTGTCTAATTGAGCATATAGAAATTTAGAATTGTTGTACAAGAGGGCTTCAAAAAGTTCATGGAAAAAAATGAATTGAAATATAATGGAATTTTTCCATGAGCATTTTGAAGCCCTGCTTGTATTTTCCTGGTTGATTGACCATTTTACTATTTTGAAACATCCTTTTAATTTCTAGTAATGCTTCTTGTTTTGTATCTACTTTGCCTGTATTAGTATAGTTCTATCAGTTTTCTTTTGGTTCGAATTTTATTTTTATCCTTTGATATTCAGTCTTTTAAAAAAGTTAAGACGTGTTTCATATAAGCAACAGTTTTGATTTTTTTTCTGATCTAAATATCTTTGTCTTTTAATTTATACCATTTATATTTATTGTAATCATTGACCTATTTGTATTTAAATGTATCATCTTAATTATTTATCCAGTTTCTTTATATTCAAAATTATCTCCTTTGGGATTAATAAAATATTATATTGTTTCATTTCCCTTCTATTAATATGTTAATTGGATTCCTGGTGTGACACTGTAGGATCATCTCTGGACTACTCACCACAAGGATGGTGGTTCAAAACCACCAACCACTCCTTGGAAATCCTATACAGGGTTTCTATGAGTCAGAACGTACTCGATCGCACTTAACAACAACAACAACAATATGTCAATTGGGGTTCTGGTGGGTGCTATAGGAAGCACTTGACCTCAAGGTCCGTTTGAACCTCAAGGTTGGAGGTTCAAACTCACCAACTGCTCCTCGGAAACCCTACACAGGGTCACTGTGAGTTGGAACCAACTTGATGACTCTAAACAACAACAGTGTGTCAATTATAGTTTTTTTTTCTCTTTCTTTTATTGACTGCCCTAGAGATTACCAATGCACATTTGATTTATACATATAATACAAATGAGAATTTTCACCATTTTCAGGACAATTAAAAGAAACCAGAACATTTTAACTTTATTTACTATTCCTCCTTCTTTTGTGCTATTGTCAGTATTCTTCACTAACATGGTAATTCAAAGGCACTAATTATTCTTTGATCTTTCTTATTCATTGCCCAGCTTCCGCATGTATATGAGGTGATTGAATATACCATGGCTTGAGTCAAGTGCACCTTAGTCCTTAAAGTGGCATCTTTGCTCTTTTCAACACTTTAAAAAGTTCTTTTGCAGCAGACTTGCCTACTGCAGTATGTTGTTTGATTTCTTGCCTGCTAATTCCATAAACATTGACTGTAGATCCAAGCAAATTGAAATCTTTGACAACTTCGATATTTCTTCTGTTTATCAGGAATTTTTTGTTTTCTGTTTCCATACTGAGGTGTAACCCATATCGAAAGCTTTAATTTTTGGTCTGTTAGTAACTATTGCAAGTCCTCTTTGCTTCCAGCAGGCAATGTTGTGTCATCTGCATATTGCAAGTTGTTAATGAGTCTCCAATCCTGATGCCACATTCTTCTTCATATAATTCAGCTTCTTGGCTTCTGTGCTCAGCATACAAATTGTATAAGTATGGTGAAAGGCTACAACCATGGTGCACACCTTTCCGAATTTTAAACCATGCAGCATCCCCTTGCTCTGTTCTAATGACTGCCTCTTGGTCTATGCGCAGGTTCCTCATAGCACAATTAAATGATCTGGAATACCCATTCTTCACAATATTATCCACAGTTTGTCATGAGCTACACAGCCAAAAGATTTTGCATAGTCAGTGAAGGACTATTAAACACCTTTATGTTATTCTTTGCTTTCAGCCAAGATCCACCTGACATCAGCAATGATATACCTCTTTCCATGTTATCTTCTGAATCTGATTTGAATTTCTGGCAGTGTGTTTTCAATGTATTGTTTTCAACCATTTTTGAGTTATCTTCAGAAAATGTTACTTGCATGTGACGTTATTGATTTCGTTCAATGATTTCTGAATTCATTGAGCCACCTTTCTGTAGAATGGACATAAATATGGATCTCTTCCAGTCAGTTGGCCAGGTAGCTGTCTTTAAAATTTCTTGGCATAGACAATTGAATGCCTGTAGTGCCACATCACTTTGTTGAAACATTTCAGTTTGTATTCTATCCATTTCTGGAGCCTTCCTTTTCACCAGTGCCTACAGAACAGCTTAGATTTCTTCCTTTAATACCATTAGTTCTTGATCATATGATACTTCTTGAAATCGTTGAACATCAACCAATACTTTTTGGTACAGTGACTCTGTATTTCTTCCATCTTCTTTTGATGTTTCCTCAGTCATTCAATATTTTGCCAATAGAATACTTCAGTATTGCAACCTGAAGCTTGAATTTTTCTTCAGCTCTTTTAGCTTGAGAAACACTGAGCGTGTTCTTCCTTTTTGGTTTTCTAACTCCGGATCTTTGTACAGTTCATTATAACACTTTGTCTTCATTGTCTTACTTTGCCTTCTCAAGCTGTCCTTTGAAATTTTCTGTTCAGCTCTTTTACTTAATAGTTTCTTTCAGTTACTTTAGCTTCTCTGCATTCAAGAGCAAGTTTCAGAGTCTCTTCTGACATCTGTTTTGGTCTTTTCTGTGTTCCTTTAAATGACCTTTTGTGTTCTTCATGATGATGTTCTTGATGTCATCCCACAACTCCTCTGGTTCTTGGTTATTTGTGTTCATTGCATCAAATCTTTTCTTGACATGGTCTCTAAAATCAGGCAGGATACACCCAAGGTCATATTTTGGCTCTCATGATTGTTATAATATTCTTAAGCTTCAACCTGAACTTGCATATAAGCAATTAAAGGTCAGTTGGTTCCACAGTTGGCTTCTGGCTTTTTTGGCAGGTGATACTGAGCTTCTCTATCATGTCTTCCTACATATGTCGTCAATTTGACTCCTATGTATGCCATCCCATGAGGTCTACATGTTTAGTTGTCGTTTGTGTTGTTGAAAAAAGGTATTTGCAATGAATAAGTCATTGGTCTTGCAAAATTCTATCATATGTTCTCTAGCATAATTCCATCATCGTGGCCTTATTTTCCAACTAATGATCCTTCCTCTTTGCTTCCAACTTTCATATTCCAGTCATCTGTAATTACCAATGCATTTTGATTACATGTTTGATCAATTGTAGACTGACAAAATGAGTAGAATTCTTTTTCATTTCATTTTTTACAACTTCCAATTTTCCTGGATTCATACTTCATACCTTTTATGTTCCAGTTATTAATAGATGTTTGCAGATGTTTCTTCTCATTTTCAAGTTATACCCTATCAGCAAATGAAGGTCCCCAAAAGCTTTGTTCCCTATACCTCAGTAAGGTCAAGTCTACTTTGAGGAGGCAACTCTTCCCCATTAGTAATTTTGAGTGCCTTCCAACCTGAGGGGCTCATCTTACAGCACTCTATCAGACAGTGTTCCATTGCTAGTCGTAAGATTTTCAGTGGCTAACCTTTCAGCAATGAACCACCTCTCCTTCCTAATCTGTGTTAGTTGTTGTTGTTGTTAAGTGCTCTCATAACAACTATATATAGGGTTTCCAAGGAATGGCTGATGGGTTTGAACCACCAGCCTACCAGTTACCAGTTCAGTGTTATCCTATAGCGCCACATCAGGGTGACCCTGATTGTGTTTAAAATATTGGTAGCATGGCGTCCAACATCACAGCAGTACACAAGCCACCACAGTACAACAGTGAGATGAGTGGTGGCTTTCCTATATGGTGGTGGTGGTGGTGGTGGTGGTGGTGGTGGTTATGTGTCATGGAGTCTATTCCAACTCAATGCGACCCTGTACAGAATTTCCAAAGCTATAAATCTTAACGGGAGCAGAAAGCCTCATCTTTCTCCTGCAGAACAGCTAGTAGTTTCAAACTGCTGAACTTGAGGTTTGCAGCCTGATTCATAACCACTACGCTACCAGAGCTCCTTGGCTTTCCGATATGGGTGGAGTTATTTCTTCTGCTTGAAGACTTCCTTCCAGTTTTACTTTTAATACATAGCTACTGGCAACAAATTATCTCAGGTTTTCTTGGTATCATGACCTCTTTCTTAGCCTTCATTTTTAAAGACTTCTTGCTACATTGCTAGATTGGCAGTTACTTTTTTCAACATTTTGAAGTTGTTTAATTGTATTCTAACTTTTATCATTTCTATTAGTAAGTCAATTTTTAGTCCTATTTTTGCTCCTTTGTATGTTGTGCATCTTCTCAGATTTTAGGATTTGTTTCTTGTCTTTGATTTTTCAGCAGTTTTTACTACAATTACCCTAGTTGGAGTTTTCTTAGTATTTTTCCTGTTTGGGTTTCACTGAACTTCTTGAATCTGTATCTTGCTGTCTCATCAACCTTGAAAATTCCTTGCCAGTTATTTCTTCACATACTGCTTTTGCCCCATTTATTTCTCTCTTTTCCTTCTGAAGTTTCTAATACATGTATGGTCTGTCTTTTCATATGTCTCTTGTACTTTATTTTGTATTTTATTTTTCCTGATGGTGCTATAGGATAAGTACTAGACAGCTAGGTACAAAGTTGGCAATTCAAGCTCACCAGCCACTCTTCATGAGAAAGATGAGGCTTTCTGCTACTGTAAAGATTTACAGCCTTGGAAATCCAATACAGGGTCACTATAAGTCAGAATCATTTACATATGTATGTGTGTGTATGTACATACATGCATACAAACACACACACACACATGAGGGTGAGTCCAAAATAATTTGCACTCTGGCTGTGGAATTTATTTATTTATTTTAATCAACTTTTATTAAAAAATACATCTTTTTTTAAAACATAATCTCCTTGCTTTCCATTACACTTTGTTTATCTGTCAACAAGCTTTTGTATTCCCTTATTTAATAACATGGAATCCTGATGTGGTGCTGTGGGGTAATGCGCTGGACTGCACAATTGGTTTTGCAAGGTCAGCGGTTCAAGCTCACCAGCCGTTCCCTGGAAACCCTATTGTACAGGGTTGCTATGGGTCAGAACCAACTTGATGGTACTTAATAACAACATAACAACAATTGAAAAATATTTTAGGCAGAGCTTCAAGCCACAAATGCACCATTGTTTTCACTTCTTCATCAGAAATGAACTTTAATCCTCTAAAGGCTGCTTTCAGGGGATCAAACAGGTGAAAGTGTGATAGAGCAAGATCAGGACTGTAGGGAGGATGCTTTAACACCTGAAAATGAAGTTTTTGCAGAATGTCAACAGTGTGGGCAGAGGTGTAGGGATGTGCATTGTTATGCAAGGTCACCACACCCTTGGATAACAGTCCTCAGCGGTCAATCCAAAATGTAGGTTTCAGCTTCTCAGTGAGCCTCTCAATGTAATGAGCACTGTTGACTGTTGAATCTTTTTCCTGATAGTGTTCCAATACTGACTCTTGAGAATCCTAGAAAATGATAAGCACCAATTTTTCAGCTAATGGCTGGCTTTTGAACTTTTTCTTGGCCAGTGATTGAGAATGTTTCCATTCCATATTCTGCCATTTACTCTCAGGCTCCTAGTGATGATTTCATGTCTTTTCACCAGTAGAAATTTTTTTTTTTTTTAAAGAAACTTTTACCTTCCTTTAAGTATCGGTCCAAATTTTTTTTGGAGATGTCCAGATGCATCAGTTTGTGCTCTTCCATGAGTTGTTTCGGTATCCATCTTGCACAAACTTTTCAAAACCCAAGTCTGTTGTGGATTATTTCAAAAGCATGGCTGGTTTGCAAATAATTTGCCACATAATCCATTATCACTCATCAAATCATTTCATGTGCACATTCAATGTTGTCATCAGGCATGGATGGGCATTTTAATATAAGCAGAGTGTGGGTAATTTTTGACTCATGGTGGTGTGTTTGCGGTTTGTGTGTATGTGTGGTGAATATATACTTCAGGCTGGCCTTTTTTTTTTTTTTTTAAACTAATGGTTGAAACCCACCAACTGCTCCTGGAAACCCTGCACAGGATCCCGGTGAGTCAGACTGACTGGAAGGTACTTAACAATGACAACTCATTAGCAGGGGGTTCGTGTTTTTTGTTTATATTCTATTTTAATAAATTTTTTTATTAGCTATGTCTAATCTGTTAGATATATTTATAGGTTCTCAATTATTATATTTTTTTATATTTCAATTTTCATGTAGATCTTCTTTATAGAAGAGGAAAGATATTTCTCTACTAAAATTTTTCATCTTAACAATATCTTAATGAATACATTAATCAAAGTTATTTAAAGTGTGTATCATAGAATTCTATTTTCTTAAACATATTTAAGTTGCTCATCTATTTTTTAAACATGGATCATTTGTACTTATATCCTGGTATATCTGTACATTTTCTATTGAACACTTTACTTTTTTTTTTAAGTTACTGGGATAATTTGAATAAGTTTACTTTAGCATCTGACAGAGTTGGGACAGACCACCTTAATCTTCTTTAGGAATGAGTTGACTTGATGCCAGCATTCAGTTGTCGTGTCATCTGGTCTAGTTCTTGTTTGCCTATATTCCTAGACTGTGGTCTTTTAGTGATTCCAACTAAAAACTGAGGAAAGTAGTTCTGAAATTTTAGCATACATTCTGTACAACTAAAAGACTTGTTAAACCACAGATTGCTAGGCAATATCCCCAAAGTTTCTGATTCAGTAAGGTTCAGCCCAAGAATTTTCATTTCTAACAAGTTCCAGGAAGTGTTTATGCTGCTGGCCTGGGGACCACACTTTTAAAAATACTGGTCTAGGGGTAATTTTTCCCCCAGCTCATGAAACTTTCCAAAGCTCTATTGAGCTTCTCAACCTCTTTCTTCTAGATTTTTTATACTCTCAGCTTGGCACTACTTGTAAATCAGTTAATCCCTTGAAATGAAAAGTAGAGAAGACTGTCAAGCTCAAATATCTTGTCCATTTGAGTAATTCTTTAACATCCTCAACTGGATTTTTAACCCAACTTTTCTTTTTCTTCTCAGTATGAAGTGAAGGTTAGTGTGATCCAAGCTGGTACGTTATAGCTCAAAGTGATAAGTCCAAAAAATAAATACAAACCATTTTTTAGCACCTGCATAGTAAAATAATTCCATTAAATATATGGCTCCTAAATGATGCATCCAAGTCACTCGAGGCCCTTATTTCTAGCTCTACCCAAGAGTGGGTGGGTGAATCTGAATTCCTCTGAAGATGCCAGATAATTTTTAACTGGCTCCTCTTAGGTTTTGATACATAGCTGTATTTTGGAAATAAACTGCTAAAGGACTAGAATTTGTAAGTAAAATCACTTCTCTTATACTTGAAAAACAAACATATATTTAAAAATTATTGTTTAGTTGTTATTATTCTTACAGACTTCTTTTATTCTAAAATTGTCAGGTTAATGTACATCTTTAAAGTGTAGAAATAAATTTTTTCCCTCATGCCATCCTACTTTATTCTTATTCCATCAAAGAGAAGGGCATACAATTAAAGTTATTACTGGCATGCCAGATAATAAAATAACAAAACGTATGTGTTTTTGTAAAAATGGAAGTATCCCAGGATACTGCTCCCATCTCCAAGAAAGACATTCTGGTTTTTTGAGACCAAAGACCCTGAAATGTTTACTGGGTACCCTGCAAGACTTCCCAAGGTTCACAGCATTGCTTTCTCAGATCTAAACAGCAAAAGTCTAGCTTTGATGGGAAGAGAGTTTTAATCCAGAGCATTCTGACAAAATAACAAAGAGGGTAAGTAGCATGTACCTCATTCTTGGCAATTTTCCTTCATTGTTTCAGACAGCACCAGTTGCCCTTGAGGCAGAAAACAGAGGTGAAATGAAGTTAGCCCTCCAGTATGTCCCAGAGCCAAACCCTGGTATGTAATTATTTTTTATCCAGATTTATGATCTTTCCTTCTTCTTCTCTTCTCCAAGGACATCTTTGGATCCTATTATACAGTGAAACCTGTGAGAGCTGGAACTTGCAGCTACTGCATTGTTTTCTGCCTTTGACAGGGCATAGTCTTACTGCTCTCCGTTAGTGGAAAACGCTTGACTTTTCCTTTTCTAACAGGTTTCCACCTTATAAAGTTTAGGCTTTCACAGGCTTTACTATATTTTCAAAGATGACACCCCAAACAAACTTCTAACTTTGTAATTATATATATCAAATGAGTCAATTCACAGTTGTAAACTAAAAAATTCTAAAGTTTCATTTTTTAATTTTAACTGTCACCTCACTCTCATAAAAGTTTGTATGTGCACAATGTGAATGGCCTTTGCTGTATTCAGAATTGGGGCCTATTGTTAATGCTGTGATGAGAGTAATGCCTGACTGTTCTTTTTCACAGGTGGGAACTAGAAGAAGTCATAGGGAGCCCTTAGTGATTTAGAGCTTAGTGATCCTTTGTTCTCAGGATCTCACAGGAGATACAGCCTTCTCCTCAAGATCACTAATTGCATCTTTGGTGTTAGGGCCTCTGGTCTACAGTCCAGTTAATGTGCAAGAGACTGTGGAAAATGAACGAAAGCCCCTTTCTCATTTCCCAAGCAAGTTCCCCAAGTTACTTCTTTTAGGTAGGCATCTGTAAGAATGCAATGGCGAAAACCTGGGGTTTCAAACTCAAATACTTTCAAGAACCAGGCAGTGAAGCTAGTGGGATGGAAGAAAGAATGGATTTTGAAGGCAGTGACTGACCTAGAGAATCCTCTCCGAGTTATGACTCATAGCAATCCAATAGGACAAAACAGAACTGCTCCGTAGAGTTTCCAAGGCTATAAATCTTTATGGAATTGGACGGACACATCTTTTTCCCATGGGCAGATGGTATTTTAAAACTGCTAACCCTTTCGTTAGTCATGTGCTTAACCACTGCACCACCAGGGCCCTTTGAACTAGAAAGACATTCTAGTTTGGTTTCGGCTGGGGAAAGTATTGACAGACATGCAAAAATGGATCTTTTGGATCTGCCCACAAAGCAGGTTCTTTTGTGTATAATATGCATCTTATTAGTTATGTGGTGCAATGTTTAAGCACTCAACTTCGAACCCAAAGGTTGGTGGTTTGAACCAACCAGTGACTCCACAGAAGAAATGACCTGGCTATCTATTCCCCAAAAACTTCAGTCTTGGGAAGTTTTTATGGGAGCAGCTACCAGGTGTTTTCTTCTATGAGGTGTTCTACCCTGTCCTACAGGATTGCCAGGACTGTAAATTGACTCGATGACACACAACAGTACTAATGACCCAAGGAGACCTGCTGTTGAAATGGTTACACTCTCAGCTGCTTACCTAAAGTTTGGTGGTTGGAACAGCGTCTCCACAGGAGAAAGACCTCACCATCTGCTACCATAAAGATTACAGCTTAGAAAATCCAATAGGGGTACTTCTACACAGTATATGGGATTGCAATGAGCCTAAAATCGACCTGACAATACCTAACAACTATAACAATTTATGATCCAGTCATAGAAATGCTGCCAGCCCATTTTCTCAATTCCTTTAGTATTTTCTTCATGTCAGGGGTAGAGGGGATGGTATGTAGTGATAGATTCCATATTTCCATGATTTGGTTATACAGTTTCCTTTTTCCTAGAATGGTTTCCTCTTTATTAACATATACAAGTTTCACTTAAAGTTCAGTCTCCTCCATAAAGCTTTTCCTAATTACAGTAGCTCTCATTGATTACCTTTATCTTCCATAACCTTACAGTACTGATGTGGTATTCAGTTCCATGTTGCAACTTTATTGGACTTATTTGAATTACTCTCTCCAGCTTAATTTTTGATGTTTCCCCAGCACATACATTGTTGCTTTTAAGTGTCTTTGAGTTCGTGCTGACTCGTAGTGACTGTGTATGGCATTTCCAAGGAGCGGCTAGTGAATTTGAGCTGCTGACTTTTGTGGTTCAAACAACCTTGCAGTCCATTGCAAATAACAGATTTGATGCATTAGACACTAATGATCAAAAACCGATAGAGTTATGGGATGACATCAAGAACAGCATAGCACCACAGAGGGAACATCAAAAAGTTTTTGGAAAACTGGAATTAAAAAATAGTGGAGTTTTTCCATGAACCTTTGAAACCCTCTCATCTATTATTTTTGTATTCTTTGTGTACCACTGCTCGTTTGTCAGTTTGTCATACTCTAGTGGCTTGCATGTTGCTGTGATGCTGGAAGCTATACCACTGATACTTTAAATACCAGCAGGGTCACCTATTGTGTGCAGGTTTCATCTGAGCTTATAGACTAAGACAGACTAGGAAGAAGGACAGTGAACTATGTTTGAATGGCTGTTCACTGAAAATCTTATGAATAGCAGTGGAACATTGTCATATACAGTGCCAGAAGATGAAAACATTATGAATAGTATCAGAAAATTGTCAGGTAGAGTGCTGGAAGATGAACCCTTCAGATTGGAAGGCACTCAGAATACTGGGAAAGAACTGCCTCCTCAAAATAGAGTTAGCCATAATGACATGAAGGGAGCAAAGCTCTCAGGACTTTCATTTGCAAATGGGTCACAACTCAAAATGAGGAGACACAGCTGCAAATATCCATTAATAATCAGAACATGGTTGTATGAAGAATAAATCTAGTAAAATTGGAAGTTGTCAAAAATGAAATGGAATGCATAAAGATTCGTATCCTAGGCAAGATGGTACTTACAAGAAAGACCAGTTAATAACATTAGTGTTCAAGTTTAGGCACCAACCACTAAAACCAGCAATGATGAAATTGAAGAATTCTACCACTTTCTTTAGTTAGAAACTGATTAAACTTCCAGTCAAAAGACATTGATAATTACTGATGATTTTAAGTGAAGGTTGGGAACAAAAAGGAAGAATCAGTAATTGGATAATACGGCCTTGGTGATAGAAGTGATGCTGGAGATCACGTGATAGAATTTTGCAAGACCAATGACTATTCATTGCAAATACCTTTTTTCAATACCATCAATGTAACAATATCCATGAACCTCACCAGATTGAGTACACAGGAATTAAGTTGACTACATCTGTGGGAAGAGATAATAAAGAAGCTCATCTCTTCAGCATCATCAGCCAAACAAGACTAGAGGCTGACTGTGGAAGAGTCCATCAATTGTTCATATGCAAACTCAGGCTAAAACTGAAGAAAATTAAAACAACTCTACAAGAGCCAAAATATGACTTTGAATATGTCCCACCTGAATTCAGAGACCATCTCAATAACAGATTTGATGTATTACACACTAATGATAGAAAACCAGTAGAGTTATAGGATGCCATCAAGAACATCATACAGGAAGAAAGCAAAAGGTCATTAAGAAGACAGGAATGAAAGGAAAGAGCAAAATGGATGTCAGGAGACACTCTGAAACTTGTTCTTAAGCATAGAGAAGCTAAAACGAATGGAAGAAATGAAGTAAAAGAGCTGAGCATGAAATTTCAAATGGTGGTTCAAGAAGAGAGAGTCAAATATTATAATGAAATGTGCAAAGACTTGGAGTTAGAAAACCAAAAGAGAAGAATACACTGAGCATTTCTTAAGCTGAAAGAAGTTAAGAAAAAATAAAAACCTAGACTTGAAAGACTCTATTGAAGGACTCCATGGACAAAATATTGACTGATACAGATAGCATTAAAAGAAGATAGAAGGATTACACAGAATCACTGTACCAAAAAGGAATGATCAATGTTCAGCCATTTTGAGAGGTAGCATACAATCAAGAACCAATGATACTCAAAGAAGAAGTCCAAGCTGCACTGAAGGCATTGGCAAAAAAGAAGCCTCCAGGAATTTGTGGAACATGAATTGAAATATTTCAACAAACTGATACAGTGCTAGAGGCACTCACTCATCTATACCAAAAATTTGGATGACAGCTATCTGGTCAACCATTGAAAGTGATCCATATTTGTGCCTATTCCAAAGAAAGGTGACTCAGTAGAATGTAGAAATTATCAAACATCATTAATATCACATGCAAGTAAAATTTTGCTGGAGATAATTAAAAAACGATTGCAGCAGTACACCAACAGGAAACTGACAGAAATTCAGGCCAGATTTAGAAGAGTACATAGAATGAGAGCTATCATTGCTGATGTCAGCTGGATCTCGGCTAAAAGCAGAGAATACCAGAAAGATGTTTACCTATGCTTTATTGACTATGCAAAGGCTTTTGCCTGTGAGGATCATGATGAACTATGGATTAATAGATATTCTAGAACACTTAATTGTTTTCATGAAGAAACTATACATAGACCAAAAAAAAAAAAAAATTTATTAGAGCAGAACAAGGGGACACTCAGTGGTTTAATCAGGAAAGGTGTGTGCCAGCTTTGTATTCTTTCACCATACTTATTCAATCTGTATGCTGAGCACATAATCTGGAAGCTGGATTGTATGAAAAAGAATGTGGCATAGGGATTGGAGGAAGACTCATTAACAACCTGTGATTAATAACCTTGCTTTCTGGAAGTGGCCTTAAAATCGTCACTGATAAAGATCAAAGACTAAATAAAGCCTTTAGTATGGATTACACCCCAATGTAAAGAAAATGAAAATCATTATAGCTGGACCAATAAATAACATCATGACAGTTGGAGAAAAGATTGAAGTTGTCAGAGATTTCATTTTGCTTGGGTCCACAATCAATACTCATGGAAGAGGCAGTCAAGAAAGCAAATGATGTTTTACATTAGGCAAAACTATTGCATAAGACCTCTTTAAAGTGTCAAAGAGAAAAGATATCAGTATGAGGACTAAGGTGTGCAAGTCATGGTATTTCCATTACCTCATATGCATGTGAAAGTTGGATAATGTATAAGGAAGACCAGAGAAGAATGAATGCATTTGAATTATGATGTTGGCGAAGAATATTAAAAGTACCATGGACTGCCAGAAGAATAAACCAATCTATTTTGGAAGAAGTACAGCCAGAATGCTCCTTACAAACCAGGATGGCGAGACTTCATCTCTCATACTTTGGACATGTTACCAGGAGGGACCAGTCCCTGGAGAATAACATCATGCGTGGTAAAGTGGAGGATCAGCAAAAAAAGGAAGACCCCTACTGAGATGTATTGACACAATGGCAGCAGCAGTAGACTCAAACGTAACAGTTGTGAGGATGGCACAGAAGCCAGCAGTGTTTTGTTCTCTTTTGAGTAGGGTTGCTGTGAGTCAGAACCAACTTGGCAGCACCTAACAATAATATATATTATTCTTTATAGTCCTTGTATATCCAATAACATTGCTCAGTTAAGACTGAACACACAATAAATGCTCATTAAATGCTGATTATTTGACTAATTGGGCTAACATATCCAGAGAAAAATCTGGTAGTGTCCCTTTGTCCCTAGACAAACCAACTTCCAGTTGTTTCCTATTTCTGTTATCTGTGTAAGGAACCCTGATGGTGCCATGGGGTAAGCGTTGGGTTGTTGGGCTGCTAACCGCAATGTTGACAGTTCAAACCTACCAGCTGCTCCATGGTAGAAAGATGAGGTGGTCTGCTCCCTTAGAGATTTAGTCTCAGAAACCCTAATGAGCAGTTCTACTCTGTCGTATAGGGTTGCTATGAGTTGGAATTGACTCGATGGCAGTGTGTTTGGTTTGGTTATGTGTCTATGTATTGTATCCCTATAAAATGTATAAAACCACTTTTAACAGAGAATACCTGTACTTTAATAAGTGCCTGTTTTGGTTTTTGAGTTACTTTAGACTCAAATAACTCTAAAATGTATCCCATAAATGCAATTTGATACTGTTATTAAGATTTAGAAGATATAGGTATTTCATTGAGTTGATTAAAATAAGCTATAATTGGATGATTCACTCCATACTTGGAATCAACTATATAAATTACTTTCATAAAGTTATCTGAGTTCAGGACAGCCAGAATATGAACGATATGGCTAAGACTGTATAGATTTAATCTCTTAGGATAATACCACCAAGCACTGTTTAGTAGTATTATGTTAAACCGTTTTTGGATTGACATCTTTGAATGCATCCTTGTCAAGAAAGAGGTGTCAGTACATTTATTTTTTCTCCTTTTTCCATTACAGGTAAAAAGCTTCCTACTACTGGAGAAGTACACATCTGGGTGAAGGAATGCCTTGATCTACCACTGCTAAGGGGCAGCCATCTAAATTCTTTTGTCAAATGGTAAGAGCATTGATAACTCTGACTCCCTCACTTCTAAGGTAGCCTGGCTGGTTCCAGTTATCTAATTCTGGGCTACTGGCACTCAATACTCAGAGCTTAAATGAATTTACTTGAGGTAAGGGAAACATGAATTAGAGAGATCTGTAACATGAATCTCCAAGGCTCCATTTAGGTTTATGTTTTATTTTTTTCTCTTTTAAACTTTTATTGTGAATTAGGTGAAGGTTTATAAAACAAATTTGTTTTCCATTCAACACTTCACATATATATAGTTTCCTGTCATTGATAGCAACCTTCCTAGTATAATATCACTTTTCCAACTTCCTCCCTGTGTTTCTGGCTTCCATTTCTCCTTCTATCCTGTCTCTCTGAACTTTGTCCTGGGATAAACGCTGTCTTATTGCTCTCAAGTAGTTCATTATTTTAAGGTGTGCTTCCCTCCCTGGTATTCTTGTTCGCCTTAGAGACCTATTGTTTGCCTGAAAATGGAGCCACTGGGTGAGTTCCTTTCCAGAGTTGAAGGGTAACTAAGCATATCCATTTGGATTTGAAAGCATAAGGGTAAGAGGACATATATACAAATGAAACCAGAAACATCATACTCAGATATGTAATATCTTCTAGAGGTATATCTGATAAGTACTTTATTCAGTACAAAAGAGTTTATATCAAGTTTCTGATGATAGGATGTTACACTCATACCCTCTATGTCTCCTTTGTGGAGCAGGGAGAATTTTTCCTCCCGAATTTTATTCCCTCTACTTTGTGGTCCATTTGCAAAGGACCTTGACTTTAGCTTACAAACAACTGGCAAATGATTTGCTAAACAAACCCCTACTGAGTGTTAGCTTCTAAGAGCTTAAGACAGTTGGATTTTTAAAGGCATTTTTTTTCCTGTTATACATATAAAGTGCCTGGCATATAGTAAAATAAATAGTAACTAATAGAAGTGAGTGCCCTTAGGTCCCGCTGACTATTTTTATCTATATATATTCTACCACCAGACGATAAGTTGTAGCTATATTAGTATATGGAGTCCTGGTGTGGCTCTGTGGGTTACTGTGTAGACTGCAAAGCCAGTTTGAACTAAAAGGTCAGTGATTCAAACTCACCAGCCTCTCCTTGGAAACCCTATACAGGGTCGCTATGGGTTGAAACTGACTTGACAACACTTAACAACAACAACAGCATAGAAATATATATAAAATGTTCTTTGTGGTTTTCCCTCTACATAGATGTCAGCTGGGATGATTTTCAGCTCATGTCAGTCTGTTGTTTTGAGATTACTCTCAGACTTTCTTACTTTTATGAGAGGCATGCTAGATTAATGTTCGTTCATTTGTCAAAAATGAAACATAAGTGATTTTTTTAAATATCCTATAATTTATTCCAAAGTCAAATCTAATGGATTGGAGAGGTATCTCTTCTTGTTTCAGTTCTGTACAATACTAACTCCTTAGGCAATCACAAAGCATCAAGGGTAGACTGTACTTCCAAATTTTAAAACAGTCTTCAAGCAGTTGATACTGTCTACTAAATATACTGGAGTTCTGGTGTGGTGCTGTGGAATAAGCTCTGGACCACAAGGCCTATTTGAACCCAAAGGTCAGCGGTTCAAACTCTCCACTTGCTCCTTAGAAACCCTATATAGGGTCTCTACAAGACAAGTCAACTTGATGGCAGTTACCCACAACAACAACATTAAATGGACTTATTAAATGCAGGCACTGAATTCAGTGTTTTGCATGTTAATTAATTCTGTTGTCAACTTTTTGGAGTAGCATCACCATCTCATTTGATAGATAAGGAAGGTGAGTGTGTGAGAGATGATTAGCAGTCAGGATTCAAACCAAGACTGGCCAGTTCTATTCCCAGAGTGTTCCCAGCAGGATGTTCCCACACTGGCTCCAAACTCTTTGCTCCCCTTACTAGCTGTGTCAGTACCACTGAAAGCATACAGGCTCTCACAACAGTGCCTCTCTTTGTAGTACCATCCTTCCAGATACGAGTAGGAAAAGTCGCCAAAAGACCAGAGCTGTAGGGAAAACTACCAGCCCTGTCTTCAACCACACCATGGTGTATGATGGGTTCAGGCCTGAAGACCTTACTGAAGCTTGTGTTGAACTTACCGTCTGGGACCATTACAAATTAACCAACCAGTTTTTGGGAGGTCTTCGGATTGGCTTTGGGACAGGTAATATTTGTTAATTCTTCATGAATCAAATTTTCTGGAGATGCTAGTTATTTGTTTGTTGCTCTGCTTCTTTGTAATGAATATAGATATCCTATTTCTGTTAAATGTTAGTAAAATGAGTAAGTAAAGGAATGTTGGATTTGTACCAAGGATTTTTGAAATGAAAATTGTTAACAAAGTGCGATGTCTGTCCACACAGAGTGTATATTGTTGTGGGAGGAAAGAGGAGCGCAATCAACTTTACTCACTCCTAAAAGCAATCAACTTTACTCACTCCCTCACCCCTAAAATGAATTATGACATGTCAAAGCTAAAATTGTACTTTGAATGATAATTTATGGAGCACTGTGTTCTGAGGACTCCTGGGGATGCAGAAGTTAAAGAGCTTGACTGCTAACCAAAAGGTTGGTGGTTCGAACCCACCAGCTGCTCTGTGGGAGAAAGACATTTTCTATGTCTACTCTTTATGGAAATATGTCTATTTCCATAAAGAGTCCAGCCTTGGAAACCCTATGAGCAGTTCTACTCTGTCCTATAAGTTGCTATGATTTGGAATCAACTCTATGGCAATGGGTTGGGCTTGGTGGATTATGTTCTAAGCACTGTACGAGGTGTGCCTTATTTAATCCTCACAACTACGTTATGAGATAATTACAGATGAATGTTATCAGTTTTTTTTTTTACAGAGAGGAACTAATGTTCCAAAAAGTTAAGTAATAGCGTTAGTAAGTGGCAGGGCCAAGATTAGAACCTGAGTTTGTAAAATACTAAAGCCTTCATCACACTTCTTTAGAGATCATGTAGTGCCACCTCCAAGTCAATGCAGAACTCCTCATTCTCCTATGGCTCTGATGGATCTTCATCTAGCCTTTCCATTGATGTGGAGATGTGGAACTATGCCCAATATTGATAGTCCCCAGTATTAGACATTTTAAATGGTTTTAAAGTTCTTTCTTATACTGAATCCCAGATTGCTCTCCTACTGATATTTAAAGTGCCTAGTTGCCGTCCATTGGAAATTTATGCTCCCCGCCCCACGAAGCTATTTCTTTCTAAATGCTGAAATTTTCTTTTCACAGGTAAAAGCTATGGTACTGAAGTAGACTGGATGGACTCAACTTCAGAAGAAGTTGCTCTTTGGGAGAAGATGGTAGAGTCCCCCAATACTTGGATTGAAGCCACGCTGCCCCTCAGGATGTTGCTCATTGCCAAGATTTCCAAATGAGCCCCAAGTCCACTGGCTCTTCCACTGAAAACATCCAAACAGGTGGAATCTGATCTTGAAATTTGGTTATGTGGACAGAGACTCTCATTTTCTATCTACTAGAGAATATAGTATAGCATGTTAAAATCAACCCGCATGTATTTTGTTTGGTTACGAGGCCCATGGAATAAATACAGGCAGTCCTCAGATAATGAACAAGTTCTGTTTCTAAGTTTGTATTCAAGTTAAACTTGTATGTAAATTGAAACATTTAGATAGGGTATTTATCTATGTCAGTCAAATGTTTGGCTTAGTATTAAATAGTGTACCTTTCTATGCATAAAAAAATTAAAGAAACACTTCCAGATACAGTAAAACATCTTTAACATAATAATACAGAAATGATCATAATGGTTCAATGCACATCACAAAGTAGCTTCCCTTTGTTATTATGAACCGTTATAGGTACCTCAGATTTTCAATATCATAGGCTTTATGGGGGTTGGTTTGTAACTGGGGTGTAAGTCAGTAGGACGTTCATAAGCTGGGTACTATTGCCTGTAGAGACAAATTTAAATGTACCTCACTTGTGATACCAACATTAAAGATGTGTGATCCAGTTAGGAAAATCTAATTGTTTCTGTTGCTAAAAAATATTAAATGTGAGGTATTATTAACAAGCAAAATTTCCTAATTTGTCGTCATGTGTTTCACAACACAACCGTGTGCTACAATGAGAAGAGCCTGCCAGTAGCCATTGAAAGTAATTCTTGCAGGAGTTGTAAATAAGTAGATTGTGGAAAAGCGTGACAGAAGTTAGGCTTAAGGGTAAAAAAAGGACAGAACATGAGTGATTATAAAGAATGTGGCCTTGCAAAATTTATCTGCTCTGTAATATTTATTGAGACAATAAATCCTATGTTAAGATTATGAGACTTATTTTCTGCATGTATTTTTTACTTGGAAAACTGCTTTCCCTTTTCCCACGTGTTAAAACAGTCACAGAATTGCTATGGTGCCACCTACTGGCCACAGAGGGAATTCGGTTCTTGGCTTAATTCTACCTAAAATAGGTCCCAAGTCTGTGTTTTATAATAGAGTATGTTTTAAAAACACACACACACAACAAACTTAGATATGGTTGTTTTTCTTAAAACTTTATTATATGAAAGCAGCGTAAGAGTAGTCACAGTCACGTTTTACCCCAAAGTTTTAGAGTGTAAATTGCTAAATTATACTGTACTTCTTATGTATGTATAATTTTCATTAAACATTTTATAAAAAACTTTTAGTGTGAATAAATTATTATTTGACTTAAATTGTAAAATTAGCCTGACTTCTTATTTTTGATAAAAATACGTTATGTTTATTGTTGTTAAGTGCTGTTAAGTCAGTTCCTACTCATAGTAACCCTGTATGGGGTTTCTGAGGAGCAGCTGGTGAGTTTGAACTGTTGATCTCGTAGTTCAACACGACTTGGAGGTCCAGTGCTTTTCCTAAAGCACCACATTCCTTATCAAGGCTAGAGAAATTCCTCTGGACTAATATTTCTTGATACCCTCTTTACTGTAATTCTGGGCATCATGTCTCCTTAAAGGAAAGCTTTGACTTTGTTGCTAAAAGTATAATTTTGATTTTTTTGGAAAACCTATGAAAAAAGGTAATGTGAAAGGTTTTCCATGGAGATTTTTGAGGCTATTTGATTCTGTAAAACTTCATTCCCCTTAGGTCCTAACTAGTTTGCATTTATTCAAATAAGCACTGATTTAATGTAGGTTAAGGAGAACCTGGCTAGTGGGGGGAGGGAGCATGGATCTTACAAGAAACATCTAATAAATGCCATGGAAAACATTACCTTCTCCCCTCAGATGCTAGAGTCCCATACCCACTTGGTAGTATCAGGCATGAATCAAGAACAACCCTTACCCTGGTTTCTAAAGCGTTTAGTCTGTGTCTGTTTCCATTTTCTGCTTTGACCTCAGGAAAGGACAAGATCAACTGAGTGGAGGCCCATCTCCAAGGTCATGCTGGAGCACTGTAGGAGAAACATGAACCCAACCCCAGCTTGTGTCAGGTAACAGCAGTACGAGCTACTTTCTCAGCGGTTCTGTCTTTTATCTACTCAACCACCTCACAGTGTCTTGTCAATTCTGAAACATTCAGATTGGTGTGGTATCTTTAACATAGGGTCAAGGTTGCCTGTCTCCTTCTACCCCCAGATCCCTCCCTTCAAAACAGTAGACACTAGAGCCACCCCACTGCATCTACAGTGCTAAGAAAAGTTGTCCAGAGTTCTTCCCAAGTACTCTAATTCTTTGTAAAGCAAGCTTCTTCAGAAAGTCCATTTTTTGTCGCATTTTTTGCTGAAAAATAAAATTCAAATTGTAAATTTAATCTAATCCAGCTACAGAAGGAAGGCTTGATGTGACCTCCACACATTAGAAAATGTAGACATCCTGAATTCGCTAGTGAACTTAGATTGATAGGTTTTGAGCCAGTGGGACTTTTAGGCAAAGGCCCTGCTAAAACTTAAAGGCATATTTTCTTGAAGTGGAGGCATATCCGTGAACTGCATGTGTTAGGACACTCTTTCAGTCACTAATGGTAGATTTCTATTTTAGTTACCTGATGCTGCTATAGTAGAAATACCACAAGTGGATAGCTTTAACAACCAGAAACTTAGAGTCTCACAATTCAGGAAACTACAAGTCCAAGTTCAGAGTGCTGGATTTTGGGAAGGCACTGGCGAAAGGTCTTTGGCTCCTTTCAGCATCTGTAGCCCCAGTATTCCTTGGAGATTGCCATACATCTTGGCATCAATCTTCCCTTGGATGTAGGAGCTTTACAGTACAGGGGTTCCAGGTCCAAAGGATACACTCTACTCCTGGTTCTTCTATCCTGGTGGTAGTGGCTCCCTTCTCTGCTCAAGTTTCTCTCCTTTAATCTCTTGTAAGAGAAAAGGTTTTAAGTGCCACACCCTTGGAAATCTCTCATAAATTGGATCAGGATGGTGGAGGGATTAAGGGTATATCCCACCCTTAATCCTCTTACTGGTTTATCACATCAAATCATATTATAGGGGACAGCTACATCTCAACGGCCAAACCCAGTCAAGTTGATGCAAAACCTTAACTGTCACAGCACCCAACTAGAAATACACCAAAAGGGGTTTTATTGGGAATATACTGGCCTATCACAGAATTGAATAAGTACTGCAGGAACCTAGATTACTTTGGGGACTCAGGTTGGAGCCAGGAACTCAGATGCTGTCTCATTCATTAAGTTTCTCATCTTCCTCATGGAGTAGAAAATAACACCATAGGCATCTCTAGCATTATAACCTCTCAACTAAAGCATTCTTCTTTCATACATTCAGCTTGACAAATTCATGAGGAAAATGGCAGGCTTTGGTCATATCACTCCTTGTGCCATCCACTGTGGCCTGGAGTAGATGGGGTAAGATCTTTTGAGTGACCCATTCTGGATTATAAGGAGCTCTGGTAGCGTAGTGGTTACGAATTGGGCTGCTAATCTCACAGTCAGTGGTTCGAAACTACCAGCTGTTCCGCGAGAGAAAGATGAGACTTTCTGCTCCCGTAAAGCTTTACAGCCTCAGTACAGTACAGGGTCACTATGAGTCAGAACCGACTCCACTACACATCACCACCACCACCACCAATCTGGAATATGTTCCCATTTCTGTGGCCAGGAAGAGGTGGTCTATCATCAGAAGAACTGGACATTTTTTAGACATGAACATTGGAGAAATCAAGAGCTGGGCAGCTGTTCCACTTACGTCAAATGAAAAAAATTCAAAACTCCATTATTTGAATAATGAAATATTTTTAAGAGCCACTACTGATTCTTCCAGAGAAACATACACATCCCATCCATCATAACTTCTTCAGCTTCTGAATAGGTGGTGAGATCTTGAGAGATCTCCAAGCATGGCTTGCTCACATGACCTAGGCGTCCATCAAAAGCATGACGATGGTTAGCCATGACCAACTTCTTCCACAGAGACTCAGTACCCTTTGTCTCAGCTATGTTTACCAGGATGCTTGGATTTTTTTGCCCATCCCTGACATCTGTACTCACCATCCAAGTAAAAAGCCTCCTGATCATCCTTCTTCTGTGCGCTCATTCCCATTTGGCTCTGGGATTGCTCTCTCATCCTTTCTTCTGTCCCCATTCCCTGTCAGGCTTATTCACTCATTCGACTACACCTACTCAACAGCACTTAACAACAGCAACAATGCTCCTCACTTACTGACTATCATGTATTACACATTCTGCATTTACAATAACAATAAAAAAATAAAATTGGACTATCTTGCACATTAATGACATCTGCCTGGCAGTAATGAATGCCGAAGTGGGAGATGAGAGTAGCGCTGACTGTAATGGTTTCAGTCATGTGTCAACTTGGCTGGGCCGTGATTCTCAGTGGTTTAGCAGTTGAACCTCTGACCTTGCCAGTTCAAACCGACCTCATAGGTCCAGTGCTTATCCTACAGCACCACACCAGAATAATAAAAGGCTTTACAGAGGAGGTGAGTCTTACCTGAGTATTAAAAGATTAGCAAATTGTTAACAAGGGACACACTGGGAAAAGGCATTTCAGGTGATGGGAACATTCACAGAGAGTGTCAGAGGGCTGGTGAGTTGGAGAAATTTCAATAGTTGAGTTTAGCTAAGAAGTAAAATGCCAGGTAGGCCCACAGAGGGGAGATACTTAGAAGTCATGTATGTTTTTAAATTATACATAACTTTAGACTTCTCTGACGTCAAATTGATTCAAGTTTTTCCTTTCTGATCTCATACATAATTTTAAGCTAAGAAAGTTCTCCTTGGCCCAGAGATTTGATGCTAACATTTTTTTTTTTTCCTAGTATTCATCTAGAGATTTTTATTGTAAATTGAATGTAGGTTTGTAGAGCAGGTCATAAGTTCTACATTCAACACACTATACACCTGGTGTCATTTCAGTGATTGCAATCCCCTTAATGTTATGTCATTTATGCACTTCCTCCCTGGGATTCTTGTTTTCATTCCACCCTCCTTCCCAACCTTTCTGAACTTTGTCCTTAGGGAAGTGCTGCCCTTTGGATCTTGAATTATTGACTACTCCATGGTGAGCATGCCTTCCTAGTGTTGTTGCCCCCACCCCATTATAGCTATTGCTTGGGTCAAAATTGACCCATGAGAGTGAATTCTGTTCAGGCCTGAAGAATGACCAAGGGTCATAGTCTCAGGGTTCCACCAGTCTCTATATGACCAGAAAAGTGGTCCTTTTCTATGATTTTCAGTTTTGTTCCATATTTTCTCCCACTTTATCTAGAAGCTTTAATATGATCTTTCTTAGAGCAGTTTGTAGTGTAGCCAGGTACCATCTCATTCTTCTGGTCTCAGGGTCATGGAGACTGATATTCACATGGTTCATTAGGCCATGAGATTAATTGTTTCCAAGCATCTTCTGTTTTTATCACTCTTCTTTTTTCCAGACAGGGAGAGACCAATAGTTGCAACTTAGATGGCCACTCATGTGCTTTTAAGATCCCAGTCATTATTGGCCAAAATAGGATGTAGAACATTGCCTTTGTGTATTATATAATGCCAGTTGGCCATGTTATCCCCCAAGATTATAGTCCTGAGCCTCCAGAGGCAGCAAGCCATTCCCTCAAGGAGTCTGCTACTATCTAAGAAGTATTCATAACTTTGCCTTTGCTTACCACATTTGTGGATATGTTTGCAGTAAAGGTACACATATCCATGTACAAATATTCTTTGTCAGACTTGTATATATTTGTGGATATACTCCCATGCTCCTTCCCACACCCATTCAGCCTGCGTGTCTATCCATGTGTCTACCCAGAGATCACCATTATTGCATATAACAATTATTGCATATAACAATATTTAACTCTATTGTTTTTTGCTATTTCTCTGTCTTTCCATACCTTCATCATTCTTCTGCCAACCCCTCTCTTATTACATATTACCTACTCCTTCACCCAAGTCAGCACACATATCTACCCTCTAGACAGTGAATTTACCACCTTCCCTCCCACTTCAGGCAACCATCAAAGAATGTTTCTTTTAGCGTGAAGACCTTTTCTTGACTATAATAATGGTCTCATACAGTATTTGTCCTTTTGCGTCTAATTTCAGCATAATATCTTCTAGGCTCACCCATGTCATGATGTTTCTCAGATTTATCATTTTGCTGTGTGTATTTTTTTGTGTGTGTATTGTTGTTGTTAAGTACTGTTGAGTCGGTTCCTATTCATAACGACCTTGTGTAGGGTTTCCAAGGAGTAGATGGTGAGCTTGAACCAGTGACCTTGTGGTTCAAACGATTTTGCAGTCCAGAGCATTAATCCACAGCGCCATACCAGGACTCTGTGTGTGTGTGTGTGTGTGTGTGTGTGTGTGTGTGTGTGGTGTTGCTGATTTCTTTGTTCCACATAATTTTCTCTACTGAGTTCATTTTGTTTGTAGGTTTTCTTATCATTTTCTTCATATGTTGTTGTTTTAATGTTTTCGAAATCTTCATGTTTCTCTTTTTTTATTTTGATGAGGTTTATTAATGTTCTTTGAGACTACCTTGTAATTTATTGATTTCTCCCCCAGTTTAAAATAGTCTGTTCTATCTTGAATCAATATTGTTCATTAAGCCTCTTTGTGGTGGTGTTGTGGTTGTGTGCCATGGAGCTGGTTACGACTCACAGCAACCCTGCATAGGGTTTCCGAGACAAAATTTTTACAGAAGCAGAAAGCCTCATATCTCTCCCATAGAGTGACTGGTAGATTTGAACTACTGACTTTCCAATTAACAGCCCATCTCGTTATCCACAGCACTACCGACCTCTTTATAGTGTAGCCTTATTTTACTAATGGATAACAGCAGGAATTGCCAAATATCTAACAGACTATTTATTACCAGATGGGGACCATACTAGGGGAAACCAAGAATGTTTCACTGATTTGTTTTAATATTTCAATATCAAAATTGAGTGTGCCAGATTAGAGTGATACATCTATTTACAAGTCAAGGAATGCCAAGGATTCCCACAAGCCACCAGAAGTAGGAAGAGGCGAAAGAAATCTTCCCTTAGAGCTTTCAGAGAGAGCATGTCCCTCCTAATAACTTGTCAAACCTCTAGCTGTGAGATTGAATTTCTGACTAAACTGTGTGAAACACTATAGGTGCAGACTCACAGCCATTTAGGGTCCTGGCTTTCAGTGTACCGTGGCTACTTTGTATTCATTCATTACACATTTCTCAAGAGCCAACTGTGTTTCCACAAACAGTAATTTATACTTGACAACAGAGAGAGGGAGAGAAAGGAAGAATATGTCGCTACCAGGTTGATTTGTTTGTTACTACCAGAGATTAGCTAGAGTCCAGTTTCTTCCCTTGAAGCTGGCCAGAAATGTGAGTGGGGTTAGCCTCTGTCTACATTATAGCCCAGACATTCGGCTATGAACTGAGAGCTGTGATTGATTAGAAAGCCAAGCACAGCCTGACCAGATTAGCTCTGGGCTCACCCAAGTCTCCCTGTTATTACTTCACAACATTCTGAAGACCTGCCCACCAATCACAAGGCTCCTTACCGGAAAAAAACCAACTGCTGGCAAGTGCCAGGAGTCCCTAGCAACTCCCTGCAGCTTTTGAAACCTGAGGGGGGAAACACTGTGTGGTCAGCCGTTAGTGGACTAGTGGATGAGAGTGACTGTGCATCAGGAAGCGCAGGTTCTCAAGATGGACACACCTCTCCAGTCCACTGAAGAACCCTTAGATAAGGAAGAGAACAAACTGCAAAACCAGGATGAGGAGTTGGAGTTTAAGGAACTGGACGGTCTGAAGGAAGCCTTGTCAAACCTTCGGGGACTGTCTGAGGAAGAGAAGAGTGAGAAGGCAATGCTTCGTTCCCGTCTGGAAGAGCAGTCCCAGCTCATCTGCATCCTGAAGAGGAGATCAGATGAGGCCTTGGAGCGCTGCCAGATCCTGGAGTTACTCAATACAGAGCTGGAGGAGAAGCGGATGGAGGAAGCAGAGAAGCTGAAGGCCCAGGATGAGCAGGCCCGGAAGCTGGAGGAACGCTTTATGACTCTGGCAGCCAACCACGAGTTGATGATCCGCTTCAAAAATGAACATAAGCAGCAGAATGTCAAGTTGAGGGAGGAGAATGAGAAGTTGAGACTGGAAAACGACAACCTCTTCAGTCAAGCTTTAAAAGACCAGGAGGCCAAAGTATTGCAGCTCACCACCCAAAGCGAGATCCTCACTAAGGAGCTGGAGACCTTGAAACAGAGTTGTCTTCAGGATGCCAGGCAGGCACAGGCCCGAGAGAAGGAGCTGCTCGAGCTGCAGAGCCAGCAAGCCTGCGTCCACACCAAGGAGACAAACCAACTGCGCAGCCAGCTGCACAGCCTCAAGCAGCAGCACCAGCAGGCCGTGGAACAGATGGCAAAGGCTGAGGCAGTACATAGCCACTTGAATCAAGAGTTGCAGACCAAGCTGCAGCTCGTCACCCGTGAGAAAGAGGAGCTGCTGCAGCTATCCATGGAAAGGGGCAAGGTACTTCAGAACAAACAGGCTGAGATCCGCCAGCTTGAGGAGAAGCTGGAGACAACAGATATGGCCAGAAGGCATGCTTTAGAGCGGTTTGAGCTAGAGGCAGTGGCTGTGGACAGCAACTTGAGAGTCCGGGAGCTTCAACGCAAGGTGGATGGGATCCAGGAGGCTTATGATGAACTCAGGCTGCAGTCTGAAGCATTTAAAAAGCATAGCCTGGATCTTTTAAGCAAGGAGAGAGAACTCAATGCTAAACTTCGCCATCTCTTTCCATAAGGAAGTTCTCCTTCCTCTAGCCTTTGATTTGGAATGCAAATATTTGTGCCTTAGCCTTATAGCAAGAGTAAAAATTATATTCCATTTATTCTAATTTGAAGCACAAAAGAAACTTAAAGAAAAGCGACTTTACTATGAGATTGTTGTTGTTACTTTTGTTAAGATTAACACAAATGTTCAGTTCTACCACCTAGAATACACAAGATTTATGAGAGTCCTTCTGTGCCTTTGAAATCTTTTTAAATTTTCTGTCAGTAGCTTCCTGGCCCCATAGTTTGTTTATTCTCAGCCTCAAATATCTTCAGCTAGTCTAAGATTTTAAATGAGTGACTTCTGTGATTTAAGTGAATCTTAAATGCACAATGAGATGAAACAAATCAACAGCACAATTAACCTTTGAAGATGGGTAGGCTCTTGTCAGTGAGCTTGTCCAGTGAAGTAGTTAACGGTGTAATAATAACCTGGGTGCCTTCCTGAAATGTGTCTGCTTTTGCAACTGGCTGAGCAATTGCTTGCTTCAGCTGCTGTAGAGCAGTATCTATTTTATTTTATTCTCCAGGTTGGAACTTTATAAAAGTCATTCTCTATAAATATTCAAATAAATGAAATTAGTCAATTTAAATTTTTCCTTCAAGCTTAGATCACATTTCATTTTCCTAGTTTTCTCTTTTAATAAAGGCAGGGTTTAAATGAGCAATCCTGCAAATATCTGAAATTCCATTTACTATTATATAATTGGGGGTAACAAGTGATAGCAGGCTGGGTATGACCCAACTGGCAACTCATACTTTCTGTTTTTTTAAATTTTTTTTGCAAGTAATTTTTTTTTTCCTTTTAGAAAAATAACCTAGATTGATATATGTATATTTACAATATTTTTGTAGGAATAACTAAATATGTAGTTGTAAAAACAAGTATTTATATTTATTTATGTAAAGTTCTAAAAGAGGTAGTTATAAGAGTATACTTTATACTATCTTATTTCTCTCTTTTTAGTTATTGATGTAAAGACATTACTATGACTCCCTCTCAAAATAGATTGTAATTTAAGATTTTCCTCATTTATTTGGTGCCAAGAGTGCCCAAAGTTACATAACTATTTAAATTTTTAAAAAATATTACTTGTTGCTTTTTACTTAAATAATTTCCAAGCAAGTATAATTTAACTTCAGTCAATTTTTAAAACTATTTCTTCACACGTCTATTAAAATTACAGTATTAAAATTGAATGTTTCTGATCAAACTAGAAACCACAGAGAGGACTGTTTATTTCCTCTTACAGATTACCAAGAATCAAAGTATAGGAGCTAATTCAACCATGGCTGCCCTTTATTGAGTCCATTATTATTTATCTTTGTGCTGAAACACTTCAGATGGCTTGTTTTTTTTAAAAAAAAATACTTAAGTCTGTTTGAGAAGGTATAATAGTCATTCCTATTTTAAGGAAAAGAAAACAGGTTCAGTCATTTACTCAAGTTCATTTAGGCACTGGGGAAACAGGGATTCTAATGACTACATGGCACTCAAAGATTTATGAACTCTGGTGTGGCACTGTAGAATAAGCACAGGACTGCTTACTAAAAGGTTAGCTGCTCCTCGAAAACCCTATACAGGGTTGCTACAAGTTGGAACCGACTCGATGGCACAAAGCAACAATAACACTGGGTGCCAGGTGCTGGGCTAGGGACTGAGAATAAGCAGGGATATGTATGTTTTCTGCCCTGGAAAAGCCTCCTCACAGTCTAGAATAGGAGTAAAAACAATTAACAAGACTGTGGTGCTATGAGATCTTGGGGAAAAGAAGCAACAGTATCTAACTCTCCCTGAGGATAAGGTTTGGGATGATGGGGAAGACTGCTAAGGGTGACTTACGAGAGAAACTGAGAAAAGCGCAGACTATTTGGGGAAATCAAATAGTTGGGGCAAGGTGCAGAGAGGCATGGCTACACATAAAGCTGGAAAGGTAGGGCTTGAAAGCCATGCCTTGCATTTGCAGAAGGTCAAGAACTCAAATAGCAGACATGGTCTTCTTCTGATCTAGGTTGTCTCTGTGGGGGGAGATTGTGCATGCCTGTCAAAATCACCCCGCCTTCCTGCCCCAACAGTTGCTAGGTGGTTGCAGGGAAGAGGCACCTGAGCAGAAACCTGAAGGTCCTAGAAGCAGTCTGTGGGTGAAAGGGGCAGGGAATACTGGAGTCCCAGGTATAAGTATGTGGTTCAGAATAGGACTTGGGCCAGGAATTCCTTGCTTGGTGAAGGGTGGAGGGCACATAATATCATTAGAGGAATGTGTGAGTTAGGGGTGACACTGTCAGAGAAAGTGATGCGAAAGGTGTATAAAATTTTTGTGTAGTATTTCAGCAGAAATTTATTTTTCATAAAAATATCCCTGTAATAGCAAAAACAGTTTTTGTAAGCCTAGCTTACATGTATCAGTATACCTACAAGACTAACACTCTCTGCTGATTTACTTTTATGAACCAAATGGAGTTCTGGTGTGGCGCTATAGGATAAGCACTTGACTGCTGACCGCAAGGTGATTCAAATCCACCAGTCATTCCTCAGAAACTTCATACAAGGTCACTATGAGTTGAATCCAACTCAGCAGCACTTACCAGTAACAACAATGTGCTCTCGTCAGAGTTGTGGTTATTACCCAATTACAATGAAGCTTCAAATGAAATGCATGCTGCTGTTTTCATTGTGTCTGGTGTTTTTATAGTCACTGATGTTGCCAAAATTTATGGTGTTTCAGCAACAATATTATAGTAAATAGTAATCGTGAACCTTTATCAACTTTTTTTGGAGTCCTGGTGTGGTGCTATAGTGCTTACTGGACTACTAACTAAAAAGTTGGCACTTCAAACCCACCAGCCACTCCTTGGAAAATCTATACAGGATCATTATGAGTTGGAACCAATTTGATGACACACAACACTAACATCAACTTTTCTGAGAAATGAAGTGGTAAAGGAAAAGAAGGAGAAAAATCAAAAAGGCTCCCCCTCAGTTACTAATACGTAATCATGTAATTTAATGTGGAAAGATTTTACAAAGCAGTTTTGTTGGTAGTAATTATATAAGCTAAGAACTACTATATATAAGCATTATACAACTATATCACAGTTATTCTATGACTGAAGTTGATAATACGCATCACTAAGGATTCTGTATGGTTGGGATATAAAAAGGTCTGTGGGAGAAAGGAAGTACACCAAGAGTCCCTAAAACACTGTCCCCTGAAATACTGGTGCAAGAGATAGAGCTCAGTTGCCTGGGTCCAAAGCTATGTTTAATTTGTATTTGCTTGAGTTATATAAAATTGCTGTTATATAGGTCATAAATGGACAGGGGCAATTTCATAAAGTGCTTTCTTCTGAAAAATTTTTGAGTGATGAGGATAGAAGTTTAAAGACTGATTGAGGAAAAAAAGCCCACAACATAGACCAAGAAGTAAGAGGAATGTGCACCAGCCATATGTCAGCTAATTTTTGTTTCACTGTTAGTTTTTCAAGAGAGGTGCAGTATTTTTAATCTCTTTTACAGATGAAAAGAGTGAGTCAGAGAGAGACAGTGACTTGCCTAGTGGCATGGAGATTTGGAGTCGCATGGGTGAGATTTGAACCCACTCCTCTCTGGCAGGGTGGGATTCCTGGGTATGCAATCTGTGCACTTGGGTTGATGCTCTGCTGTTGTTGTCTTGAAATTCTATACAAGTTTTCACGAGGCCATTCATATTTATATTTTGTGCAAAACCATAAACTTTTGTTGTTGAGTTGTTTCTGACTCATGGTGAACCCATGAGTTACAAAATAGAACTTTTCCATAGGGTTTTCTTGCCTGCCATGTTTTTCTTCCTGGAGTTACTGGTTGAACCACCAACCTTTAGTAGTCAATTGTAAACCATTTGCAACATCTAGGGAATCATTCAATTTATACAGTTCTCAAATTATATAGCTGGTCTGATTTCCAGCTCTCAAACTCATGCTTTCTCCCATCACACAAACTACCACAAAATGATGGGTTTTTTAGAACTGTTTTATTGTGAATTGTTGTATGTTGCCTACCCTGTCACCTATGTTAACCCTCTAGACCATGAATCACTTTCCCTAACTGCTCCCTCACCCTGTAACCATCATAGATTGCTTCTTTTATCAAAAAAGCCTTTTCTTAAATTTTTACATTGATATTATACAGTAATTGTTTCTATACAGTAATTGGTCTTATACAGTAATTTCATTCAGAATAATGTCCTCCAGCTTCATTCATGTTGTGAGGTGTTTCACAGATTCATCGTCATTCTTTGTTTCTTAGTATTCCACTGTATATATGTACCAGTGTTTGTTTAACTATTGCATTTATTTTGTCTGTTTGTTCTTGTAGTGTTTTCCTGAATTCTTATAAAGTTTTTTTCTGTGTTCTCCTTGCTTTTTTCAATCTGTCTGTCAATCCTTTGAAGGTACCTAAATATCATTCTTTTGAATTCTTTTTCAGTTAGTTTCGTGACAGTTTCTTCCTCAGAAATGTTTTCTGACTGCATCTTGGTCATTCATTTGAGCCAGTCTCTCTTGTTTCTTCATGTGAGGTAAAATTGTCTGTTGTCTCCTGGGCATTTAATTGATGACTGCGTGTTGATGTGTTCTTAGGCTCTCATTAACTGTCTCCTATGGGTGTATTTAGAGAATGGAAGCATATACACCATTCTTGTTCACCATTTGTGCACCTCAGTTTAGTGTGAATTTGGCTGATGTTGGCTGCTGTCTATTGTTGATCAGGTGGTATAGGAACTAGTATTGGCTCTAGCCCTGTGGGTGGAGTTGTAGAGGGTATGGTTGTGGTTGGGCTATATGTACAAGATTGTTGTCGCCTGTCAGTGGGAGAAAGACAACCCTTCCTACACACACACACAAGAATACAAGATAGACTAGATAAACAAGGGCCCAACAATGGAAAGAGAAACAAGAAACAAAAACAGGCAGCAACCAGAAAAAAACCAATATAACTATCAAGATGAAAGAGTAATAGAGAAATGGAGCTACAGAAGAGAAAATAAAAGGAAAAAATAAAATTAAAACACCCGTATCTGGGAGAGAAAAAGTGAAACAAGAAAGGGAGTGGAAAATTAATAAAAATCAAAAGGGAAAAAGATAGTGGGGGTGGGGTGGGAAAAAGGGAGAAAAGAAGACAAAACAAAAATGGGGATTGAAAGAATAAAAATTCAAGGGAATAAAAAGTGAAGAATAAGCAGGAAAAATAATTAACAAAAATAATGAAACAACAACAACAACAAAAAAACAACAACAGTGTAGCTGTTAGACCTGAACAGGAAAAACTCTGGAGGACTCCTGCAACCCACAGAGTTCACAAGGTAGATGTGGGATGGATATGACATCAGAGTTCCTGGCTCTAAATGAAGTTCCTATCTGCCTCAGTATTATCTATGTTCAGTACACTCAATCTAGATGTTATTCTTGTAGGTCCCTAATGGAGCTGGTTTCAGTGTCTGTGATGACCACAGGGCCGTTGGGGGCAGGGCAGCTAGCTAAATACTGATCTGGTGGGTCTGCAGGTTCTATAAGTCTGGGGCTGGCCCTACCTCACAATGGCATGGTTCCCAACCATGTGGCTCTGAACTTCCAGAAATCTGTGGAATCTGTGGGATCTGTGCTGGGAATGGATGAGAGTGGGAGCTGGACACACCTCTGGTCACCAGGGAAGCATGGGAAAAAAGAAGGAGTTACACCTTTCCTTCACCTGTGTGAATCTGCCCAGCCAGGCCACCTTCTGCTGCCAAATCTACTCACAAACGTCACTGTGTGTCTGGCAGGCCATTCATCAGTCAACCTCCCTCACCTTCCCTGCTCAGCTTCTCCTCCCAGTAAGCACTCAATCCACATCTCTGTCCTTTTCTCTGAAGCTCACGGTTCCAGGATTTTCATCAGTGTCTGCTTCATTTGGTCTCTCCTATCTTTCTTTTAGAGGGTCTGTGTCGTGCTCTGCATCTTGCTGGAAGTCCAGAGACATTGCGTTTTCTCTGTACTGCACAGCACTTGTATTCCACTCTCTCAGTGTTTATCTTGTATTTAAGCTGTGACCCAGAGCCACATTAGGGCATCAATAGTCAGGTTAGCTAGCGTGGGGTGCTGATACAGGTGATGGTTGTCACTACAACAAACTGTCAAAATGGAAACTAGTCCTCCAAACTACTGATCTTAAGGAGAAAATTAGAAATCAAATCAATAGCAAAAAGTACATGACACGCAAACACAAAAACAAAGCAGACCTAGTGAATTTTTCTGCAGTAACCACAGCTGTTGTTGTTGCTGTTGTTACGTGCCATCAAATCAGTTCTGACCCACAGCGATCCTATATAGGGTTTCTGAAGAGGGCTGGTGAGTTTGACCCAGACCTTTCAGTTCAAAGCAGCCTTGCAGTCCCGTGCATTATTCCATAGTGCCACACCAGTAGCCCCTAAAGTGAAAATCAGCATAATGGACATTCTAAAACCAAATAATCTGTAATTAGGAGTCCTGGTGTGGCACTTTCAGATAAGCACTGCACTGCTAACCACAAGGATGATAGTTCAAAGCCACTCCTTGGAATCCCTATACATGGTTGCTATGAGTCAGCAATGATTCGACAGCACTTCACAAGTGCTGGTTAGGACTCCTACTGTGGTTCTATTGGATAAGCACTGGACTGCTAACCACAAGATCAGAGGCTCAAAACCTACCAGCTGCTCCTCAGAAACCCTATACAGGATTGCTATGAGTCGGGAACCTACTCAACAGCACTTATCAACAACTGCTGTTTAGCTGATGTTGTTGGTAGTTGTTATGTGCCGTGGAGTCAGTCCTGACTCATAGCGACCCTGTACAGGGTTTCCGAGGCTGCAAATCTTTACTGGAGCGGAAAGCCTCCTCTTTCTCCCACAGAACAGCTGGTAGTTTTGAACTGCTGTCCCTGAGGTTCGCAGCCCGATTCGTAACCACTACACTGCTCTGGTCTTTGAGTCGCTTAAATTATCGACTCTTCAGTGAGGCTTTAAAGAACTTGTATGATTAAAACATTCTGAAGGAGAAGCTTGAAAAAAGAACAAGAGCTACAGAAAAAGGGAGCTTTGTGATTGATGTTTTCAGCTAATGGAAATGAATTAGGGTTAATTTGATTTTAGTAAACAGTATACTAACAGAAAACCTATTTTGTTGTTTCCATTATATGAAAATGAAAGATATTTAAAGGACATTGTTTGATGAAGTACTTGCCCAGGTGCCTGCTATGAAGTGTCAAGGGGACTTCTAAAAATTCATGGAAAAATTCCATAATCTCGTCATTCTATTTTTCCACAAACTTTTTCAATCCGCCTCTTAGATGTGGCTGAGTCAGGACAGGGATTCTTCTTTGCTTCCAACTATGGCAAGACCAGGAAAACTGGATGGACACATTTAAGATACCAATTCTTGGCACACATTTTTTTTTTTTTTTTTTTTTAATGAGGGCCGTGACTCTGTTTTCTCAAAATTCCTCCAACAGATTCATCTTCCAATCTCACTGACTATAATTGGGCCATGGGCAAATACCTCAATCAAATAGCTTGAAGCTATTCCTGTTTAATGTTCTAATCTTCTCTAATTTGTATAAGTTTAAAACAATCTTCCTTTTCATGTTTAATCATATTCATGACAGCATTTTCATAACAGAAAAAGATTAGAAATCGTCTATGTACCATTAAAAAGAAACTAGGTAAATCAGACTTTCCCTCTTGGAAGTGTTTCCCCTATCAGCAGGTGGCTAATTGAAGGTCATATTGGGGCTCTTCCTTCCACCAGACACCCTAGTTGTGAGTGACTTCTAGAGGTTCCTCTGCAAACCTTTACTCCTCCCTCTACCCCTAAATCTGTCCTTGATTGAAGGGGCTTTTGTCTTATTTTCATTTTTTCTTTCCCATCTCCTTAATCTGTTTGTTTACAAAGATGTTGCTGGGTAGAAGAGCAGAGATGGGATCTGTCTGCCCACCTTGCCTTGGGGGACAGGAGACCAGTTACAATGCTGTGTTTCCTGGCCAGTGTCCAGAGGATGTATAAAATGGCAGAAGCCGATTGGCAACTTCAGCCTTAACCTCTGCCTCTCCCTCTGCCCCACCATCCCTGCACTGTTCCTGGTGTTGGTCAGTCTTTTTCTAAGCTGTCCCCTTGTGTGTGTCTGAGGCATGTCTAGGTGGGACCCTCTACCCTGTCTGCATGCCTCTGACTATCTCACTGTGCTGGAGCCTCAGTAATATTTGGAGCCATCTGACAGCTCCTACTGTGAAATGAATAAATAAGGAATTAGTTCAATAAATGCTGGGCCCTACACATGCTGGAATATGATGCAACTGTAAGCAAAGGAAAGAGAGAGTTCTTTCTGTACTGATAAAGAAGTATCTCTAGTTTGTTTTTTAGTGCTGCCGAGTCGGTTCCAACTCATAGTGACCTTGTTTAGGGTTTCCGAGAAGTGTGTGATGGTTTTGAACCAGCAATCTTGTGGTTAGCAGTCCAGTGCTTTTCCTACAGAGCCACACAAGACCTCCAGTCTCCAGCATATATGTGGAGAAAGAAAAAGGGGTACAGAAAGATATATGTCGTATATGCTGCCATTTTTGTAAGATACAGGAGGGAGAAATAAGAAAACATTCCTATTTATTCCCATCTGCACAAACAAACATTGAAAGGAAAATAAATACTAATAAAAGTGGTTGTTGCTGGGGTTATTAGAGAGGGCGTGGGGAGTGAATGGTAAAGGCTAGGAATGGGGAATGGGGGTGGAAACCACATATGCCATTATATATTTTTGACTTTTGAATCATGTGAATATATCACCTATTCAAAAAGATAAATAAAGCTAAAAACAGAACGAGAAGAATCTTCATATTTTGACAGTTTGACTTCCCAGTAAGCCCTATTTCCTTGTAAATAAGTGATGTGATTATAAAAACTTGCAGATTTTTCTGGCTACAAGAACTGGGTAGACATGATATATTTTAGTTAGAGCCAAATATGATGTGACAGATCTGGGTCAGGCATTCAGCTGGCAGCTGCTGCATTCACCCATGTTCAACAACATACAGCTAATGACAACATCCTTTTTGACCCTAAATAGTGTCTCC
Source organism: Chrysochloris asiatica (assembly GCF_000296735.1). Classification (NCBI taxonomy): domain Eukaryota; kingdom Metazoa; phylum Chordata; class Mammalia; order Afrosoricida; family Chrysochloridae; genus Chrysochloris; species Chrysochloris asiatica. The sequence continues at coordinate 2,425,892 of NW_006408592.1, forward strand.
TGATTAGTATTTCTCTCCTAAATATAAAGATGGAATGTGCTAGCTTTTGTCATGTCTTTTCAAACGTATCTGGTATGAGACTTCAATTTTACATTTTAAAAAGACTGTTTTCTCATATAGTTAAGTTTTTAGGCTTTAGGTGGTGAATTTTTTTTTTTTTTTTCTCTAAAAAGACAAATGATGGTAGAAGTAAGGACATGCCAAGTCATTCTGATCTCTCTGAATCTTAAATTATTGACTCATTGCTTAATATACTGCATTAATTTGACAAGTGTATATTGAGAGCCTAGCATTGATCAGGCATCATGTTAAAAGCACTGGGATACAAAGTAAGCAGGAAGAAAAATACACCTTATCCTCATTAAATTTACATCCTAGTTCCTGGAAAAATGCTGACAGGTAGGATGAAATGGCAAAGCCCCCTAGCCTACTGTAGGAGAAGCTAGGGAAAGCTCTTTCTAGAAGTGTTATTTAAGTTAAAGCCTACAGAATATGTAAATGGCACTGCAGAATAAGCACTGGACTGCTAACTGAAAAGTTTGAGCTTCAAATTTACCAGCCGCTCCTTGGAAACCCTATATGGGGTCAGTATGAGTCAGAGTCAAGCGGACATCATTTAGCAACTTATCAATGAGGCAAACAGAAAGGACTCAGAAGCACTCACTGCTCCACCTGTGTCCTGATAAGAAAACCGGTTTCCCAACAGCAACACCACCAACTGCAGAAGAAGCAGTTGGAGCAGACACTAATAGAAAGACTCTCTGGCCAGATTAATCCTATTATGCTTTGAGTGTGTGTTAAGTACTGTCAAATCAGTCCCGACTCATAGCGATCCTGTATGGGGTTTCCAAGGAGCGGCTGGTGAGTTTGAACCGCCAACCTTGAGGTCCAGTGCTTTACCCCACAGCACCACACCAGCACCACACCAAGACTCCCTATTATGTTTGTTGTGTGTGTTGTTATGTGCCGTGGAGTCCGTTCCGGCTCATAGCGACCCCGTACATGTTTTCCGAGGTTGTAAATCCTTACGGGAGCAGAAAGCCTCCTCTTTCTCCAGTGGAACAGCTGGTAGTTTCAAACTGTTGACCTTGCGGTTCGCAGCCCGATTCGCAACCACTACGCTACCAGAGCTCCTTCCCTATTATGTTTACATCCATGTTTATCTCAGTTCCTATCAGAAGTCTGAGTTTGCTAATCTGGCTACAGCTTCTCTCCGCCTACTACCCTTGCTCCAATCCTTTTTTCTATGCTCTTTGGAAATCCACATATATGATCAGCAAACTAGACATGTAGGGTTGGTATAGTGAGTAAGAGAGCATGTTGGTATCACACTGACTCAAGTCCGATTCTCTCTGGGATCTCACACAAGTTACTGATCTTTCTGTGGCTCACTTTCTCATCAATATGAACATGGAGTCTTAGTGTGGTGCCATAGGATAAGCACTCAACTGTAAGGTTGGTTTGAGCAGGTGATTCAAACCCACCAGCCATTTCTTGGAAACCCTATTCAGGGTCAATATGAGTCAGAATCGACTCTACAGCACTTAACAGTTTAACAACAATGAATACTTAAAATTATATCCTTTTCATGGTGTTATTTTAAATGAGACAGCATCTGTAAGTCAATTCCCTGCTAATGTGGTGAGGATGGTGAATGAGAGAGATGACCAGGACATGGCATGGATTTGACTTTGGTGTAACCATACAGAAGAAAGAATTATCAAAGAGATTTCAGAAAACAGTATTTTAATGGACTATCCTTAATGTAATATATTTCAAGAATAAATAGAACTGCAAAGAAATCTTAGTAAATTTTATTTGTTAACATTGTCAGTTACGATACTGGCAATGTCTTAAAATTATTTTATGTATTGAGGTAAAGTCAAAAGTAAATTATATTAATGCTGCTAGGAACAAAATTTTCAGTGTATAAATGCAGCTAGCTACTAAAAAGTTAAAATTGCTTAGTGCTAAATATGGACTCCTGGTGTGACACTATAGATCAGCAATGGACTGCAATCCACAAAGTTGGTAGTTCAAATACACCAGCTGCTCCTCGGAAACCCTATACAGGGTCACTATGAGTCAGAGCCAACTTGATGGCACTTAACAACAACAACAAATATAAATTGGAAGCACTGTGGCTCCAAACAATAAGCATCGAACTGCAAACCACAAAATCTGCTCCCAGTGAATGAGTTGGAACCAACTTGATGGCACTCAACAACAACACTATTGTGGCATTGTGATTCTAAAACAAGAAATAAAAGACCTTATAATAAAATACGCATACTGATGAAGATAGGGATGAAATGACACGATGTCTAGATTTTATGTTAAAATACTTCAGCAAAAAAGATGGGGATAAAGCAAGTCTGACAAATATTATACTTGTTAAATCTGGATGTACATAGAGATTCATTATACAATTCTCTACCTTTATGAAAGAGCTCTGGTAGCGTAGTGGTTCCGAATCCGGCTGAGAATCTCAGAGTCAGCAGTTCGAAACTACCAGCTGTTCCGCAGGAGAAAGATGAGGCTTTCTGCTCCCGTAAAGATTTACAGCCTTGGAAACCCTGTACAAGGTCTCTATGAGTCGGAACCGACTCCATGGCACATAACAACTACAACAATGTGAGTAATTAGAATTTCTCCATATTTAAAGATAGAAAAAGGCTGGGTCATTTGAAAGAGAGGGGAGGAAAGGTAGTTTGTCGGCCATGGGAAGCAAGAACACCTTAGCCATCTTATATGCCTAAAGTGCTCGAAAGACAAAACAAGTGCAGTGGAAGGGAAGTCCTTGTTATAACAACTTGAAAACCTCTGCTCCTACCCTTCCAAATCCTCAAACTCAATTTTCTGTACCTGCTCTCACTTCTTCTTCCAAAGAATATTTCTCAACTTCAGAGTGAGCTACTCTAAGGCTTGATTAGTTGGTGGACATACTAGTGATTTATTACTATTTTAGTTGGTTACAAATGTTGAGCCTTTAAAAATAAACAGATTCCACATCAGTCCATAATACGATAGCTCTTATTCATTTGTACTCAGAAATACTTTCCTAAGAAGGAAACAAATAGAAATACACTTGCACAGTAGGAATTACATATAATCCATGCAAATATATAGTGCTTGTAAGCATAATCCAAAAGTGCCCCAGATAGTATGTATGAATCCCTTAACTCTTTGTTTTCTCCCAGTCCAGTCCCATCATGGCCTCACTCTCTACCCTTTCCAGATTATACTTCATTGATGAAGTGGCAAACTGCATTCAAATGAGGATGCTTGCCTCTGCAGCATACGAAGGGGCTTCAAAGAATTTGTGATAGAGTGCTGTGGGTAAATGCACTACACTGCAAAGTTGTTCTGAATCACAAGGTCGGTGGTTCAAGCTCACCAGTCGCTCCTCAGGAACACTATACAAGGTTGCTGTGGGTCAGAACCAACTCGATGGCGTTTAACAACAACAAAAAGTTTGTGTGACGATTCCATTAGCTTTTAATTCCATTTTCCACAAATTTTATATTTGTCCTTCTGCTGCCTTCACTGAGCAATACCACAACCCTGATTCAACTGCATTCCCTACCATGTCTGTTCAAATTCTTTGCTATGGAAAATCCAATACATTTATGGATTGGTGGTGGAGTATCATAATACAGTCATGATCTTTGTGGAGGATCTGATTGACATTCATCATTTATTTTAATCCCCCTTTTAATGTGACTTCCTGTATTGCAGAAGCTGAAAAGTTGAAGCAAAAGGAATGAAAAGGCAAACTCTATTTTCCAGATTGTTTTGAATTTACATTTAGAAGGTACAAATGGTTCAGGAGCCCTTTTCTCTTTGCCTTGGCCACTGTTGCTACTCAACATTTTCTTGGAGACATTCAGTTTTTTTTGCAACAGCCTTCTAATGTCCAGTCACTAGTGTTATGAACTGTGGTAGCCGGGCCCCAAGATAGCTCCCAGTAATCCCTACCTCCATGTATTCACATTCTTATTTATTGCTCTTGTGTAATCAATAAAATGTGGCGGAAGTGAAGGTATGTGGCTTCTGAGACATAAAATATATTGCTGCTTCTTCCATGGTCTCTTGGATCACTCACTCTAGGGGAACAGTTACCATGCCCTTCATGGAGGGGAAATTGAGTGCCCCTGCCCCTGGGATCTATTTATTAGTCGATGGAGTGAGTCACTATAGAAGTGGATCCTCTATCACTCACTAATCAAGTCTTCAGATAACCAGAGCCCAAGCAGACATCTGACTAAACATTATGAGATTTTCAGGACCCAACCTGCCTCATTAAGCCACTCACAAATTGCTGGCCAACAGAAACTGTCAGAGATAATATTTATTGTTATTTCAAGCCATTGAGTTTTGGGTAATTTGTTAGGTAGATATAGATAGTTAAGACATGGGGTTGAGAGTTTGAGCAGTAGCAGTAATTTTCTGATTCCTACATCACAATTAAAGCAGAGTATTCTTGAAGTCAACATTCCAGCTTTCTATTTTTACCACTTCTCCCAGTTGGGGCAGAGGTACACACAAAAGCATGTTTCTGAACCTAATAAAAATATTCACCTTAAATCAATAGGTAGACACTAGAGACATTCCTTTAAAGTAAGGAATTAGACAAGAAAGTTGGCTATCAACATATTATATATCAGTCTGAAAGTGCTATTTCATTACTGTATCAATTCATCTCTTTGGGGGGGTCCTCTTTTTTCTTTTTTTTTGCTGACCCTCCACTTTACCAAGCATAATGATCTTTTCCATGGAATGGTCTCTCCTTGTAACATGTCTGAAGTATGAGAGACCAAGTCTTGCCATCCTGGCATCTAAGGAGCATTCTGGTTGTACTTCCAACACAGATATATTCTTCTGGTAGTCCATGTGTGATGCCTTGAATGTACTAGATATGGCTTTTCTATCCAAAGTCTTCTTAATTCCCACCAAGTGATTGTGTGGAGCCATGCAAATAAGATATACAGGACACTAAGGTTGGGATTGGTTAGTTTTGACCTCCAGCTAGTTTTAAAAGAAACTACAAGAAAGAACAGCATGAGTGACAGGCAAAATCCCTACCTAGACGAGCAGCGACTGCAGAGGCGGTGGCATGGAGAGACGGAGCAGTTCTGGGTTCAAGGCCTATGAATGGAGTAAAACTGAGTGCCTATGGGAAGGAGACTGGCTTGAAGAATGTGCCCTTTGGGGAATCACAGACTGGCTAAAAGAACTTTGTAACACGTGTTCCAGCAGAGCAGATGCCAAAGTACCACATGGCTGAGAGGCTGAAAACAAGAGTGAGGCCTGCAATATGGCAGACAAGAGGCATTCCTGATTAGAGGACTATGGTGTCCTGAAATAGTTTTGATCCTGAATTGTACCCTGCTCACTTTCCTAATAGACCCCATAATCGTGACTATTGTTACGAGTTCTGCGTGGCTACTACAATAGATTATCAAACCCGAATGTGAAGCAGAGAGTGCTGTGGAAGGAATGGTTAGTGTCAGAATAGGATAAAGAAGGTTGTAGGGTGGATACATGTCTGACCTCTGCTCCATAGAAATTGGCTTTGGGATTATTTTGAGTTTGTTTTCCCCCATTGTGAAGCCAGGGGAAGTCAGACATGGTCTCTACATGATTTTTGCACCATGGTAATTTTAATATTCTCCACCATAATTCAAATGCATTGATTCCCCTTTGGTCTTCTTTATTCATTGTGCAACTTTCACATGTATATGAGGTGATTACAATACCCTGGCTTGGGTCAAGCACACCTTAGTCCTCTAAGTGACATATTTGATCTTGAACACTTTGAAGAGGTCTTGTGCAGCATATTTGCCTAACACAATACATTCTTTGATTTCTTGACTGCTGCTTCCATGAGTGTTGATTGTGGATCCAAGTTAAATGACATCTTTGACAACTTCAATCTTTTCTCTATTTAAACGATATTATTTATTGGTCCGGTTGTGAGGATTTTTGTTTTCTTTACGTTGAGGTGCAATTCATACTTAAAGTTTGTAGTCTTTAATCATCATCAGTAAGTACTTCAAGTCCTCTTCACTTTGAGCAAGCAAAGTCTTCTGCTTATCAGTGGTTAATGAGACTTCCTCCAATTCTGGTGCCATGTTCTTCTTCATATAATCCAGTTTCTCAAATTATTTGCTCAGTATACAGATTGAATAAGTATGGTGAAAGAAAACAACCCTGAGGCACAGCCTTTCTTATTTAAGACCATTCAGTATCCCAACTGGACAGCACCCTAACAACATTAACATGATTGACGGAACCATGTTTCCTCACCCTTTACTGAGATCAGCTGTCGTTAGGTTATTAGCTGGTCTCTGGCCTGGTGGACTTCTCCATGCTGGAATTTAAAAATAATCAAAGCGTTTCAACTGCTCAGGAATTTCCAAAGGTTTAAAATTGTTTTCTCAGGAAACAAAGACAAAGACTATTTACTTTTTGGTGAAATTAGATTCTTTGCACAAAGTAAACTTTAAAGGAGTTTATGTTTAGCATATATTTGACCACAAACAAGGTTTGTGACTGTGTTAATCTGGGTCTCAGTTTCCTGGCACTGCTGATGATAATTCATATATTTGTTGTTGTTAAGTGCTTTCGAGTCGATTCCGACCCATAGCGACCCTGTGTAGGGTTTCCCAGGAGCAGCTGGTGAGCTTGAACCGCCGACTTTGCAGTTCAAACGGCTTTGCATCTGGCGCATTAACCCACAGCGCCACACCAGATAATTCATATATTTAGTATTCTAAGTGAAAGTGGTATTACTGGAAGTGAAATGTGGATTGCAGAGGGTTAACAGGTCCTTTTCAGATTAGTTTTTTTCTCTCTCTCTCTTTTCCTTTTTGCTGTTGTTTCTATGACATCACTGGAGCTCTGGCAATAGGCCTGCTCCAAATCAGCCTGAACTCTCGCGATACCAGCCTGGTGGCGCGCGAAACGCAGTAGGAGGGGCTGGGCGAAAACGATTGACTTCCGGCCAGGCCGTTGTCTTGGTGGCGCGGTCGAGTCATCGCTGGGCCTTGCAGCTACGCTCTCCCATCCTTACCCCCCGCCTTAGCGCGGGGGGTCGACAGGCCGAGTGAAGCAGGAGGGCGCTTGGACTTTCCCCTTCATTTCATTGCAACCTGCACCCCAGCTCTCCACGCTGGGGCCTGGGGGCCCTGGGGCCCGCGAGGCCCGGTCTGAGGGGCCGGGGCCTACGTGGGCCCGCCGCTGGGCCCCATGAGGCACAGCCTGACCAAGCTGCTGGCAGTCTCGGGCAGTGACTCCCCGACCCGCAGCGAGAGCCCGTCGCCGGCCGCGGCCTGCTCGCTGCCTCCGGACCTGACCCGGGCGGCAGCGGCGGCGGAGGAGACGGCAGCGGCCGGATCTCCCGGCCGCAAGCAGCCGTACGGCGACGAGGTCGAGTTGGAAGTCGGGAGGGGGAGCAGCGGCGGCGTGGCCGTGCGCGCGCCTTCGCCCGAGGAGATGGAGGAGGAGGCTGTCGCCAGCGTCCCGGGGGAGGAGTCAGAGGACATGGACTTTTTGTCCGGCCTAGAACTGGCTGATCTGCTGGACCCACGGCAACCGGACTGGCACCTGGAACCCGGGCTCAGCTCACCCGGGCCCCTCTCTTCGTCTGGCGGCGGGTCGGATAGCGGCGGCCTATGGAGAGGGGACGATGACGACGACGCCGCGGCTGCCGAGATGCAGCGCTTTTCTGACCTACTGCAGAGGTTGCTAAACGGGATCGGGGCCTGCAGCAGCGACAATAGCAGCGGCGAAAAGAGGCGGAGGAAGTCCCCGGGAGGCGGCGGTGGTGGCAGCAGCAGCGGCAACGACAACCACCAGGCGGCGACCAAGAGTCCCCGGAAAGCGGCGGCGGCCGCTGCCCGGCTAAATCGACTGAAGAAGAAGGAGTACGTGATGGGGCTGGAGAGTCGAGTCCGGGGGCTGGCCGCCGAGAACCAGGAGCTGCGGGCCGAGAATCGGGAGCTGGGCAAGCGCGTGCAAGCACTACAGGAGGAGAGTCGCTACCTACGGGCCGTCTTAGCCAACGAGAGCGGGCTGGCTCGCTTACTGAGCCGGCTGAGCGGCGTGGGACTGCGCCTGACCACCTCGCTCTTCAGAGACTCGCCCGCCGGTGACCACGACTACGCCCTGCCGGTGGGAAAGCAGCAGCAGGACCTGCTGGAAGAGGACGACTCGGCCGGAGGAGTGTGTCTTCATGTGGACAAGGATAAGGTGTCGGTGGAGTTCTGCTCGGCGTGCGCCCGGAAGGCGTCGTCCTCTCTGAAAATGTAGGGTCAAGTAATCTGCTCTTTATCCGCGTTTACCCCTTTCAACTCCCTTACACCATGTAAAACACCTTAGTGTGGGACATCTTCACTGGACACATGTCAGAGGAGGAAAAAAGTAATATTGAGTCTTTTAAGTGTTTAGCTAAAAGCATGAATGTGACACTGTAACCAACTCCTAATGATAACATGTGACTATTAAATTTCTCTGACAGTTTCTTTTTTAGGTGATTTCCTTCCTGCCAGGCTCCGTTGTAGGGGTTACAGAACAGTCGTTCCCGCCTCACAACCTGGTAAGGATCCATCTCTTCACGTAACGCTCATGCTCTGCTGCTTAGTCTACTTTTATGGGCAACATCTCAATATGTGTGTGTGTGTGATTTTTTTTTTTTTTTTTTCTTTTTGGGAATGTGGGAGGGGAAAACTAATTTGGGCCCTGTCCACCCTGGAAACAGACTTGTGCTGGTCTATAATGTGTTTAAGATGCTGCTTCTGGTTGAAATAGCTGTTAATGTGTCCCCTTGTTCAAACTTGCATGTACCTAGCTCTTCTGTCCCCAGTGTGGACATGGCCTTGGATGACATCGGTTCCAACTGTACACTGACACCTGCTTATAGAGATACAGTTTGGATACAGTGAAACAGGTGAAGTTGAATGGAACTTCCAGTTGTACAAAGTGCAAATTGGAATTCCAGTTTTAGAGCAACTTTTCAAAGGTTGACAATATAAGTATTTGGGGCATACACTAATGTGATAGTTATTTTGCTGGAGATGACAAATCTCTTCAATATTGAAGAATGCCTTTGTGCTTTCAGTAGAAGACACAGAAATTCAATCTGTTCAGATTTACAGAATTTAATCTCTTGTAGAAAAGCTGGAAGTTAATAGGCATTTCAGGTTCCTGTGTTAGTTAATTGGAGGAAAAATAAAAATTATTAATGACCTGTTTCTTTGAGGACCAGCACAGTGATTCCCCTATCACTTGAGTATGAATAAATTGTTGAACATCTTTTGTTGTATTTAAATTTATGTATGTATGACTAAATAATGAAGATTGTGAAATGCGAATGAAAAAGTGTAAAGTGAGGCTTCACAAAGAATCCTGTTCTCCTTATATTAAAAGCAGTTGCCCTTTTTTAAAAATGATCTTCAAATTTGAGTGGTTCTGGCCACTTAAGCAATGCCACAATTTTTCCAAAGATGGACACATTATTTCTTTGAAGTACTCTCACTATGTACAAGTAGTACAAATTGAATTACAGAGTCCCTTAGTGTAATAGACATTAAGAAATTCTTTGTGAAACGTCACTATTTGATAAAGTATATACGTATTTAGCATCCTTGTTTTTCTTTGTGCTAAAGTGGATACAGCTGTTGGGGCAGAAGAGACGGGACCAGCTCCTGGCCACATTTCCTGCTTTATTTTAAAAGGTAGTATAAGAAATGAGGAAAAAGAGGTAATATCAGGGCTTCTGCTGTCTTTTATTTTTTAAATGTTCATAATTAAGTATTTTCCAGCAGTCCAAAGATGTAAGCTATCTTACACATAAGAGGTTTTATTTTGTTGTTATTTGGTTATGAAAATGGAATCCTTGTTCTTGCACAACTGTAAATGTTTTGTTGCTAGATAATAAGATTTGAGACCTAAATTGGTCTCTGGTTTCCAGTGCATCACAGCATATTTTGTGAAATCACCTATTGCACTTGAGCATGAATGGGTAGTAGCTAAACTCGCAACCTGGAGCGATGAACCTGCTTATACCTAAGTGCAGGAGCAAGCCCCTCACAATGCAGCTGCATGGATTTTTAGTGCCTACTGAATTATATATATAAACCAAAAGTAGATGGAAAAATTATTTGAAATGACTAATTTGTGCTATCTTTATGGAATATGTTAAATGTAGCTTTTTGAAAGAGAAACCTTGAATTGAAATTTAACTAATACTTGAACATTTTGTATATATTTCTTTGTATATAATTTTGTGCAGTACCAATGACAAAAATATGGTGTCATAATAAAACCAGGTTTGTTGATCTTTCAGTTTATGGGCTCAAAGAATTTATTCATCTCTAACATGAAATTGAAATATAATGGATGAAAATAGGGGGAAATGATTGTTATTAATGCTGATTGTGGATTGGTGGATCTTAAAATGTTCCGGAGGCAGTGTGTTTTTCTAAAAATTAATACCATTCCCTTGGATTTTGGAGCATTTTCTTTCTAGCTGTTAATTCTTTCCCTGCATTATTTGATGTTTGGGGCTGGGGAAAGGAGTAATCAAAGCTATCTAAATTGGGATGCTTTTAAATTCCAAGGGTAAATTATTAGATTGTCATTTTATAAATGGCAGCTTTGCGGAATACTTGATTCAGAACTTTTGAAAATGGAGAGATAGTAATTTTAGAAGCTGCTTTGTTAGGTTCCTTATGTTTTCTTAACAGTCTTTTCTTTGTTTCCATTTCATTCTCTTTTTCTTTGCGAGTTTTGGTGACTTAGTAATTTTGTCATTTTTACATCAACTTCATGGTCTTGTTTTTACATGGTAATTGCATGTACTTAGGACCTATCTAATAGGGTCTTTAAATACATTTGGTAATATCTATGTGTACGTACATTTTACTGTAATTGTTTGGGTTTCTGAATTTATAACATCTGCTTATTTCAGTATGTAGTAAACAATATCTTAAAGTGTCGTATCCACTACTTGTTAATTAAAAAGTTATGATTAATATGAAACTGTTGTCTTACTATTTTTAGAACACTGTGTTCTGAATGATGTACTTGGGTAAAGAAGATTTATGGAATATTGATTTGAGATTTTCAGGTTTGGTAATGGTTAAAAATTTAGTATTTAGGGAACTTTTAATTCTGTTGTGCCTTTAGTTTCTAGGCTTATTTGCCAAAGGGTAAAATGATACAGAACTAGATTAAAGGTATAATTTTTAATGTTTTTTTGATGGTGCCAGGAATTCATAAATTAATTGAACTAACACATCATGTTGACCTACTGTTTCATTGACTTGCTATTTCTGCACTTCCTTGACCAGACTTAACTAAAAAATCTACATTTGTTAAAGTGAAATCACACTGCTGATATCCAACAAAAAGTGTTCGAAATACCTTAACTATTTGTGCATTTATTATAATCACGAAATTAATCTCTCTCTCTTCTCTTTAAACAGCTTAGCAGTGTCTGCAAAAGCGAATCTTTTCCTACAACCTGTTAACTGACTGGACTGATGGTAACAAAGTAATTGTGGGAGCCATGTCTGTCAAAAATTTGGCACCTGCTGAAAAAAAAAAAAAAAATGAATGCCATTTTCAAGTTCCCAAATTACTTCTATACTGATTTCACTTTCCAGATACGGAGATATGAAAAGATTCTCTGGAATCCTTGAAAGACTTATAGAAATATATGAGACTAAATTTTGGATCAAAATTATACCTTTTATTTATTTATTTTGGCTTTCATGGGAGTGATACTCAGTTCTCTACATACTTTCAAAAGATTGTATCTATCCATTGGAAAAAAGAATGATAGTATTTCTTCAAGGAGCATTAGATTCCTTACATTATCAAGAACATATTCTATGGAATGTCATTTAGTGGACTAAGATTACATAAAATAGGGCATTAGTGAACACAAGGCCTATTATAAATTTATATTTTCTGGAACATGAGAGGTAATTTAAAGTATAGGCAGACACCTTGCCAAGTAGAATATAAAAGTTAATGAAAAGTTCTTAACTATGAGGATAGCTTTCTTAATTAGATGAATTGATTTTTCTGTTTATCTTTGAAAAAGTTGATGGTTTAATGTGTGTCAGTAGTTGATTGCATTTCAGGGGACTACCTGAATATGTGGATTCTGAGGTCTTGGTTTCTTCAGTTTTCTCTAGTACTTGACACTGTCTTGTGACTATTTTAAGGTTTCTAATGAATGGCATACTAGATTGTACTGTTTTATGTTAAAATGTGTCTAATGTTGTTTAAGGGCTTTAGCGTTCTGGATGATGGGAGTTTTGTGTGCGGCATATGGTTTTGTTTTAATTGAAACATTTTTCCAGTTTATAAGTGTGAAAAAAACATACCCAAGAACTCTGGATTGTTGTATTACATTTTCATTGGATTATACTAATACATTTCTTTCACCTGGTTTAGCCTGAGTCATTTTATTTACTGACTCATTTGGGAAATAATGCAAATGATAGACGTGTGGAGGTATAGGAGACAGATCCTGTTTCTTGTTTTTCCAGAATGATTAATCATAATATATACAGCAGTTTATTGTACAATATGGTACAAAATTTACTAAATCTAGTTTCTTGTCACTTGACTGAAGCCAGGCAACAAAGTATTCCTACTGGTTTATACTTAGTGACTGATGTTCCTATATTATTTAAAAAAAAAAAAACAACATACTGCAATGGAGTCTGTATTGACTCATAGCAACCTTACGTCAGGTTTCTAGGCTGTAAATCTTTGTGGGAATGAGAGGCTCATCCTTCTCCCGAACATGGTGGTGGTGTGGTAGTTGTGTGCTGTTGAGTTGGTTCCAACTTATAGCGACTCTGTATAGGGTTTTCGGAGCTCTAAATCTTTACAGGAGCATAAAACCTCATCTTTCTTCTGTGGAGCTGCTTGTAGATTCTGACTGCTAACCTTGTGGTTAGCTGCCCAGTTTGTAGTCTACTATGTTAGCAGGGCTCCTGAACATAGTTGTTTCTAATTCTGCAACTAAATGTTTTTGCACCACCGTTTGGTGACCCTGTTTTGATAGAACATGGTACAATTCTCTTTCTGTATGATTGGTAGAATATTTTTCAGGTAATTTAAGGTAGGATCAGCACTGGACTGTGAACCACAGGTTGGCAGCTCACACCCACCAGCTGCTCCTTAGAACCCCTATATGGTTGCTGAGTCGGAACCAACTCAACAGCGTTTAACAATTTAGTTACATTTTTAAAATAAATAATTTGATGTCTCTTAAGGAGCTCTGGTAGCGTAGTGGTTATGAATCAGGCTGCGAACCTTAAGGTTAGCGGTTCGAAACTACCAGCTGCTTCACGGGAGAAAGATGAGGCTTTCTACTTCTGTAAAGATTTACACCCTTGGAAACCCTGTACAGGGTCGCTATGGGTCGGAACCGACTCGACGGCACTTAACAACAACAACAACAACAAAAGTTAAATTGGCCGTAAGATATTTTCAAGATTTTTTTTTCCCCTTCAGATCTACTATCAATACAAAGTTTTGAGATGCCCCAATTTTTTGTCTGTTTTTAAACAAAATTAGGTAGTTACCACTGAGGCCAGGGATCAGAGAGAAACTTGTACAGTGTTTTGTGAGACTAGCAGTCTTTTTCATATATTTGCATTACTTTATGTGTCACCTTTATACTCTCAGCTGGTCACTGCAGTCTTACAGTGCCAGATGAATCTCTGATAAAGACTATAAGATTGCCATTTGCATTGGAAATTTTGAAGTGCAAAAACATTAAACTGGAGATAGTTTTAAGTTTCCAGAAAGTAAATTAGTTTATCCTTGGTGGTAGTCGTGATATGTCGTGGAGTCAGTTCTGACTCATAGTGACCCTGGATAGGGTTTCTGAGACTGTAAATCTTTACAGGAGCATACGCTTCAGCTTTCTCCCAAAAAACAAGAGATAGTTCTGGTAGTTTTGATCTACTGACCTTGAGGTTAGCAGCCCAGCTCATAACCACTATGCCACCAGAGCTCCATAGTTTATTCTTAGGAACATAAATAGGAGGGGATTTTTTCCCTCAAATTATATGTTAATAGAAATTTGCCCAGTAACTTGTCTTTTTCATTGCTTTGGTGCTGATGATGTTGTGAAGTGCCATTGAGCCTGTTCTGGCTCATAGCAACCCTGTGTATGGTTTCCAAGGAGTGGCTAATGAGTTTGAACCGCTGACCTTGCGGGTCCAGTGTTTTATCCTACAGCGCCACATCAGGACTAGTGTCTTATTCCTAATTATTTACCTCTCCCTAGTATGTACAGTTAAGGTTGTTCACTTAGAACCATTTGGCCACTTTTTTAAAGGAAACTAGTCCACACTAGTAAACTATAATTTCATGATTCTGTTGAGCCCAGATTTCTTATTTTGTTGAAAACAGTTTGGTTTTCATAGTGAATCTAAAGAGCTCATCAGCAATGGTGTTTAGAACATTTGTATTCATCTGTGTAATACAGAGTTGTATTTTGTTGGTATCCCAACTTTGTTTAGAGTGCCTTCAGATTCTTTGCTGTTTATTCACTGAAGATGATTTCATGAACCCATCTGTATAATAGTTTGGGATGTATAAATTATATTCTCAATATGAACCTTTTCCTTTTTAAGAAAGCCAAATTACTATATAGAGTGAGTTGTAAAAAGCAAGTTTAATAGTTTATTGATTGTGACTGGACTGAAATACTAAAAACTTTATTTTCCATACAGAATGAGGACATGTTTAAATACAAATGACTGAAAGCTTCCTTAAATTGTAATGCAAATCACAGCAGGTTCACATCACTTTTCTGCCTTCTGACTAAAAATTTTGATACCCAAAGAGACTTCAAAAAGTTTGTGGAAAAAATTTTCCAAGAATTTTTTGAAGTCCCCTTTTAAAACAATATGCTTTATTGTTTATGTTGCTCATTTCTACTAATTGGAAAGATAGTTTTAAGAAATATGTGGACAGGTGTTAGCAATCCTTTGGTGTTACTTAAAGCACTGTACCCATTTACAGATGATATTGTGCTAGTAAATATTAGGATAAGTCAAAAGTATTGCTATAAAATATATACCTCTATTAAATAAAAGTATCAAAACGTGAAACTATTGTTTCTTGACTTATCCTCTATCTAGGTCTATAGATGTTTTCATCTCTAACCCTCTCCAGAAGACAATTTGCACCAGGTCAAAATGGCAGTTTGGGCAATGTTGAGGGACTCAGTCATATTCCTTTGAGATATTTTGAGTTTGGGGAACGTCTTGATGGAGCAAGAGCAAGCTGTAGGGTGGGTGGGTGGGTGTCTAGCTAACCTTGAAAACTGAGTTGTTGTTGTTAAGTGCCGTCGAGTCGGTTCTGACCCATAGTGACCCTGAACAGGGTTTCTGAGGCTGTAAATCTTTACAGGAGCAGAAAGCCTCATCTTTCTCCTGCAGAGCAGCTGGTAGTTTCGAACTGCTGATCTTGCTGTTTGCAGCCTGATTCGTAACCACTACACTACCAGAGCTGTGTTTTTTTATGGTGGAAAAAATTCAGTTCAACTTTACTGGCTTTTTTTTCTCACCAATATAGTTTTCAATTTTCTTAAAATTTAAGTCCCCTGATGGTCCTGTGTCATTTGAAAAAATCTCTCAAGATTACTACCCTTTTGCAATTCAAAAAAGCCTCCAAACCCCTTCTGTGCTGACTTCTATACCTCAGTCATTTGGACTGTTAATTTATGAAGGACTATATATAGTTCATTTTCCCCATTATAATAAAAGTTACAGAAATAGATAAATGGATTATTTTGCAACAGAGAGCTTTTAATCTTATTTTTTTAATTGGTTTTAAGAGTAAAGCATATTATAGAAAACCTGAAAAATCAGAAGTAAAATCAATCCCTTAACCTACATAGAATATCCACATTAATAATTGACATACATCCTTTTAGTCTTTTCTGGGCACACAGAATTTGTGATTTTGTTAGGTAATTAGTTTTATCTGTCTTTTGAAAGAACGAAATGTTTGCATTTTGAAAATGTATGTTAGTTTCACTGGAATTTAAAATTTTGGGCACCACACATTACTACCATTCTACAAATAAGTGCTGGAAGTCTGTTCGTTCCTGAGGCTGCCATTTTTAGGCAACAGGTTAAATTCTGTTTTTAATAGCAAAAATTGCTTAACAGGTATGCCACTATATTGGAGGAAGTAGTCTTAGTGTGGTGCTTTAGGATAAGCACTGGACTGCTCACTATAAGGTCGACAGTTCAAACTCATTTGCTCCTTGGAAACCCTATGCAGGATCACTATAAGTCAGATCCGATCCGATAGCCCTTAATGACAAGATGCTCGCAAATGTGGTCTAGAACAGCACTTTAATAGACGTTGTTTGCTACATCATCTTTCTGTGCAAAACAACAAAAAACCAACAATAAACAAACTCATGGAATCCATTCAACTATTTTGTTGTTTATTGTTGAATGGATTCCATGAGTTTCTGTGATGACTGACTCATGAGACAGTGTGGATCTAGATGTGCTGTCTGTTGTATTAGCCACACTTCAAGAGCTTGGCCACTTAGGTTGGGCTACCATGTTGATGTTGTTTAGTGCTGTCGAGTCAGTTCCAACCCATAGCAACCCTGTATAGGGTTTCCGAGGAGCAGCTGGTAAACTTGAACTGCCGACCTTGCAGTTCAAAAACGGCTTTGCAGTCTGGCGCATTAGCCCACAGGTGCAGATATAAAACAGTTGCATCACTAAAGAGTTAGGTTAAGACTGGTGGTCAAGGAATTGTCATGCAAAATGACTTTAAAACTTGGATAAGAAAGTAGGGGGGTATATAGTAGGTCATTTAAGGAGCTCTGGTAGCGTAGTGGTTATGAATTGGGCTGCGAACCGCAAGGTCAGCAGTTCAAAACTACCAGTGTTCCACGGGAGCAAGATGAGGCGTTCTGCTCCCATAAAGATTTACAGCCTTGGAAACCCTGTACAGGGTCGCTATGGGTCGGTTCCAACTCTACGGCACCATGGCACGTAACCACCACCACCATAGTAGGTCACTTCAATTGATCAGGAACTGAAGAATAGATGTATATTTCAGAAACAAACCTAGAATCAAGTCCTAGTATGGCACCATAGGATAAGCACTAGACCTCAAGGTCAGTTTGAACTGAAAAGGGCGGTTCAAACTCACCAGTTGCTCCTCAGAGACCCTATGTAGGTCACTATGACTCCACGACACTTAACCATTTGAATGTCTAATACATTAAGTGTTAAGCAACAAACATACCAGCTGTAAGTGAGGTTACTTACTACTGAGGCATTTTGGGGATAGGTTAATTTGCTTAGCAATTACATAGCTTAAAAAGTCCTGGTGTGGTGCTGTAGAATAAGCATTGATTGGACAGCTAACTGCAGCTAGTCGGTGCTTCAGTCGCTCCTTAGAAACCCTATACAGCAGGATTGGGAAGTGTGTAGCCTGTGGCCATATAAGGCCCTGTCAAGGCAACTGTTGCTCCAGTCAACTCATTAGGGGTGTAACATTTGTTATAGCATACTGAGACGTTTTTGATTTTCATTTTCTTACTCATTTTCATGCCCATTTAGCTTTAAGAGATCATTAGTGAAAATTGTTACATGGTTAACTTTT
This sequence comes from Chrysochloris asiatica, assembly GCF_000296735.1. Taxonomy (NCBI): domain Eukaryota; kingdom Metazoa; phylum Chordata; class Mammalia; order Afrosoricida; family Chrysochloridae; genus Chrysochloris; species Chrysochloris asiatica. Next base: position 2,443,571 of record NW_006408592.1, read on the forward strand.
CCTGTAGACCAAACTTAATGCCTAATGTAAAGGAGTGGGAGTAAGCAAGTTAGAAGAGACAATATTGGGCAAACTAGAGAAATCTTACCCATGTGTAATAGGTAACCTTTATTGGTATTCAGCTTTGTTGTCATGTATATCCTTTTGTCCCAGAATAATACCTCACAAAATAAACTATGAAACTGTTCATTCATACATTAGACATAGTTTACTTTTTTCACCATTTTATTTTTGTGTACATACTTGTTTTAAATTAGGGAGTTTCTAGGCCTGATTCGGGTAGCTGAAGGGCTTTTATGAGTAGTTTATACTGTCTAGATCCAAGGTAAGCTGCAAACACAGTCTGGAGCAAAATGGGAAATAGCATCTTTCTAAAGACAGGTTTAGAAATTCTGATCCAGTAAGTTAAGATGTTTCCTTTCTCTGGTAGCAAGGCTGAATTATACCTGTAAGAAAACATTGAGACATTTTGTTTTTTAACACTTGGCAAGCCTATGTACAGTCTTAGCAGTCTTAAGATAAAACTGGTTCAGGTAAAATTAGACTGCTGTCCCCTTTGTTGTCAATTATTCTTAAAAAGTACTCTTCCTGTTTTCTTTCATTCCTTTTTCCAGTTCAATTCTAGAGGCTCAAATAGCATAAATTGCTTGGTGTAAGCAGGCTAGGCTTATAGCTAGATATTTTCTGATGAAATTTTCTTTGGTGGAAGTACTCACACTCATCTAAGAACAACTGTGTGTACATGAGCACAGTACTGTTTGCAGTGAGCATTTAATCCAGATCAAGGTTAATAACTACACATTTTAAAGAGCAAAGTTCTATAACAGTTTAAACCTAGAGATTTCTGAGAAGTACTTAAATATGAGGGAAAAAAAATCTTTTTAGTTCTTTAAAATAAAGAATGTGGATTGTCTTGGGTTTAACAGTCTTTAAAATGAAAATATATTTGCTACTTCTAATTTGTCTAGGTAGTCATATTACCATTTTTCAGTTATCATGAGAAAAAAAAAATTAATCCTACCTGGCTGCTAGGCCACCATTCACAGGTATAGCCAAGATTATAGGATAAAGACCACCAAAAACAAGACCAACTAATCCACCCCGTGTTACAGTACAAGTTTCACAGCTCAAATTACCTAGGAAATAAATAAGTTAGTTCTGGAAATGAAGATTAGGATAGTCAGACATGACACAAATTATACAAAGTACCTTTTTATATATCAGATTCTGATTTTCCTACTATTGTCAAATACACAACACAAAAGTATAAGCTGATGAAATAAATACAATTCTGTAAGACATGTTAAAAGGTATAATTATTAATATACACGAATAAGAAAATAGCCAAGAATAAATAAGACGATTTTAGGAAATTTTTGATTTGTTCTGAACTTGAATTAATTCAGGGTTTTGACTGCTGTTAGCTTTTTTGATGTACCTTCTATCAGCAGATCTGAATTAATATTTCTATGCCTTTAAGAAACTTTGTTAACCTGTGGGAACTTTCTGGGATAATTATCTGTGGAATTTTATAAAAATAGTTAAAAGTATGTAAAGTTCATACTCATTTACTAGAGAGTATAAGGTATATTAAAAATAGAAAGTTAATAACTTACATCCTTAGTCTGGTCATTGAGCAATTTTCCCTGATCATAAAAATTATTTCCAACAAGATAATAAACCAATTGAAACAGATATGCAGCAGCACTACCCAGAAGAGAATCTCCCTTCAGCCCCCATGGTACAATATTTTACTTAGAAAATTTTCATGGTTAGCTATATTCAAAGCACACTGCATATATGGTAAATTTTCAAAAGAAAATAAAGCCTCTATATACTTGGTAATTCTTTTATACGCATGAGGGCTTTACTGCACGGTCTTAGTCTCATAAAAAGCTTTTTCTCCTTTAAGGAATTGTCTATAAAATAAAGCATTTATAAAACCTAAGCAATCAACTTTAATGATTTCTTACTGTAAATGAGCACCATGGAAAAGACAAGCTAGATTAAGCAGAAATGCTGTGCACGTGTCATCACTTTGGAGACGAGACAGCTAATATGAATTAGTTGCCACCCTAAATGGAGATGCTATGCTATTAAGGTTCAGTGGAAACCAAACCAAATTTTACAAAGCTAGTTGGTATTGACATTTGTTAAGTATTAATTTAAATAGCAAATAATATATACCAAGGCAGACTTAAGTGATAATGAAACAGAATTTACCTGTACTCAAAGGTAAGCTTACAAAACTTTTGTAAGATAGTTCTGCTGTCAAAAATGGCATCACTGCCATTGGCAAGCCAGCAGCTATGCGAGCCTGCGTCACATTTAAGACACGTCGAAAAAGACTATTTGCTATTAAGCCACAGAGAGCAGCATTCAATCCAATGTATGCTGATCCATTTTCAAGTAGATTCCTGTGGATAAAAAAAGAAAACTTTTTTCCTTGGTTCAATTGTGTGTCTGTGATATCCCAGTTTTAGCATATGTTACAGAATGAATTGACCAGGACTTTGATTAACTGGATACAACACATATCCCTAATAGGGCCATTAAACAAAAATCTCAGTCATATTTTACATAAAGATTTTTATGTAAAGGATTTCAGATTTTGTCAACACCTAAGGATATGTTCGTGTTAAGTGCCGATGAATCCGTTCTGACTCAAAGCGACCCTGTATAGGGTTTCCAAGAAGCAGCTAGTGGGTTTAAACAGCCGACCTTGTGGTTCGCAGTTCAGTGCTGATCCTACAGTGCCATACCGGAAGTCAAGAATATAGTGATATGTTTAGATTTTAGAAATTAGTGTTGCACTGTAGGATCAGCACTGGACTGGTAACTAACTGCAAGGTCAATAGTCCAAATCCACCAATCGCTCGGGGAAACCCTCTATAGGGTCACTATGAGTTGGAACTGATTCAAATGCACTTAACCCCAACAAATTCTCTGCATTGTTAAGTTTTGGAACAAATTCTTAGAATTACAGATGGAAAATAATTCAGTCTACCATTTAACTTTTTTACTACTTGCCTTGGCAAAATTCCTCATTCCTTTTAACTATAGCCACATTGTTGTTGTTAAGTGCCATCGAGTTGGGTCCGACCCATAGCGACCCTGTACAGGGTTTCCGAGGGTGTAAATCTTTACGGGAGTAGAAAGCCTCATCTTTCTCCCGCGGAGCGGCTGGTAGTTTCGAACCGCTGACCTTAAGGTTCGCAGCCCGATTCGTAACCACTACGCTACCAGAGCTCCTTTAACACTCTGGTTAATACATCTTAAACAGCTTTTCTAGGAATTCCTAATTAAGTTTCCTATACCATCGAATGTAGTACTTCTTTGAGTATATTTTCTTACAAGTCATTTTGAAATTATACCATGTCAGTCACTCATTGAGTATGTACTATGCAGCCGACTCGGTGTTAGGGCACAAAATAATTATCTTTTATCTTCAAGGTATTCATAGTTGACTGTGAACTTAAGCTAAAACAAAAATTTATAAAACCATAATAGCAGTACAAAAGAAGCAGTTTAGTAACTTCTATAGTATGGAAGATACTAGAGAACCTACCAAATAATAAACTAACAGAGAACACGTAAATGTAAAAGACTTCTGGTTTCTGTGGGCGTTGAGAGAATATTCCAAAATACTAAGAATTTCATCTTAACTGTTCCAGTGAAATATTTATTATCCTCATTTTAGTCATGGGAATGAATGCTCAGGTAAATAATTTGCCCACAACAAGAAAACTAGTGCAACTAGAATATGACTAGCCAAGTTTGCTGTCTCCCATCCAAATTTTAAGTTCCTTCAGGCAATCTGCTCATGTAAAGATTACATGTCTAGAAAACCCTGCCAGGCAGTATACACAGCATCACTACTGAGTCAGAATTGATGAGACAGCACCTAAGAACATGGCTAAAGTCACATTTTAGTAATTCTGTAAGCACAAAATTACTGTTAGCAGGTCCTTTTTAATCAACGTTCCAAAATGGTACCCATATAAATAGCAGCTCATGACTTTGCAAAACAGACACATGAAACAACTGTAACACCAACTTTAATAAATGGCAATAGGATACATGAAATACTGTAGTTTCAAAAATATATATATGTTTAAATTTCATACAATTAACTTTTCAAATAACTACTGGACATATCTAATTGATAATACAAGAAAGTAAGAATTCAAACTTAGGAAAAACAGGATATATGGAAAAGGACAGGAAAAAAGGAACAAGGAAAAGAAATGCTGCAATCTGCTGTATGTGTCAGTTATGTTCAAGAACAGTGTATTGGCATGGTGAAATAAGCACTGGACTGCACACCATAAGGTCAGCAGTTCAAACCCAACAGGTGCTCTGTGGGAGAAGGATGAGGCTGTATCCTTAAAAGATTTACAGTTTTGGAAACCCTATATTGCTGTGTTGGAATCAACTTGATAGCAGTGGGTTTGGTTTTGGTTTTGGTTTTGGTTTTAAACCTAAACCAGTTCCAGCTTACTTCCCCATGCTTCCCTTTTCTGGTGAAGGTCTTAAGTGAGAGAGGCTGCTTTCTTCTCAAATTATCTACTCTGTTTTCTTTAATCAGTCTTCAGGTTTTCCTACTTTGCTGGCCTGAAAACGGATAACAAGCTCTTTTTAAGAGTTTTTGTTAATTGATACAGCATGTAATGATGGAACTGATGCATTTGAGTTAGTGTTGGAGAATACCAAAAGTACCGGGAAATGCTAGAAGAACGAACAATTCTATGTTGGGAAAAGTAGTCAGAATGCTCCTTAAAAGGGTGAGATTTGTCTCTTATGCTTCAGACATTATCAGGAGACACCAGTCCCTAGAGCTGCGAACCTTAAGGTCAGCGGTTCGAAACTACCAGCCGCTCCGCGGGAGAAAGATGAAGCTTTCTACTCCCGTAAAGATTTACACCCTCGGAAACCCTGTACAGGGTCGCTATGGGTTGGAACCGACTCGATGGCACTTAACAACAACAAAGTGGAAGGTCAGTTAAAAAGAGGAAGACCCTTAACGAGATGGATTAGCACAGTGGTAACAAACAGCAAAGGGTTCAAGTGGAACAACTGTGAGGATGGCGCAGCATACGGTGGTGTTTTCGTTCTATTGTGCACAGGATCACTGTGAGGTGGAACCGACCTGATGGCACCTAACAGCACATTGAGTCTGTAGGATAAACACTGGCCTGTTAACAAGGTTGTTGGCTCTAGTCCACCAGCCACTCTTGAGGAAGAAAGGGACTTCCTGCTGTAAAGATTTACAGCTGTGGAAACCCTATACAGAGGTGCTGAGTCAGAACTGACTTGACAGCACTTAACCCTCATTTGTTTAGAATAAGCACTGTGGGTTAATGCGTTGGACTGCAAAGTCGGTTTGAACTGCAAGATCGGTTTTTCAAGCTCACCAGTCGCTCTTTGGAAACCCAATACAGGGTTACTATGGGTTGGAACCAACTCGACAGCACTTAACAGCTAACCACAAGATCAGTGGTTCTAACCTACCAGCAGCTCCTTGGAAAAATCCCATACAGTATTGCTGTGAGTTGGAACTGATTCCACAACACTTAACAAGAAAACAAAACAAAAGTATATGTGCAGATGGTTTGGGAGGTGGGAGGAGATTTACAGCTTATTAAATTTCACCAAGTTCTTTTTACTGTTCTTGGTTTATAAGCTCTTTCTTGTTAAGTGGAAACAAGATTGGGCGTTGTAGAGTGTTCATTCCTAAATAGAGTAAAATTTTATTTCCCAAATAGATCAATTACATCTTTTCATCTCAACTGCCACCTAGGATTTCTATGTCACCTTTTCTACTGGTTGTCTACTTACTTTCACTCCTACTTCAAATCAATGTCCCATCAAACAATTTGATCTTAAAAATATTAGCCTGTTTTAAAATTCTTCCAGTTCCTCCAACTTTATATCCAGTTTCTGTACTTCAGGTACATTGATTCCTTGTAAATGACAAACTCCTATCTTGTGGCCTAGTCGTATGTCCTTCCCTTTACTCAAAATGCTCTTGTCTTCTCTTCATCCCTTAGGGCTCAGCTTTTAATACCTTTAAATGTACCCTATATAGCCTGTTTCTCAATATTTTAAAGATCTTTTGTCCAGGACTATTTCTCAAACACCAGTGATCAAGTTAACGTGCGTTCCACAGACCTATTTTAGACTGATAAATATAAAATGATAAGAGTGAGTTAAAATTTAAAAGTTACATTAAGATTTATTACAGAAATGGATGTATAATTAATTTTACTGTACTGCACACTGAATAACTGAACAAGGGGATATTGAATGGTTTAAAAACAGGAAAGGTTTGTGCCAGGGTTGTATTCTTTTACCATGCTTTTTCAATCTTTGTTCTGAACAAATAATCCAAGAAGCTGGATTATCTGAAGAATAACATAACATCAGGATTAGAGGAAGACTCATTAACAGCTGGTATGCAGATGATAAAACCTTGCTTGCTGGAAGCAAGGAGGTCTCAAAATACTTAGTAATGAAGATCAAAGACTACAGCTTTCAGTATGGATTATGCCTCAATGTAAAGAAAACAAAAATCCTCACAACTGGGTCAATAAAATCATGCTAAATGGAGAAAAGATTGAAGTTGTCGAAGATTTCATTTTGTTTGCATCCACAATTAACACTCATGGAAGCAACAATCAAATGGTATACTGCAGCAAGCAAATCTGCTGCACAAGACCTCTTTAAAGTGATTAAGAATAAAAACACCTGTTTGAAGACTAGGGTGCACCTGACCCAAGCCATTTTCAGTAGTCTTACATGCATGTGAAAGTTGGACAATAAGAATTGATATATTTGAATTATAGTGTCAGAGAAGAATATTAAAAGTAATATGGACTGCCAGAACAACAAATCTGGGTTGGAAAAAGTACAACCAGAATGCTCCTTAAAGCCATGATGGGGAGACTTCGTCTCTCATACTCTGGGCATGTTATTAGGAGGGACCAGTCCCTTGAGAAGGACACCAAGGACATCATACTTGGTAAATTGGAGTTAGTGAAATGAGGAAGACCCCCGATGAGATGGATTGGCACAATGGTAGCAACAACATACTCAAATGTAACAATTGTGAGGATAGTGTGTAACCAGACAGTGTTTTATTCTGTTGTGCATGGATTCACTGTGTGTTGGCTTGACGGCACCTGACAACAACAGAAACAACACAGTGCATTGTAGGATAAGCACTGAACTGCTAACCACAAGATTGGCAATTCAGACCCACTGGCTGCTCTCTTGGAAACCCTATACAGAGTCGCTATGAGTCGGAACAGACTGGATAGCACAAAACAACACAATTAGGTATGTCCAGTGATAAAAATTCTAGCCTTTTAAACTTCCATAATAATCATGTGACCTTGAGCAAAAAGGTTTACCTTTCAGTTTCTATCTGACATTCCATATTAATTATACTCAATTTTCAGATAACGTTACCAATGATGAAAACTCCACCTGGTATCTTACTTTTCTACTTCTGGAAGCTGGTTAATTTTTCTGGTTATAATACTGAGAGTTAAATTCTCCTTTATAGTATCTGGTTCACTGTTTTCCATCTTGAAGTCTTAAGAAAAAACAAAACATGAAAATACTTTTAAAAAATATTGTCTGTAGAAAACCAACAAAGGGATTTCTTTTTAACAAAATTAAAAAAAAAAAAAAAAAAGCATACTCACCAATTCTCACCCCTACAATTATACTAGGTGAAACAGAAACCAGACATGAAAGGTAATAACATCAAGCTTCTAAAATTACAGTTACTCCACAATCTTTAAAAAATTAGTTTATAAATAGCACTAAACAAAAAATTAAGAACTTATATTCAATTGATACCATTAAGATACGCTAGTATGGGAGAAAATGTTTGCAATGTAAATGACAAAAAGTATTAGTACTCAGAACACAAAAAAACCTACAAGGAAAAAAAAGGCTCAATAAAAAACTGAGAAAACATTGAGCAACTGAAAAGGTTGCTATGAGTTGGAACTGGGTTGAAAACACCAATTTCACTTCTTAGAGTATGGGTCAGCAAACTTTCATCTTAGGGATCAGAGAATCTTTTAGTGTGGTACTGCAGGATAAGCAAAATAAACCAGCAATTCTAGTTTCCAACAACTCGGTGGCACACAACAACGACATACGTATACAGAGCCCTGGTGGTGTCGCTGGTATGAGTCAGGCTGTCAACCACAGGGTTGGCAGTTTGAATCCACCAGCTGCTCCTTAGGAGAAAGATGAGGCTTTCTGCTTTGTAGAGATTTACAGCTTCTGAAACCCTATACAGGGTCACTCTGAGTTAGAACCCACTAGATAGCACACAATGTATATATAAAGGGGCTCCAAAAAGTTTGTGGAAAAATACCATTAGCTGTCCACAAACTTTTGAAGTACCTTTGTATATAAGTAGTTTTTGTCAAAGTTTTTTTTTTTTTTTTCTTAACTATTTTTCAACCCTGTAAGGCCCCAGAGTACTGGTGTGGCACTGTAGGATAATCACTAGTGTGCTAATTGCAAGCCTGTGGTTCAAATCCATCAGCTACGCCTGGGAAACCCTATACAGGGTCACTATGAGAAAGAACTAAAAGGCACTTAACATTTACAGCACCATTTGGAAAATGTAAAGGGCACAATAATTCCATATCCCTGCAAATAAAATTAATGTAGGCTTAGAATTTAAGGCTCAAAATGGAGTCTTGGTTACAGTAACATGACAGACACGTGTGTTCAAAAGTCTATGCTGTACGTAGAAACTAGAAAACCTTCCTCAGATGCCCTCTCCAATGTCTCTAGTGAGAGGGAACTAGTCATTTCTATGTTGTTGTTGTGAAGTGCTGTCGAGTCGGTTCCAACCCATAGCTACTCTGTATAGGTTTTCCAAGGAGCAGGTGGTGAGCTTGAACTGCCAATCTTGCAGTTCAAAAGCTTTTGCAGACTGGCGCATTAACCCACAGCGCCACACCAGGCATTTCTATGCATCACCCTTAATTCGGTACAAGTTCTGTACAGGCAGTCCCGGTGTGACACTGTCTCCGCTATTAGTAATAAATTCCTCTTCTACCCTATTTAAAGGCAACAATGCCACCTTTAAATACTATAAACGTTCCAAAAGGCTTTTGCACTAGCCATCGCGTCATTTCTGGGCAGCCTGGGAAAACGAAATTTGGCCAAGGTCATTCTGAAAATTAGCAGTAAACGTGGGATTAAGTTTTTATCTCTAGCATTTGCATTATTTTCTTTCCTTGTACTGACTTACTTTAAATATAGTCTTTCCTTGTAGAATGTAAAGTGTAAAGACTATCAGCATCATAGAGTCGACTCCCCTACTTTCCCCGCGACCCAATTCCAAGGCCCCATTCACGTGCTGCCAGCGACCAACGTGCTGGAGGTGACACACAGACATAATCTGCACCTTCGCCCCGGCATCTCAGTACCTTATGCTCCTTTCTTTTGCAGTCGATGCCTTTCCCGTTCTTCCTCAGCTGCGCCAGGGAGCTCACGGCAACCTCTGCTCAACTAGCATGGGCGCAGCCATCTTTAGCTGACACGTGACTCGGCCGGCGCTTGATTGGGCTCCCAGGTTCGAGTGGGGCGGTTTCCTACAGACAGGCTTCCGGCTGAGCAGCAACGTTTGGCGGGTTTGTAGGTACTCCTTACTCTGTTTATCCAGGTCCCTTATGTTAAGACCGGTAGAAACTGAAGTTTTGTGATGGAAATTGCATTCCAGCAGAAAACGTGTGCGACTTTGGTTGGTGTTTATATGCCATAGTGGACCCTGTATAGGGTTTCAGAAGCTGTAAATTTTTACAGGAGAAGAAAGACTCATTTTAACCATCCGAACTTCTGGTGTATTCTAACTGCTGACTTTATGGTCAGCAGCCCAAATCTTAGTCCGCTACACTACCTGGGTTCCTTTTTGTTAAGTGCCATAGAATCAGTTCCGACTCATAGAGACTCTGTAGGGTTTCTGAGGAGCGGCTGGTGAGCTTGAACCGCCGACCTTGGAGTTCAAACTGACCTTGCAGTCCAGTACTTTATTCTACAGCACCACACCAGGACTCCAGGGTTCCTTAGGCATGTTGTTGTAACTACCAGATTACTGGTAGTATTAACTACTCTGTTAATTCCTGATGATGATGGAGTATATTTGAAGTGCACAAAGCCTTGGCATATAACGGTGCACAGGTTAAAAAGTTTTTTAAAAAATGCGATTTCTTTGCTCCATTAGTTTGTTTCTCCCTCTTGGATATTCAGTTCTCTATTCCATTGATTTCCAAATTCTTCTTGAATTTCCCACCATAATCTGAGTCCTCAAGGGCAGGAGTTTATTTTTATGGCACCTTGCAGACTACTACTTGAGAGGCAGCATTGGGTAATTGTGAGGAAAGAAAGCTAGGGAACCTACTGTCTCCAGTCAGGACAACCTAAGTCTTGGACCTGGTCTCTGAAGACCCTTGTTTCCTTCCTCATCCATCCACCTTCACTCATCCATAAAATAGAAATAACTCATTATTTTGTAAAGTTGTAGGGATACAATAAGAATGCTTACAAAGGTTGCTTTGAAAATCACTGCGCTTTATTAAAGAATGTTGTAGTCAAGAAATAGAAGCCTTCATAGAGAAGCAGAAGAGAGTCCCCAAAATTACTTAGCTGAGAGGAATTTAGTTAATCATTTCTAATCAATTAATCAAAACAGCTGTGAACCTCATTTAGCAATTAGAAATATGGTTGAGTTTTATAAGACATATGTCAAAGTTTGAGAAAACAGGTTTAATTAAGCTTCTAACTAAAATACTTTTTTTAAACTGAATACTTTGTTTTTAAAACTTTCATGCTTTTATTCCAATTTCATTTTAAAAGGTTTAGAAGTCAGTTTGTTAAGTGCCTTCAAGTCAAGCTTGTGGTTAAAACCAAGTTTGTGGTGGTGGTGGTGTACCATAGAGTTGAACCACAAGGTTGGCAGTTCACGCTCACCAGCTGCTCCTTGGAAACCCTATACAGGGTCACATAGATCGGAACCGACTTGACGGCACTTAACAACAACAGTGGGGTCATGGCTCCTCAAATCTCTTCTCCATTAGATAGCTGGTTGTTGTTGTTAAGTGCCATCGAGTCAATTCTGACTAATAGCAACCCTTTATAGGGTTTCCAAGGAGATAGCAGGTAGGAGAGATTAATAATTAGATTACACTATAACCTACTAAAAACTCTCTTCAGTGGTGTATGTGCATATCTGTCTGACTGCATTACACATGCAGACAGACTGTGCCTCAAACTTCAGGCAGCTGTAACACTGCTAGGAATGAGACGTATACACCCACTGACATCAGCAGTCCATACATCTTTGATCCAGCAGGATATTTACATAGTGTTGGCAAAGTGCAAGCCATTATTATATTTATAGGAAGCAAACAGTAACACATTGTTAAAAGGAGAAACAGATGTCAGATGCTGTACTTGCATCACTGCTGCCACCACATTCATTGCTTGGGAGGCCTGTATGGCTCCTGAGCCTTCTGCTCTGCCACTGGGCCTCGCTGACATCTGTGACAGGTTCTTGCCAGGCTATCTGGGTCTGAAGGGCTCTTTTGCCACCTGCCACCCAGTTGGTTGGGGGTGGGGGGTGGAAGGCATGCACCCCCTGTATGGGACACACTTTAGTAGGCTCTCATTGCCCTGGACAAACAAGTGCGACAACTCTTTACTCCACTGGCAAACCTCCTGCCCAAAGATGTTAGCTCTTTCCTGCTGTAGGAAGACCCTTGCACAGGATCCTCTGAGGTAACCCCTGCACAGGGAACACTCAGGCCTTTGCTCTGGACAAGCAAGAGTTACAACTCTTGTAGCTCCACCAGCAAGCCTCTTGCCCAAAGGTGTTCAGCTCTTGTTCCATAAGCTGGCAAACCTTCACTGTGGTCTCATTATCTTGCACTGTCTTCAGAGTTTGTTCTTTCTTCTGCGTCTGCGAGGTTCTCTGCACAGATACACTAGTTAGTCCAAAGGATGCTGTCTATTCCAGACTGCTTTCTGATGGGATTGGTCTTTATATAAGTCTGTGCTGTTGTTGTTGATTCCCTGTGTACAAGACAAGACAAGACTGCCCAGTCCTGGGCCATCTGCACACTCATTGCTGAGTGTGACCCATTATTGCAGCCACTGTGTTAACCCATCTCACTAAGGATCTCTCTCATGACTTGGTAGCATGATACTCTTCTCTAGAGGCTAGTCCCTGCTGACATATCCAAAGTACATGAGACAAAGCTTCTGTAGCTTTGCTTCTATTCGGCATTCTGGCTGTACTTCCAAGATTTATTTGTTCTTCTGGCAGTCCAAGGTATTCTTTGTTGACATCATAACTCAAATGGGCCTGTTACTGTTAGGTGCCACTGAATCAGTTCTGACTCATAGGGTCCCTATGTACAATAGAATGAAACCTTGCTCTGTCCAATGCCATTCTCAGAACTGTTGTTATGTTTGAGCCCATTTCTGATGCCACTGTGTCAATCCCTCGTTTTGGAGGTCTTCATCTTTTTCAATGACCTTCCACTTTATCAAGCAGGATATTGTTTTCAAGGGACTTGTTCCTCCTGACTAGTAACATGTCCTTAAGTACAAGATGCAGTCTCAGCATCCTGGCCTCTAAGCAGTACCCTGGGTGCACTTCTTCCAACCCATATTTGTTCTGTTTTTTCAGTTTTTAAATTTTTATTTTGTTGAGAGTATACATAGCAAAACAGACATTAATTCAATCATTTCTACATGTACAACTCAGTGACGGTGATGACATTCTTTGATTTGTGCCTATCCTCCTTTTCTGAGTTGTTTCTTCCCCGTTCACATCAACTCACTGCCCACTAAGACTCCTATCTAATCTTTTAATTACTGTTGTCAGTTTGATCCTATACGTTGATAATGTTGTGAGGTGCCATAAAGTCAGGTCTGACTCGTAGCGATGCCACGCACAACGAAACAAAACATTGCCTGGTCCTACACTATCCTTACAGTTGTTGTTATGCTTGATCCCATTGCTGCTGACACTATTGAGGGTCTTCCTCTTCCTTGTTGACCCTGTACCAATTATAATGTCCTTCTCCTTGCACTGGTCCCTCCTGATAATATTTTGAAGTATGAGAGACAACATCGCGCCATCCTTGCTTCTAAGGAGCATTCTGGCTGTACATCTTCCAACACAGACAGTTGGTTCTTCTGGCAGTCCATGGTACTTTCAATACTGATCTCCAACACTACAACTCAAGTGCAGCAATTCTTCTATGGCCTTCCTTATTCACTGCCCAACTTTAACAGGTATATGTGGTGATTGGAAATATCATGGTTTGGGTCTGACACATCTTATCCTCAAACTTAGATATTTAATCTTGAACACTTTAAAGAGATCTTGTGCAGCAGATATACCTAATGCAATATGCCACTTGACTTTTTGACTGCTGATTCCAAGAGTGTTGATTATGAGTCCAAGCAAAATGAAGTCTTTGACAACTTCAATCTTTTCTCCATTTATCATCATGATATTATTTATTGGCCCAGCTGTGTTGATTTTTGTTTTCTTTACATGAGGTGCAATCCATACTAAAAGTTATAGTGTTTGATTTTTTTAAAAAATGTTTTTATTGTTAATTGAGTGATAGTTTACATGGGAGAACATCAGTTTTACACTCATCCTATTGTGTTTCATTTCATTGCAATGATTACAATCCCCTCCATGCATCATCATTCAACAGTATTTGTGTCTATACCATTTTTTTTTTTTTCATGTATACACAGAAACACTCAGGAATATATAATCATTTAAACAATCAAAGGGCACATTCTGCAAACCTGCTTCCTGGCTGCCAGCACACAGCCTTTTTCTTTCCATGAGTCTAGAGTCCTCAGCTGCTGTATTTCTCCCTACCTTCATCTGTCTTCATATCTGGTCTTCCTGCTTCTCTGGATAGGGTCCCACATTCCTCTTGTGCTCCTCTCCATTGATGATCTTAGGGTCCTCTGTTCCTGGAAGTACAATGAACTTCTCCCCCCTTTATGTTACAAAACTTTTACCTTGACAATTATGACAATTGCAATTAGTCATAATAAGAGTTACTATTTAATCAAAGGAATTTTATCTCCATCTCCTTTCACCAGACTCATCTAGACAAGATGAAAACTATTCAGTGGGGATTCTATCTTCCCCCACACATTCTGAAATAAAACTCCCTCTTGAAAATTTATAAGCCAGTCATTTTGTGCCTTTATAGCCCCCTGCCCCATTTTAGGTAGCCAATATCTAAGTTGCCCATCCTTATCATTCCTGTGTACAGAGGGGATAGGATTGATCCTTGATGTGTGAAGACTCCTTTCCTATCAACTGGTTTTTTTGAGCTACTACATCCATAAGTATAGGTCAGTTCATAAAATTGCAGCAATTTATACTTGTTTCCTTTATCAAAAAATGTTTTAAAATTTTCCTCTAGTTGAGTTCTGATCATTAGCTGTCAAAGCTAGGTCAAATGGGTACTATCTGCCAGATTTGTTTTTTATTTAAAACTTTTTATTGTGAATTGAGTGAAGGTTTACAGAGTAGATCATCAGTTTTACATTAAAGCAAATCATATACTTTTCTTCATTACATATATGGCACCCCCTCCATATATCAAGTTAACAGTATTTACCTCTATTCACTTTAACTAATGTTAAAGTGTCTCCTGCTACTTTGATCTTTCCTCTGCTCTGTGTCTCCTCTGCTAACCTCCCTCCTGCTTTACATTGCCTGCCCTGTCACCCATGTTAACATGTGTCTCTTCTCTAGCCCATGAATAAATTCTCCCACCCCACCCCTGTAATCATCCTAGATTGTTTCTTTTATTTATAAAACCTTTTACAACATTTGTCTCATACAATGTTTGTCCTTTTGTGATGGACTAATTTCACTCAGCGAGATTTTGGAAACTTGGAGCATGTGTGAACTTCCTACCTCAGACTGGTCTGTTGAGACATCTGGGTCTCCCTACCTCCATATCATGAGGTCCACAGTTCGAGCCTGCTAGCTGCCCAGTGAAAAAAAGATGAGGCTTTCTGCCCCAATAAAGATTTTCAAAAGCTTTGGAAACACTATACAGGGTTGCTATGAATTGGGACCGACTCAGCGGCTCTTCTTCACTCAACATAATGTTCCTCCAGGTTCAACTGTATTGTGAGGCATTTCACAAATTCATCATTATTTTTCAACATTTTGTAATATTCCATTGTGTGTATATACCAAAGTTTATTTAACCATCCTTCTGTTGATGGACATTTAGGCTGTCTTCATCTTTTAAATGTTTCACTGCTAATAATACAGAAACGGCTACAATCATACATTGACAGAGAACTTCCAGAGGTTCAAGCTGGATTCAGAAGAGACCGTGGAAC
>NW_006408592.1:2459998-2493669 GCF_000296735.1 Chrysochloris asiatica
AAGGTGGAGGGTCAGAGAGAAAGAGGAAGACCCCCAATGAGATGGATCAGCCAGGTGGCATCATTGATGGACTCAAGTGTGGCAGCGGTAGTAAGGTTGGCCCAGGATCGGACATTGTTTCGTTCTGCTGTGCATGGGGTCGCTATGAGTCGGTTCTGACTCGATGGCATCTGACAACAACAACAACATCTTTTAAAAATGTCTCTTGTCGACAGCATATTGATGGATCTTGGTTTTTTAATACATTCTCTTTATGTAGCTTGACTAGCACATTTAATACAATTACGTTCAATGTAATTATTAACAGGTATGAACGGATTATGGCCATTTTTCGGGTTGGTTTTTATGTGTGTGTGTGTGTGGTGCTGCTGAGTTCTTGGTTCCACAATTTTCTATGCTGAATTCACATTGTCGGTTTTCTTTGCATTTTCATTTCTGTTGTGTTTACTAAATCTTTTTGATTTTCCTCTTAAAAAAAATTTTTTTTTTTGATGTACAGGTATATTATATTTCTTTGAGATTACCCTGTAATTTATTATTTTTTTTCCCCCTGCTTAAAGCAGTCTGTTTTATCTTGAAATCTGTTTGACTTCCTTGCCATTAGGAAGTTTTGTATTTCCTCTTTTTGCCTTGTAGTAGACTTCATTATACATTGTTATCTCCGATTCCCTATTGTCAGTCTTGCATGTTTGTTTTACTTTAAATACTTCTATATCTGGATGGATTTCTGGGTGGTGCTGTCATGTGTTGTAATTTCAAGTAGTTATATGCTGTTGTTGATTCTCATTCCAAAGAACACCCATTAGCATTTTTTGTAAAATTGTTCTGGTCATTATAAATTCCTTTAATTTCTGGATATGTCAGGAAATGTCCTAATTTTGCTGTCATATTTGAGGGACAGCTTTGCTGGGTATATGATTCTTGGTCAACAATCCTTTTCTTTCAGAGTTTTGTATGTGTCATTTCATTGTCTCCTTGTCTGCAAGGTTTCTTTTGAGAAATCAGAGTTTAGTCTGATTGGCGCTCCTTTGTAGGCAATTTTTCATTTTTTCCGAGTTGCTCTCAGGATTTTTTCCTTGTTTTTGATTTTGGAAAGTTTGATTATGTCCTGGTGATTTTCTTTGGGGAATCTATCCTGTTTGGGGTTCCTTCAGCTTCTCGTCATCCATGTCTTTCATGATGTTAGGGAAGTTTTCTTCCAGCAACTCTTTGACACTTTTCTCTGTGTTTATTTCTTTCTGTCCTAGAATTCTAATCACCCAAAAAGTTGTTCCTCTTCATGGTGTCTCACATAACTCTTAGGCTTTCTTTGGATTTTTTCATTATTTCTTCTGATTGTTCTAGCATACCAGTATTGAGAGATTTATCTTCAAACTTACTAATTAAGGCTTCTAGTGCTTCTTCATATCTGCTCCTTTGCCCTTTCAATGTAAACTCTTCTTGTATTATCTTTGCTTTTCTCAATCTTTCTATCGATCCTTTGAAGGTATCTAAATATCATTCTTTGGAATTTTTTCAGTTAGTTCCATTACCTTTTCTTCCTCAGAATCATTTTCTGGCTCTGCTTTTTGCTCATTTGTTGCTCATTGAGCCACTTTCTCATTTCTTCATGTGAGTTAAAATTATTATTGTAGGGTTGTCATGTTTGTAAAAATAAACAGTGCAATTGTTGGTTCCGGGGGTGGGGGGAAGAAGTCTCTGGGGGGCTCCTGCAATTCAGAGAGCTCATGAGGTGGTTATGGAATTGCTGTAAGAGCAGAGTCCTGGCCATAGATGGAGTTCCTACTGGTCTCAGTGTTATCTACATTCAAGGCACCAGTCTGGAAGAAGTTTGTGGGAACCTTTGATGAAACTGGTTTCGATGTCTGTTAGGAGAACAGTAAAGCTGTGGACACTGTGACTGGTTAAATGCTGGTCTGGTGGCTGCATAGGCTTTGTAGGTCTGAAGCCAAGCCCACCTGAATCCAGGCATCAAAGCAGCACATCAAAGTGGTACAGCCGGCACCCCCTCACACTAGGGTGGTTCCAAACTTCTGGAAAGCAGGGTCTGTTCTGGAGGTGGATGAGAGTGAGAGCTGGTCACACTTCTGGTCACCAGGGGAGCATGGGGAAAAAGAAATTGCATCTTTTCCGTTGCCCACATGAATTTGCTGAGCCACATTTGGCCAGCCATTCACAATTCAGTCTCTCTCTTTGCCATCCCTGCTCGGCCTCTCCCCCCAGCAAGCACTCCATCCACATCTTTAACCTTTTTTCTGAAGTTCAGGGTGCAGAATGTCCATCTGTGTTTTGTTTCTTATATCTTTGTTGTAGAGGGTCTGACCCTAGTCCACCTGTTTTGTTTGTTCTTCTGGCAGTCCGTGGTACTTTCAGTATTTTTGCCAAAACTCTAATTCAAATGCATTGATTATTCTATGCGCTTTATTCATTGTCCAATTTACACATGCATATGAGGTGACTCAAAATACCACAGCTTGGGTAAAGCGCACCTTAGTCTTCAAAGTGACGTCTTTGCCCTTTAACACTTTATAGGGGTCCTTTGCAGCAGATTTGTCTACTACTTGTATAAATTTCAAGGTATGGTCCTCCCATCAGGACCTGGCACTGACTAATCCCCTCAGTCATGGAACTTGCATAATCCCAGCCAATCATTTTGTGGGAGTTACAAAACCATAGCTAGAAAGGCCATTAAAAATATGCATTCATTATAACACAAATGGTTTCATGTGGATTTTAGAATAAAACCTCCTGTCCGTAACAGAGTCTGAAAAACACCTGCACAATCTGACTCTCCTGTCTTCTTAAGCTAACTGAATACTTATTTGGTTGGTATTCAGAATGCTTACTTGAGTTACTTACCATGGACTGCCTGAACACACAAATCTGTGTTATAAGAAGTATGACAGCCAGAATGTTTCTTAGAAGCCAGGGTGGTGAGACTTCATCTCTCATACTTCTGACATGTTTCAGGAGAGTCCAGTCCCTGGAGAAGGACATCATGCTTGATAAAGTGGAGGGTCAGCAAAAAAAAAAATAATAATAATAGGAAAACCTCCAACAACATGGATTGGCACAGTGGCAGCAGCAATGGGCTCAAGCTTAACAACAACTGTCAAGATGACACAGGACTGGCCAGTGTTTCGTTCTGTTGTGTACCTAAGAACAGCAACAACATGCTTTCCAGTACTCTGACATCTTAATTCCTCAACTTTCTGAACTTTCTAATGCTAGAGATCCTTTAGCTATGCTGCTCTCTCTGCTTGTTCCTGGTTTTTGCATGTCTGGTTGCCTCAGGTTTCAGGCTAATCAAACCTTGACTTTCCTTGACCATCATTCTAAACTAAATTACTCCTATTAGTCTCGTTACCCTTTTTATTCACTTAACAGAGTGTGTGCATGCATGTATTTATATTAGTGACACAGTGCCTGTTTCTTGAATGAATGACTTACAGAACTTCCTCCCAATAGATTGTAGACAAGATAGCTTTTTTAAAGCAACGTATTTATTAATTTCTTCATCAAGTGTTTATTGATTGCTGGTGTTTCACTGAATTCCAAGAGCTCAGAAAATAGTGGGAGAGGCAGCCAAGCACGAAAACAACTGAAATTGTGTGTTACATGTTTTTCTTGAGACATAGAGAGCATATTATGAAACATCTAACTCTGCCAGGAATATATGAGAATGTTTTCAAGAGAAGATAACTTAAATTTTTGTGAAGCAATTTACTATTGTTGTTAAGGTACCATCAAGTTGTCTCTATCACCAGAGCCATATTTTCCAACTACCAATATCTCTTCTTTGTGCCCAACTTTTGCATTCTGATCACTAGTAATTATCATTGCATCTTGCTTGCATGTTTGATCAATTTAAGACTGAAGAAGTTGGAAGAATTTTTCAAGTTTATTCATCATTGGCTTTGCTGGTTGGTGCATAAATTTGAATATTTAACTTTGTAGGTATACAGATATTATCCTATCACAGCTTTGTAACTTAATATAGATCTTGAAATGTTCTTTTTGACAATGAATGTGATGTCATTCCTTCTGAATGTGTCATTCCTGTGCACTGACCCTCCTCGACCTAGGGACAGCAAGCTGTAGTACCAGAGGAGTGGCAGAGGAGCAGCAGCCAAATCAAGACCATCTTACCAAGCATGATATCCTTCCTTCTCCAGCGACTGTTCCCTCCTGACAATATGTTCAAAGTATGAGAGACGAAGTTTAGCCATCTTGGCCTCCAAGGAGCATACTGGCTGCACTACAGATCTATTGGTTCTTTTGGCAGTCCATGGCACTTTTAGTATTCTCCTCCAACACCACAACTCATCTCCTGGTGCCTATCTTACTACAATGGCAAATGGTCATTTGATAAATGTTCTTTTAAACTTTAAAGACAATTTGTAAAAGCAGGTAGAATCAGTCTCAAGAAATGGGCTGTATGTCATTTTCGTCCCTTGCTTTATAAACTTCCAAGTCTTCCTTAGAAATTTACCTCAAATGTTACTTTTTTCCCTATAGCCTTCTGTTTCATCGAAGTAGTTAATAACCATATTCTCAATAGTTATGTGTACACCTCTCAAACCATTTTATACTATGCTCCTTAGTCGTCTTCTAGACTGTGAGCTCCTTCTGGGTTAGGGCCATTTCTTATTACATGTAACAAAGTGTTTGAGACAGGTATTCAATAAAAGTTTGATGAATGAACATGTAAATATATAGGAGACACTCTAAGTTATTATGGGCTTTTAATATATGTTATTTCCTACTTCCTTCTCTTATTTGGTAGTCCTGGTGTGGTGCTGTAGGATAAGTACTGGACTACTAACCGTAAGATTGGCAGTTCAAACCCACCAGCTGCTCCTCAGAAACCCTACACAGGGTCAGTATGAGTTGGAACCGACTTGACCGCACTTAACATCTCTTACTTGGGGTTAACACTGGTAGTGCTGTGGGGTAAGCACTGGCTGCAAAACACAGTGTTGGTGGTTCAAACCAACCAGCTATTCCACTTGAGGCCGCCAAATTATTTTCTATGTACAACAAGGAAAGAAAGACGAAATTTAGCATTTATTGAATTACTGAGTATTTACTGAGTGCCTGCTACATACCAGGCTGAAGGGATAGAAACAAGTTGCCTGTCCAGAGTGAGTGTGAACTCTTCCAGTTCTTAAGTCTTCATCATAAAAAATCAATTCAGCTGATTTTAACAGCTGTCCATTCACTGGTCATTCTTCAAGCACAGTCTTCTCCAGAGTACTTTCAAATACTGCATAATGCTGCAGACCAGTAAAGCTTCCAATGATCATTTGAAAGACAAGAGGAATTGCCATTGCTTTCACCTCCGTTTGACAAAGCAGCAGCCAATGGAGTAAAACCCGTCCTTTTGGTGGAAGTGGAACAGTATGATATCTAAAAAGGAAATGACTGTATCACTTTTCCTGTACATACGTGCTACAAAAAGTTCACTGATACTCATAAATTGATTAGTAATTTCCATCCTAGGTTTAGCATGTTGTTGTTGTTGTTAAGTGCCGTCGAGTCAGTTCCGACCCATAGCGAACCTGTACAGGGTTTCCGAGGCTGTAAATCTTTACGGGAGCAAAAAGCCTCATCTTTCTCCCGCGGAACAGCTGGTAGTTTCGAACTGCTGACCTTGCGGTTCACAGCCTGATTCGTAACCACTACACTACATGTAAGCAGTAAAAAAGTTTATTGAAATATATCTTGGGTGGTTAGATAATAAGAGTTCAGTGACCTAAGAAAAAGGAAAGAAGAAGGTAAGGGAGAGAAGAAAGGTGGCAGAAAAGGAGGTGAAAAGGAAGAGGATACAGGAGGGAAAGAGGTAGTCGGCCATGTGACAGGAGGGCCATGTGACAGGAGGGCACGGGGAAGAGAGAAGAGAGCATGAATGGCAGACTTACTTGACTGCCAGACGTCCATTTTTAGAAAAAGCCAAAGCACTGGGATATAAAACACCGCACACTAAGCCAATCAGTGAGCTTCTCACAACACAATTCTCCCGGCTTATATTACCTAAAAAACAAAAATAAGTTTGGTCTTTTAAAACTCAGGTTAAGAATTACAATTGCACTCTTGTGCTGCATATCCTAAGTTATCTGCACAGTTCTTCACCCCTGTGAAACAGCAGAGAAAATTGGAAATTTAAAGTCTGTGACACAGTATAGGCTAAATACATCAAAATTTTAATATGCTTTCAAGCTTTGATATATTTGGTTGTTGCGGAAGCAATTTGATCAAAGGTCACAGTTTCCACCAATTACTGGTGGAGAAACACAAGAAGGAGACCAAACCCAAAACTCAATCTACAGCCTTCAAGTTGATTCCAACTCATAGTGACCCAGTAGGATAGAGTAGAGCTGCTCTGTTGGGTTTCAAAGACTTTAAATCTTTATGGCCCCACCCCCTCGGTACACAGGGTAGACAAGAATGGGCAACTTAGGCATTGGCTACCCAAAATGGGGGTGCTACAAAGGCAGGAAGTGACTGGTTTACAAGCTTTCTAGAGGGAGCCTATATCCAGAGGGTGTGGGGGAAGGCAAAATCTCCACTGAGTGGTATCCAGTCTGTCTGGGTGGGGCTGATGAAAGGAGATGGAGATAGGGCTGTTAGGGTACAATAGGGAATAACTGCTATCAGGACTGACTGTGAGGGTTGGAAATGTAAAGGTAGACATTTTGTCACAAAAGAAGGGGAGTGGTTGACAGTACAGTCCAGGAGCAGAGATCTCTGGGACCATCAAGGGAGAAGCAGTGATGCCAGAGATGGAGGCAGAAATGATGACGTGGAGAGATGGAGTGGCTGGGGACTCTAGACCCTGAGAGGGAAGGGGGCTGTGCTGATGACTGAGGGGCAGGCTTGCGGGGTACCCTTTGGTTGTTTGATGATGCGTGGAGGGGACTGTAATCATGGCAATGAAATGATATATGATATGATGAATGTAAAGCTAATGTTCTCTCATGTAAACTATCACATAAAAACTTAAAAAAAAAACAAAAAAACTTTATGGGAGCAGAAAGTCTCATCTTTCTCCAATAGAGTGGCTTGAATTGCCAACCTTGTGGTTTGAAGCCAATGCTTAATCCATAGTGCCAACAGGGCTTCCCTAAATTAGATAGGGAGGTAGAAATAACATTTATTAGAAGTCCATACTGTAACAGATACTGTATTACACATTTAATTTACAGAATCTCCTAGTTCTTCAATACTGTGAATTAGTTCCATTAATTTTAATTCCAAGATAAGGCAAGTGAGGCTCAGAGATTAAGTGACTTGCCTAATGTCACAAAACTTAAGTGATGGAAAGTTGGATCAGAAATCCTGTGTAGGAGTCCAAAGCCTGTTCTTTTCCCATTTATAAGCAAAAAAAAGTCTCTGATAGCGTAGTGGTTATGAATTGGACTGTGAACCGCAAGGTCAGCAGTTCGAAACTACCAGCTGTTCCGCGGGAGAATGATGAGGCTTTCTGATCCCATAAAGATTTACAGCCTCGGAAACCCTGTACAGGGTCGCTATGAGTTGGAATTGACTCCATGGCACTTAATAACAACAACACTACAGGCCCAGTGTATACATGTACAGGTTTATTCCAAACTACAGACAAGTTCTCTCAGTAATACATCTGTCTTAGTCTTGTTGTTGCTAAATGCCGTTGAGCAGTCCAATCATGACCGTGGATTCCAAAGGGATCTGCTGGGCCAGTTACATTCAAGCACAGGTCAATTCAGAAGGTTAAGGCAACTGTTTTAGAGAACTGCAAAGTACCCTCAATAGATTTTCTTAAGGGACACAGGATGATCATAGAGGTCATTAGAAGTTTTAGAAAACTGATAACTACATTGGTGAGAAAAAGGCCAAGAAAGTAGCAATGAGGAATTTTTTGCCATCATGAGAATGCACCTACTCATTTTTTGAGGGTTAACAACAGCTATCTTATGAGAGTTTCATTGGGAAACCTTATCCCATCCTTCCCACAGCCCTGATCTTGTTCCTTCAGCTTCTTCCCAAACTCAAAAACATTGAAAGGGACACGATCTGAGTCCCTCAAGGATGCCCAGAGTGCTGTTCTAATGTGTTGCAAACCAAAGAGCACGGAATATTTCAGGGAAAGGGTGTTGTTGGTGGTTGTATGCTGTAGAGTCAGTTTCAATTCATAGCCACCCTACATAGTTTCCGAGGCTGTAACTCTTTACCAGAGCAGAAAGCCTCATCTTTCTCCTGTGGAATGGCTGGTAGTTTCAAACTGCTGACCTTGTTAACAGTCCAACTCGTAACCAGTACACTACCAGAAAGGTGAAAGCAACACCTTTAGATGTGTATAGACATAGATGGAAGATATGTTAAGAAACAATATCTTCACATTTTGCTATTTTTGTTTATAAAGATTTCTATGATTTTGGAGCAAAACATTTTTTTTTTTAATCAGTATATAATTATATATTTTACTTTTAATTCAAATGATCAAAGCCAAGGAGGTTAAAGCACAATTAAAAACTTGACCACCACCTTATTTTCACTATTTCAACACATTTAAACAGCTTTACCCTTACCAATTCACTGCAAGCAGTGACCTAGACACTTGAGACAATAATAACATTAGATAAATTTTTTCTTTTTCCTAGGATAATAAGAAACAATTAACTGATGTGTTGAAGATAGTACTTAAGGCCATTCACCTCTGGTTATGGCCTCTGCACTGAAAATATGTAGGTTTTCTTTTTTGTTTTCCAAATAACATTAAAATCTTCCCACATTCTTGATCTGTTTAAAGATTTTCATCTTTGAAATAATTTGAGTTTACAAAAAAAAAACTGATTCAAAAGCCCCTATTATCAACAGGTGAAGGAGGTGCCATAAAGATATTCTACTGTCAAGTTGCTTGATTTTCATATGATAGTAATATGGAACCACCTTAAAAATAGAACAGAACATTTCATTACATGACTATTCCATCAACACAGCAACATCCCTTCATGATGAGTGTAACAGCCATTTCCACAGACTGGCAGGGGATTCTTCTGCTAAGGCTCCCATGGTTTCCACAGCATCAGTTTTGTCACTAGACTTAGTTCATGTTCAGCCTGAAAAGTCACTTCCTCAATTTGTCCACCCTGAGGTTGACAAGTTGTTTAACCTCTGGTTCTGCGTTAACCATATTTAGTATTCCATTTGTAATCTCTTTAGTATACTTTCTATATGCTGCCATTTTAGGTATTTTCTTGAGAACATCAAGGATCTTTGTGTATACTATTCCTGATCTCTCGTGTGGACTATGATATACAGCCAAACCCACCAGGCCAGTTGGTCTTCTTCAACAGCCCCACCATGATCACACTCTGAAGCAATACTTTTTTGAATTACCCTTGTATTATGCTGAATTTTAGTATATTGGAACATGTTTGCTTAATTATTAAAAAACAAAACAAAACAAATCTGTGAAAAATAGACACCAGTATTTGTCTTAATCAGAAGGATTACTAGTGTGGCGCTGTAGGATAAACACTCAACCACAAGGTTGGTTTAAGCCACAAGGTCGGTGGTTTTAATTTGCCAGCTGCTCCTCGGAAACCCAATACAGGGTCACTATGAGTTGAAACTGACTAGACGGCACTTAACAACAACATATGTGAAGATACTCTCTAAGAGGTAAAGCAGTATATAAATGTGAAGCATTATTATGCACATTAGGGATAGTTAAGAATAAAACTTGCAAACGTCCACTGCTAACCATAAGGTCATTGGCTCAAACCCAGCAGCCACTCCCCGGAAACCCTGTACAGGGATGGCACTTAACAACAACAATAGAGAGGATAAAAAAGTGGTAACAATGCACCATGTAAAAGGGGGAAATTTTGTAAGACTCAGACAAATGATGCAGACCCAATGAGTTCTAACTCTCACAGGTTTCACTATAGTAATAAGTAACTTTACTTAAACATAACCTCATTAAACATCAGTGAAGTTAAATTTACCTGAATACAAAGCATCCGTTACAAAGAGTTTGTAAGTAACTACAGTAGATAAAAATGGAAGTGCAGTCAATGATGTATACGTCTTCAAAGCATCATGCTTAACCTTGAAGCAGTATCTGAAAATGAAGTTTGCCAGTATTCCAGAAAAACCAGCTGTTGATCCAAGGAATACTGATCCATATATATTTAAAGTTCTACTAGGGGGGAAAAAACACAAAAATTAAATTCATTGTATTATTTCTTCTAATGGATGTATCTTTTCCTTGGTCATTTATTACATATTTATTCAATATCAAGTATTTCTTAAGCACTTACTATGTAAATAGTACTTTTTAAGTGCTGAGGATCGGGCAGTGAACAAAAGTAGAAAAAACAAATCCTGCCTTCATGGAACTTGTATTCTAATGAGATGATAGGATTCTCTTTCTGAGATTATTTACGGTCATTCTGAAATGGTGCTTTTTTTAAAGATACATTTTGGTCAGTACATTGGTGATTTAATAATAAAATTCTCATCGTACGTGTAGGTGATTCAGGATGGATTTGCACCCAGTGCCCTTCATGTATAGCCACTACCTGTCACTGGAGGTCTGTGTTGCTATGATGAACAGCTTTCAGCAGAGCTTCCAGACTAAGATAAATTAGGAAGAAAACCTTGGTGATCCATTTCTGAAAACCAGCCAATGAAAGGCCTACGGAACACCATATCTGATCTGCAGTCAGGTGTAGGACTGGGCAGCATCTTATTCAGGTGTGCATGAAGCCACCAGGAGCCAGGGGCTGAATCCACAGCAGCTAACAACTTTTGGCCACAAGTCATATAAGTACGTTCTGCTGCTGTTTTAATTACTGAGTTGATGCTGACTCACAGTGACCCCGTGTGTTGTAAGCAGAACTGCTGCTCTACATGGCTTTCCTGACTCTCATCTGTATGGAAACAGACCACCAGGCTTTTCTTCCATGGCACTGCTGCAGGGATTTGAACCATCACCATGGAAGTTAGTAGCCAAGTGCAAACCATCTGCACAACCCAGGGATCTCAATAAGTTCTTATATAGCCAACTTTTCTTTGATGCTTAAAACAAAGACCGCTGTTCCTATTATTGATATAATTAATTTGCTTAATGTCATCTGAAAAAACCTGTTTACATTTGGGTAGGTCTTCTGTACAATTCCCGGTGGGGCTCTGTAGGATAAACACTGGACTGTGAACCATAAAATCAGTGGTTCAAATCCCCCAACTATTCCTCAGAAACCCTATACAGGGTCGCTGAGTCGGAATCAACTCTTCAAAAATACCAATAGGCTTTCTGTAAAAGAGCTATTTCTTAATAAATCTAGATACATTTAAAATAAATTGTTCAGGATTTCTAAAACTTCATTCAAAGACACTGATAGACCTGCTTGTACTTACTCTGATTCATACTTAAATCCAGAAACTTCTAAGGTTTAATATCAATTGTCATTTGATTTTTTTTCTTGAGCTTTATTAATATAAAAGTTAAAGTGATATGAGACTATATGTTCACCATGGAATCTGTATTCATTTTTTGCTGTACTCAGTACTTAGGTAGAGGTGATCAATCCTGGACTGATTCTAATGAATTACAATTGATAAATATTAATACCCCCAAAATAATTTTCTGCTAGTTGCTTTTAATTAAAAATACTTATTGTTTAAATAATACCTCAACAAATTAGGAGGGGGGGGTAATTTTTTAAGAAGCAAGAGAAATTATTGACAATTCTAAAATTCCAACAAATCACTATTTTTCCTTATCTGTTTCCCTTCAGTCTTGTTTTTTAAAAAATAATAATTTTCTTCATAGTCATTGAGTGAAGTTAATAGAATCTTAGATACACCTCAGGAACAAGAGTAAGATAGCAGATCTGTAAATAGCTAATGATTTTCAGTCTGGGGGGTGTCTCTTACTTTTCTTTTCTAAGATATTCAATTTTTTTTTCTATAATTTCAATGACCGCTGGCCTTCTGAATTTTGCATCTTCTAGAAAAGAATTGGGCTGACCATGAGTATATGTTGCCATCTTGATGTCCTGGAAAACACAACATTCCAAAACCATAATAGCACATGATATTAGTATTAATAAGAAAAAAAAACATACATTTTTCAGATTCCAATTAAAAAACATTTTAGAGTCTAGTAACATGACTGGTCCCATATCATCTGTTTTCACATACCTATGTTAATGATGCAATCAACATTTAGAGCTCTTATTAGCTGCCAGACAATGGCTTGTTTTCAATCATATAATCTTGACAAATTGGTAGGATAATGGTCCTCTCTTTTACAGATGAGAAAACTGAGGTACCGAAAGGTTAACTTGCATTGGGACTTAGTGTAGAAGGATAATTTAAGGAGATACTGGTATTGTTTTCTTATATTTTGCTCCTTATTTCCCTTCTCCCTGTTCCAAAAAGGTAGCCAGTTCTTCCTGCTCCAGCATTTCAGGTGGAGGGGATGACAAAGTGGAAACCAGTAGCTGCTTGTTGACAACTGTCTCTATCCTCTGACTCTCATGAACATGAGCTCATATTAGAGATTATGTTGAATTTCCTAGAGAGGCAGGAGAGAGCAGGGACTGTCTTGGAGAGTGATGAGAGAAAATCAGAAAACGGAATCGTGCACAGGATGGGAATGTGATCACGGCTACATCAGATTACAGAGCTGTACATCCAGTAGCCTCAGAGCACCTGGGACAGAAGCAGCACCCTTGCAGGAAACAAAGTCATGTGGCAGACCAGAACCTGGACCCGTGGCACTGGGATCCGGAGTTTGAAGTTCCTGTGCCTCATATTTGATATTTGAATAGACAATTGTCAACATTAGGAGACCATGAGGACTTGGTAAGTAGCATTTTAACGTTAAAAAAAAAAAAAAAAAAAAAGCCTCAGAAAGCTTTATGAATGTTCTATTCTAGGGTACAGACTCTGGGTCCACTGTGAAAAATTGTAATAATGTTGTTGTTGTTGTTGTTAAGTGCCGCTGAGTTGGTTCTGACTCATAGCAATCCTGTATAGAGTTTCCAAGGAGTGGATGGTGGGTTTGAAATGCCAACCTTGCAATTCAAACTGACCTTGAGGTTGAGTGCTTATCCTACAGTGCCACACATCTATTAAATCTTCTACTACTCAGGCATTATGGGGTTCAAGAGTTGTGTTTAATTTCATTTAAATAAAGAAACATGACAACTCTTGCAAATCCTAACTTAAGGTTGTAAATGTTTACACAGTACCTCAGTAAGTGGAAAGTCTCTATTGATGTAAAATTCAATGCTTTTTCTTTCCGATTAGCCAATGAATAGATAAAAATGTATGTATGGCCTTTCAGAAATTCACACAATTTCTATTTTAACAATTTTAATAATCAAGGGTATATTGTTGTTGTTGCTGTTAGGTGCCGGCCAATCAGTTCCGACTCCTAGAGACCCTATGCATAACAGAACGAAACACTGCCTAGTCCTGGGTCATCCTCACAACTGTTGTTATGCTTGAGCCCACTGCTGCTGCCACAATGTCAATCCATCTCATTGGGGGTCTTCTTTTTCACTGCCCTTGTACTCTACCAAGAATGATGTCCTTCTCCAGGGACTGGTCCCTCCTCATAATATGTCTAAAGTATGAGAGGTGTCTTGCCAGCCTCGGATTTAAGGAACATTCTGGCTGTACTTCTAACACAGATTTGTTTGTTCTTCTGGCAGTCCAAGATACTTGCAATATTCTTCTCCAACATCATAACTCAAATGCATCAATTCTATGGTCTTCCTTATTCACTGTCCAACTTTCACATGTATATGAGGTTGTTGAAAATACCATGGCTTGGAGCAGGTGCACCTTAGTCCTCAAACTGGCATCTTTGCTTTTGAACACTTTAAAAGGTGTTGTTCAGCAGGTTTGCCTAGTGCAATATATGTCATTTGATTTCTTGACTGCTGTTTCCATGAGTGTTGATTGTGGATCCAAATAAAATGAAGTCTTTGACAACATCAATATTTTCTCCATTTATCATGATATTATTTATTGGTCCAGATGTGAGGATTTTTGTTTTCTTTATATTGAGGTGCAACCCATACTGACAGCGGTGGTCTTTGATCTTCAAAAGTATTTTAAGTCCTCTTTGTTTTCAGCAAGCAAGGTTGTATCATCTGCATATCGCAGGCTGTTAATGAGTCTTCCTCCAACC
Source organism: Chrysochloris asiatica (assembly GCF_000296735.1). NCBI lineage: Eukaryota > Metazoa > Chordata > Mammalia > Afrosoricida > Chrysochloridae > Chrysochloris > Chrysochloris asiatica. The sequence goes on from NW_006408592.1 coordinate 2,474,190, forward strand.
CTGATTCCATGTTCTTCTTCATATAGTCCAGCATCTCAGATTATGTGCTTAGTATACAATATGAGTAAGTATGGTGAAAGAATAGTCCTGACACACATCTTTCCTGATTTTAAACCATTCAGTATCCCCTTGTCTGTTCTAATGACTGCCTCTTGGTCTATGTACAGGTTCCTTATGAGCCCAATTAAGTGTTCTGGAATACCCGTTCTTTGCAATTATTCGTTAACTTGTCACTGATCTAAACAGTCAAAAAGTCTTTATGTAGTCAATAAAGCACAAGTAAACATCTTTCTGATATTTTCTGCTTTCAGCTAAAATCCATTTAAAGTTAACAATGATATCACTAGATCCACATCTTCTAAACCAAGCTTGAATTTTTGGCAGTTCCCTGTCTATGTAATGTTGTAGCCGGTTTTTAATTATCTACAGCAAAATTTTACTTGCCAAAAAAAAAAAAAATTTTACTTGCATGTGACATTAATGATATTGTTCAGTGACTTCTGCATTCCGTGGGGTCACCTCTCTTTGGAACAGGCATAAATATGGATCTCTTCCAATCAGTTGGCCAGGCATATATGAGTGAGCACCTTCAGTGCTGCATCAGTTTGTTGAAAGATTCGATTTATATCCTATCAATTCCTGGAGTTTTGGTTTTTGCACTGTTTAGTGCAGCTTGGTCTTCTTCCTTCAGTACCTTTGGTTTTTCATCTTACACAAGGGCATATACTTATTCTCAAATTCCAAGAATGCTTGAAATCCCACAAGTGCTGGTCAAGAGAATGAGAGTGGATTAAGCCTAATGAGTCCCTGGGTAGCACAAATGGTTAAGCTAATTGAAAAGTTGGTGGTTCAAATCTACCCAGAGATGCATAAGAAGTAAGACCTATAAATCTGCTTCTGAAAGGTCAGTCTTGAAAGCCCTACAGAATGCAGTTGTACTCTGCACACTCAGGGTCATCATGTATTGGAATCAACTTGATGGCAATTAACAGCAACAAGATGCACAATGAAGAATCCCTGAGTGGTGCAAAACTGGTTAACATGTTCAGCTGCTAACCAAAAGCAGGGAGGCTCAAGTGTGCTCAGAGCTACCCCTGAAGAAAGTCCTGTCAATCTACTTTACAAAGTCAGCCATTGGAAATCCCATAGAGGATAATTCTATATATGTATTGATATGTGCTACAAATATGTCCATGAGTATAGTACAGCCTAAAAGTGGCAAAATTAGAAAAACTTTTAGCCATAAGCAAATATCTTGATGAAATAAGTCTCTGGACCTAGGGGCTCAGGACCATAGTCTCAAGGGATACAAAAGTCAATTGGTATACACAGTGTACAAAGACAATGTTTTACGTTTTAATTTGGTTAAGTAGCAACTGGGGTCTTAAAAGCTTTTGAGTGGCCATCTAAGGTATAACTATTGGTCTCTCCTTGTCCAGAGCATAGAAAAGTGATGAAAATCAAAGATGCACGGAAACAGTTCAGTGGTCTAAGGGACCATGTGAACATCAGCCTCAGTGACTCTTGTTAATTGCCTTTGAGTCAGTTCCAACAGAAAGTCACCCTGGATCGAGGTTCCTGGGCTGTGGGGTTCTAAACCCATGGACCAAATAAAGCTGAGTGTGCATAATGTGCCCTTTGGGCATTTTCAGACTAGCTAATGGCTGGCTAAAGGAGCTTTGTAACACTTGCACTAGCAGGGCAGAAGCTGAAGGGTCACAGCTGAGATGTCCAAGACAAAGAGTGAGGTGTGCCTGCAGTACGGCCGAGAAGAGACTTTCCTGACTGGAGGACTGCTGCATCCTGGGTTGTTTCTGATCCTGACTTGTACCGTTCACTTCGCTAGTAAACCCCATAATCCTAAATATTGTCTGTGAGGTCTGTTTACTCACTGCAACAGATTATCGAACCCATATGCGAAGTAGAGTGCTCTGGGAAGGATTTTTGGTGTCAGAATAGGGTAAAGAAGGTTGTAGGGTAGAGGAGGCACGTCTGACCTCCATGCTACAGGAATTGGCTTTGCGCTGATTTTGAGTTTGGTTCTTCTTCCTCCTTGAAAAGTCAGAGGAAGTCAGACATGGTCTCTGCACCATTTTTGCATGGCATCACAGCAACACACAAGCCACCACAGTACAACAAACTGACAGATGAGTGGTGGAACTATTACTGTGTTATTATGTGGTGTCAAGTCAGTTCTGACTCACAGTGACCCTGTGTAGTTCCAAGGAGCAGCTAGTAAGTTTGAACTGCCAACCTTGTGATTAGCAGACCAGTGCTACTCCTACAGTGCCATACCATGTCTTAATGCTATTTTACACAGACTGGGTAAATGTCAACAAAGCAGCCTGTCTAAATCAGTCCCAAGAGAAGACACAGACGGCCCAGTGACAATGCAGCTAAACATTTGTATTTACTAACACAGAGGCTGACTGCTAAGATGGTTTTTACAGTTTACTTACAAAGTCAAAGACTACCAACAGGTTTTAAAATTAGAAAGGAAAAAAAGCAATGAGTAAAAATATAAAATGTATATTCATAAACCGCAGTAGGAATATATACTTGATCCTTTTAGGAATAGTGGAAAATGCAAATCTAAGTAACTGAGCAAAAATGATTTCAACTGAACGAAGCTCAAAAGTTAATACATACATAAGACTTGACAGGGAAGAGGCATTTTAAAACTACTGTCTGATGCATAATTAAGTCCTTATTTACAGAGTTCACATTTCTAAAAGTCCACTAAAAATTTGGAATTTTAAATCAAAAGCAGAAATTTTTGATAAATTTAATTTCAACTCTAGGTATGAATATGGGATCTGGAATTAGAGAAATCTAGGCCTGAATTCTAACTCTGCCATTTTCTAGCTACTAACTGAAATATCTTTTGATACATCATTTAATTACTGTAAGTCTCAGAACCCATATCTATAAAAAGGGAGTTTAAAAATTCGAATTCAACCCTTTTAGACCAGAAGAACCACCCAGCTACCACTGCTGCTGATTGCTCTGAAAGGGATCACGATAGAAGGTCCTTGGTTAGAGTAAGAGAAAAAATGTGGAACAAAATTATAAATCATTTTGAAAAACCAGGATTCCTGATCTGATAGTGGAACTCCTGAACCTATGACTCTCAGAACTCTTGTCAGGCCTGGAAACTGAACTCACCCCCATAGCTCAACTTTCAGCCAAAGGACAGATACCCAATCTTTAGAACTAATCAAACAAGATCAAAAGGGCAGCATTTGCCCAGGGATAAAGGAGCTCTGGTAGCATAGTGGTTATGAATCGGGCTGCGAACCGCTAGGTCAGGAGTTCTAAACTACCAGCTGTTCAGCGGGAGAAAGATGAGGCTTTCTGTTTCCGTAAGGATTTACAGCCTCGGAAACCCTGTGCAGGGTCACTTTGAGTCGCAACCGACTCCACGGCACATAACAACAACAACAAAGCTCAGAAGTCAGGAAGGGATAGGAAAAGGCAAATGGAAACTCGAAAAGGATGTAGGAATGGTGCTTTTACATTGTGGGGGGTTATGTCAATTCTACAACACAGAATGTATCTGAATTGTTGAATGGAAAACTATTGTGCTCTATAAACTTCCATCCATATCACAATAAAGTGTTTTTTTGTTTTGTTTTTTAAGAAATGGGCTTTGGTAGCATAGTGGCTATGAATCGCGAACCGCAAGTTCAGCAGTTCTAAACTACCAGCTGTTCCGCAGGAGAAAGATGAGGCTTTCTGCTCCCGTAAAGATTTACAGCCTCGGAAACCCTGCACAGGGTAGCTATGAGTCAGAACCGACTCCACGGTATATAACCACCAACCACCACCACTTAAAGGCATGAAATGACTGGCTTACAAGTTTTCAAGAGGGAGTTTAGTTTCAGAGTGTGTGGAGGTACGTAGAATCTCTACTGGATAGTTTTCATCTTGTCTGGTGAAAGGAGATGGGGATAAGATTCTTATAATTCAATAGTGAGTAATTGTTATCATGACTAATTGTAGTAATTGTTATCATGACTAATTGTGATTGTCACAACTGTAAAGGTAGAAGTTTTGTAACATAAAGAAGGGAGTAGTTAATCTTACATTCCAAGAACAGAGGACCCTAGGACCACCAAGGGAGAAGAGCATGAGCAGAATGTGGGATCCTATCCAGAGACGCAGAGACAACCAGAGATGGAGGCACAGATGACAACATCAAGAGATAGAGCAGCTAAGGACTCTAGGTTCTTGGAAAGAGAAAAGCTGTGTGCTGACAGCCAGGAGGCAGGCTTGCAGAATGTGTGGCCTTTGGTTGTTTAAATGATTATATATTCCTGAGTGTTTTTGTATACATCCAAAACAAAACAAGACAAAAAACCTAGAGGAATAGAAGCAAATACTGTTGAATGATGATGCTCAGAGGGGATTGTAGTCATTGTAATGAAATGAAACACAATAGAATGAGTGAAAAACTGATGTTCTCCCATGTAAACTACACTCAATTCACAATAAAAAAAAAAAACAAACACCACAAAACCTTAAAAACAAACAAAAAAGAAAACTCAATGGAGTACAGTTCTACACTGATACACATGGGTTGCCAGGGGTCAGAATCAACTGTACAGCAACTAGACTGGATGTACAATGAACACAGAAGATACTATAGTTGGATTCAATAGGAATGGGGTAAGGCCTAGAAATCTGCATTTAATAAGCACCTCAGGTGCTTCTAATGTCAGTAGTCAACAGACACAGTTGAACATCAGTAAAATAAACTTTTGATGAATGACCTGTTCTAATCCTAACCTTAACTACTGAAGAGCCCCCCATGGCATCAATATCCTGAAGGTATGGGCTCCTGTGCACGGTCTATGGTTTCACATGTTGTTAAGTGCTGTAAAGTAGGTTCCTACCCATAAGGGCCCCGTATAGGGTTTCTGAGGAGTAGCTGGTGAGCTTGAACCACCGACCTTGCAGTTCAAACCGATTTTGTAATCCAGCGCATTAACCCACAGTGCCACACCAGGACTCCTTGGTTTTACATGGTGGTGGTATATGCTGTGGAGTAGGTTCCGACTTAAGGCGAGCCTGTATAAGGTTTCTGAGGCTGTCAATCTTTATGGGAGCACAAAGCCTCATCTTTCTCCCACCGAATGGCTGGTAGTTTCAAACTGCTGACCTTGAGGTTAGCAGCCCAGCTCGTAACCACTGTGCTACATAGTGAGTAATAATGAACCAGTTTCTTGCTAAGCATTCTTGGAGAACGTACTCAATCCACTAGTTTTAAAACTATCTGTGGAGGATAAGGGAGAAAAAAATGATAAAAATGTTTTACAAATTATAATTTCTCAGGGGCTAGAGTTTAGTGTTTGCCTCTCCTTGACATCATATTGAAAATGGAAAGAGAAAAACAGTAATATCTAAGGGAGTTTTTATATCCCAACCTGCTTAATGTGACAGAAAAGCAGATATCAGTAACATGATTTTCCAGAAACCTCAGATACATTTTTCAGTGGCTCATGTCACTGAAATTCTCCAGACCTTAAAACAACAACAAAAATACTAACAACTTTTAGGCAATACCTCATAATGATCTTCTACTCAGTCTATACTGCTAGCTCTATATAGGGAAAATAGACAGTTAGGATTATTAACCTGAAATACTGAAACAGGACAGCAAATATTTATTGAGTACCTAATACTCTGTTGGTGTTCACTGAGACTATCCCAACTCATAGTGACCCTGTAATAGGGTTCTGAAGAGTGGCTGGTGAGTTTGAATCACCCACCTTGCAGTTCAAACCACTCCTATCTTGGTCTAGTGCTTTATCCTACAGCACCACACAAGGACGCTAAGACACTGTCAATATAAAGAATACTCTTCATTACACTCTGCTTAGTAAAGCAAATAAATAGACTGGTAGTTTTCAGAAAGACTTTTACAAGCATTAAAATGTAAAAATGTTACTACAACCTACATTTTATCTGAAATGTCACTCAACTAGCCATTATGCTTTACACAAGTAACGGTACATTTATGACACAGAGCGACTTATGCAACTGGGATAATATGCAAGACTTGTGATGTTTTTTGTAGTTCTTTTGTGTGTATTATTTTACCTGACCTTCAAAACTTTATTTAACATTCACTCATCCTTGTGTGGCGCTGAGGATAAGCACTATACTGCAATGTCAGTCAGTTTGAACTGCAAGGCCTGCGATTCAAACTCACCAGGCGCTCCTTGAAAACTCCAAACGGTCGCTATGAGTCAGAACTGACACCACGGCACTTCACAACAGTATCATCATTTATGGAACATCTGAACCAAGAGTCCTGGTGTGGTGCTGTGGGTTAATGTGCTGGACTGCAAAATCGGTTTGAACCGCACAGTCGGCAGTTCAATCTCACCAGCTGCTCCTCCAAAACCCTATACAAGCTCGCTATGAGTTGGAAGTGACTAGACTGCACTTAACAACAACAGGCATATTAATAGGTACCTGGTACTTGGATAGTCAAGTAATAGTCATGTCTTAGGAGCCGACAGCCTAACCACAAGTTAGGATTAAAAAAACAAAAAGTAAGCAATTACAACGCAGAACGAGGTTGCCATAAAATAAAAACAAGGTGTGCTTAACCTAACCAGCTAAGTAGTAGCTGACGTGACCGCTTCCCGGAGGAAATGACATTTAGGAAAGGATTCGAGAAGAATGAGGTTTCGGGAGGAAACGGGCAAGAAAGTATACCAAGTATACCAACAGGAAAGAAAGAAAGCAAAGATCAAAGACAAGAGAAAACAAGCTGTAGACAATGAGGGCTACACTTTAGGTCTTCCTTTCAAAGTCCCCAGTGGTGAAAACAAAAGGTTGGAGGTCTAGGTGCGTTAGGAGAAAGGCTAAGGAGCTCTGGTAGTGCAGTGGTTACGAATCGGGCTGCCAACCTCAGGTTGAGTAGTTCGAAAGTACCAACTGTTCCACGGGAGAAAGATGAGGCTTTCTGCTCCTGTAAAGATTTCTGGTAGCGTAGTAGTTACGAATCGGGCTGCGAACCTCAAGGTCAACAGTTCGAAACTACCAGCTGCTCCCGTAAAGATGAACAGCCTCGGAAACCCTGTGCAGGGTCGCTATGAGTCGGAACCGACTCCACGGCACATAACAACAACAACAAAGACTTACAGCCTCGGAAACCCTGTACAGGGTCGCTATGAGTCGGAACCGAGTCCACGGCACAGAACCACCAAGAGAAGGCCTGGCCAGCTACTTCTGAAAAAGCAGCCACTGAAAACCCTGTGAAACGGACAAGCTATGAAAACGGACACACAGGGGGATGTCATGTGTAGGGATTGACATATGGGCAAACCGTACTCTCTCGGACTCTTTCTAATACGAACTGGGGTCAGAAGCGATTGCGTCTTGCGTGGACTTGACGCTGTTCTTTTTCAAATTATCTACATGTGCATCATCTTCTGAGAGTCTCCAAAATTACGGCCCATACCACGCCGAATTTCCGCCTACCTTGGGCGCATCCCCAGCTCCCACCGGCACCACACCTACATTCCCCAGCTCAGTTCCAGCTCCACGCCCGAGCACCGCCATTTTGGCGGCTCACGTGACCCAGGTGGAGGGGGGGTGCGGGGGGGCCAGAACGCCTGGGGTGGGAAGTGGTGCTGGCCCACGCCTCTCGCGTTCTGCCTGGGTCCGCCCCTACCCAGTCAAAAGCCGCGCCCTCCTTCCTGTCTGTGATTGGTTGCAGTGTCTAGCAATTACGGCTGTTCATTGGCTTCGGTTAGGACCGACGGTAGTGGGCCCACCCCTCCGGTAGCCCTGCAGTCCGTGCCCCGGCCATTTGTCAGCGCAGCGTTCTCTTCCTCTGCCAACTTGAGGGGGAAGTGGGGCCACCCGAATGTGTGCTTGTTGCTGTGCGGCGTGCTCACCTCAGGGCTCCTTTAGCTGGGGTCAAGCTCCTTCCCCCTTTCGCTGTTTAAGGAATTAATATCCCTCTGGCCTGGCTCATGTGTTTTTGCTCCTGCATCTCGGGCACCTCCCTTTTAGAACCCCTACCGGCCACCCGGGGCCGCCAGAGTACCCTCCGACTAGCCTCCTCCCCTAGCAGCTGTCTTAGTTCTCTCTCCATTCTTCAGTCCCCTCATCGTCCATCCTCTCGCCCCGCGTGGAAAGGGGTCGGAGAGAAATTTTGTCGGCGTCCCCTTGCCCCCTTTTCAGCCGGTGTTTCGGGGCGGGGAGGGGCGCTTAGAGGAGGTCTGGCAATATCTCTTAGACCAGTAACCCCAGACCCTTCAGACTCCATGTCTTAGAGAAGCCAAATTCGAGAGTTATATAATTTCTAGTGCAGCTATTTCTCCTGCCGGAGACTCTTCATCGCGTGGAGGGTGCAGGACATTTCAGTGCTCTTCTATATAAGAACGGGGTGTGGGCAGGGGTGGCAGAGAGATTTATTGTCTTTTCTGCGAAAGAAAGGTGGGTAGTTTGGAGAGAGATTAAGAGAAAAGGGTGGATGTGGAAGCCTAGCTGCTGAACACCCATGTAGGAAATCGCGGACCGTTTGCATAGCGTACATGCCTATTATTACTACAGCGTCTCTGAAAACACCTTTGGGGGAAGGTTTGGCTTCTCTTCACCAACAGTCTGTTTTTCCTCGCCGGATAGGTAGCTATTTGGATGCGAAGAGGTGGCATGATGTGAATGATTCCAGTGTGAAGAAATCTGCTTCGCCAGCTCATCCTGCATCAAGTGCCCATTGAGTAGCGCTGTCACTTTAATGTGTCTATGCCAAGGGATTGCTTTCCTTCTTTTCAATCCTCTCGGTTAATACTTGGAAAGATCCGAATCAGAGGGGCATTAAAGAACAAGCCGGGGGGCTTGCAGAACACAGAAGAAAACAAAAATGAAAAAAGGAAAGTGACAGCAAGCTGGAACCTGTGTGTGACTGAGGGGGTGAGATCCCGAACTTCTGGCCCAGTAAATAGAAGGGGCCTTCCAGTCTGTGCTCTGCCCCAGAGAACTGTTCAAACTCACATACCTTTTCAGACACCAGGGTCAAGGAGGTGTACTTAAACTTTGTTTGTTTGTGAATTGCGGGTGAGGCTTAATTTCTATCTAAAGAATTGAGGATCTTCTTTATCATCACTGAAGTTGATCCTAAGTAGAATGAAACATCCGTCTAAATCTGGTTTGTGCCTTAATTGAACTTAATCATTGAACTTCCAAGATGTTGCTGCCGGAAGAGGAGTTTTAATAACATTTTCTATGTCTAAATACTTTGCTCAGTTTTTAAAACCAGAATAAATATTTTATGAAAATTGAAAAACTCCAAAGTTATTTTTCTCTAAACTTTGTGGGTGGGGTCAAAATTTTAATTGTGGGAAAAAATACATTACTTTTCTTCATGTGAAATAGAAGACTCAGGCTGGATTTGTAAACTGAGGGAACAGTGAAGTGGTTTGCAACAGTTACCTGGCTGTTGGCCTAAATCCTGCTGGATCAAGCGGAGACCTGAAAGATACCTCGAATCCTGTGGCTGTGAAAAGATCCAAGAATGCCAGTCAAGAAGAAAGGTGGGCAATGAGGCTTCCTATATAATATTTGCACACCCCCACCCTTTTTTTCTTTTTTTGGTTCAGGTATTTGTAATTTCAGTTGTATTCTATTTGATGGTAAAATTTTGGTTTGGGGAGATACTTATGGTGATAATGTTTATTCAGTGGTATATTGTTTTGCTAGAGTCAAAGTAGGTATTTAATTTTATTTTGCTAAAGTAAAATTAAGTATTTAATTTGGAGCCAACTCGAAGACAACTAACAACAAAGCATTTAATTGTAGATATTTGTGATTTCATTAATCGGATTGTCTCAACCACCCTTTATAATGAAAATATATTCAGTGCCACAGATTTGGGATTTTCTTTAGCTTGTTTTCTTGGCTTGTTAAAGGGTACTTTTAACCAATCTTAAAAACAAGACGAAACAATCCCAAAACCCATACAGCAGAACTTGTCTCCCTGGATTTAATATTTATCAAGATAATTACATAGTTGTAAAAGGTAGCAAAGTAATTTTGTTTGCTCTCAACATACTTGGAGACTTACAACTTATCTTTTGATTAAAAATTTGAGAATAAATTTCGTATTTGTCTTTAGTGTAAATCTTCACTTTTGTAAAATGCAACTTTGGTAACTTGTATCTTTCTAGATGTGTCTATTATTTAACAAAATTGGCAAATTCCCCAAATGAGACAAGCACTCCTACCCCCTCACCCTCTTCTCCACTTTTATAGCCTAGAATTGCTCTGGATCCAGTGGGTTCCTGAAGTACAGTCTATTATGGTTCAGAGCATGGGGATCCATGTTAGCCTTGATCTGCCCCATGTTAACTTTGCTCCTAAGTTTCTTAGTGAAACCAGTTTTTGTTTTTTATATGATATGGAAGATCAGAGCAACTGTAAAAAATTATTTCAAGAGTTTTGAATCATATTTATTTGGATACCTTTGAATTCTACTATATTTGAGTAAGATCTAAATGTTGGCCAGCTATGGGAGTTGATGGAATCTGAAAATAAAGTTCTGGATGAACTATAAAGTTCCTGGATCCTGAGGATTGTAAAACCAAGATAGTGCAACCTGGCCCTGACAGGTGTTAAATCTTTCTACCTGTGGGTTTGGAAGGTAAATTGAGAAAAGCTGTACTCAATAAGATATTCATCCCAGCTACTATCTGGTCAAGGTCGGTGGTTCAAACTGACCAGGTGCTCCTTGGAAACCCTATACAGGGTTGCTATGGGTCGGAATCAATTTCACAGCACTTAACAACAACAACAGCTATCTATCTGTAGAATTGAAAAATGATGCATAAACCTTGACAATACCTAGAACTAACCCATTCTTTGCACACTGGGAATTAAGACTGTGATTATCCAACTCACCTCCAAACCAACCCAGACTTCCCCACACTGATATTATCACCAAGAAAAATATCCTCTCTGTGAGATACTGGATTCCTGGTGTGGTACTGTAGCATAAGCACGGGGCTGCTAACTGCAAGGTTAGTGGTTCAAATCCACCAGTCGATCCTCGGAAACTATACAGGGTTGCTGTGAGTCTGAACCAACTTGAGTGCTTTTAACTGCAATGAGATCTTGGAGGCACACTTGGCATAGCTTAGCTGGCATGGTTTTAGGAATGTAGCCCGTAAATGATAGGCTCTTGGCGTTATTTAGTTTGCTGTGGAGTCCTTGCTTTAAATTCTTCCCATCAATTATAGTTCTATAGACTGTCATTTTTGGACTACCTTATTTTGTACTAGTAATTGAATCAACTGCAATGTGAATGTTTGTGTATGTGTGAGAAAGAGAGAGACAGAGAGAAAAACAGAGAAAGAAGGAAAAAGAGGCAGAGAGAGAAAAAGAGAAGTGAACAGAGGAGAGAGAGAAAGGGAAAAGAGTTAAGTGGAGAGGAGGAGGGAGAAGGGTAGTGGATGATGGTCTGTTGTTGTTAAGTGTGGTCAAGGTGGTTCTGATTCTTAGTGACCCTGTATAGGGTTTTAAAGGAGCAGCTGGTGGGTTTGAACTGCTGACCTTGTGGTTGGCAGTTCAGTGCTTATCCTACTACGTATGACTTATGAAGAAGAATGAACTTAAGGCTTCTATACCTAATAGACTGTGCTTCGTAAAAGTTCCTATCTTTAAAGGCACTGCTATAAAATTTATGAGTTACTGAAAATTATAAAACTTTATGATAAATAATTTAATGTTTGTTCCCTCCCCCTTCCTTCCTTCTTTTTTGTGCCCACTTCCTCACCTTCTCCTCTCTCCTTCCTTTTTTTCTGTCTCTTTTCTTTAAAAGTGAATTGATTGTAATGGATCAATATTTTAGTGAATGAACAAGTTCTAATTTGCAAAGTAAGTAATATTTTCATTATACTAAGGAGCTCTGGTAGCATAGTGGTTACCAATCGGGCTACGAACCTTAAGGCCAGCAGTTGGAAACTACCAGCTGTTCCACGGGAGACAGATGAGGCTTTCTCCTCCCATAAAGATTTATAGCCTCGGAAACCCTGTACAGGGTCTCTATGGGTCGGAAACGACTCGACAGCACTTAACAACAACAACAAAGTTTATATGTTATATAATTTATTTTGTGAGCTGATCTAGCTTGAGAAACATACTATCATACTTTTAGTATCTTAAAACTCTTAGGATTAAGATATATTTGTATAAGGTAACTTTTAAAAGTTAGTGAAAAAATTCCATTTTTTTTTTTTTTTTTTTTACTTTTATGTGCATTTTATTTTAAGCTTAATTTACTCCCGAGCCATAAATTTTTGTTTCTTTAGTGTCTTCTGAGATATCTTTTTCTTCTGTGCAACCTCCTCTTCTGGTTTAGGAACAATTTGTTCCTTTTCAGTGAGGATTATCTCAGTATGGCAGGGGGAACTCATGTATGGGTTGATCTGACCATGAGCTCTGTAAGTTCGGTGGCGCATCTTGGGAGCTTTGTTGACCTGGATATGGTCAATGACCAGAGAATCCACATCTAAACCTTTCAGTTCAGCATTTCTCTCTGCGTTTTTAAGCATGTGCAGCAAAAATTCAGTGCTCTTTTTGGGCCACCGACCCAGTACCCAACCCCACTGTTTGGCCTGGGCACACCTACCAACTTCACCATTGTAACATCGGAATGGTACGCATTGCTTCTGCAAAGTGACATCTTTAAGATACTTGGTGGCTTTCCGAATATGCATACCCTTGATGGCCTGGGCAGTCTCACAGGTGTTCTTAAAATGGACCCAGAGATTTGAACTTCTGGATTTGCATGATTTTGTCGGGTTTTTTGGGTCAAGTGAGTAGTGAACCATTTTGTGAGATCACCTCAGGCCGCTTACGGGAAGAGTTCTATTAGTTCCATTTTTCCATAAACTTTTTGAAGCCCCCACATATTAGAATATTATACATTTTAATTTTAATTTAATTCTATTTTTCCACAAACTTTTTGAAGCCCCCTCACATATTAGAATATTATACACAGCTAACCAAACAAATTTTTATAGGTGCATTATGTTTTCTAATTGTTGTTGTTGTTAAGTGCCGTCGAGTTGGTTCTGACCCATAGCCACCCTGTATAGGATTTCCAAGGAGCTGCTGGTGAGCTTGAACCACCAACCTCGCAGTTCAAACGGCTTTGCGGTCTGGCGCAGTAACCCACAGTGCCACACCAGGACTCCATGTTTTCTAATAGACTAAGCCTAATCGTAGTGGTTACGAATCGGGCTGCGAACCTTAAGGTCAGCGGTTCGAAACTACCAGCCGCTCCGCGGGAGAAAGATGAGGCTTTCTACTCCCGTAAAGATTTACACCCTCGGAAACCCTGTACAGGGTCGCTATGGGTTGGACCCGACTCGATGGCACTTAACAACAACAACAACAAGCCTAATATCTGTACTCTTTAAATTGAAACACTCTTATGGAGTATGTTGTTAATTGCCATTGAGTTGGCTCCTACTGATGGTGAGCCATGTCTAACAGGATGAAGCTTTGTCCAGGCCATTGTCACAATCACAGGTATGCTTATTTCCTTGTTGTGGTCACTTTGTATTTGAATGCCTTCCAACCTATGGGTTCATCTTGCTCTTAGGTTGGAAAATATTCTATTGTGATGCATAGGATTTTCATTAGCTAATTTTTGGAAGAAGATTATCTGGCCTTTTTCCTTAGTTTGTCGTAGTATGGAAGCTCTGTTCAAATCTGTCCACCTTGGGTGATCCTGCTGGTATTTGAAATACCGGTGGCATAACTTCCAGAATCACAGCAACATCAAGCCTCCACAGTAATGCAAACGGAGAGATTGTAAAGTACAGCCTAGGTTTACTCTTTAGGGAACAGTGTCTTCTGTCATTTTGACTCTTTTTCGTTTTCATTAGTACTTGCTGTAGACAGGATGGAAGAGCTAAGCATAATGTAGTTTTAATGAAGAACTAAAGGAGCTCTGGTAGCGTAGTGGTTACGAATCGGGCTGCGAACCGGAAGGTCAGCAGTTCGAAACTACCAGCTGCTCCGCGGGAGAAAGAGGAGGCGATCTGCTCCCATAAAGATTTACAGCCTCGGAAACCCTATTCAGGGTCGCTATGGGTCGAAACCGACTCGACGGCACTTAACAACAACAACAACATCCTAATGAGTCAAATGTTTATGTTCGATGAGTATATTTTTACTAAATTATGAAAATAAGTCAGATCTTCTTTTGGTGTTTATTTTGTATTTTGTTGTCAATATACAAGGTGCCCTGGTTACACATTGGTTAAAGCATTCAGCTGCCAGCTAAAAGGTTGGCAATCCGAACTCTCTAGCCGTGTGGGTAGGAGAAAGATGTCAGTCTGCTTCCGTAAAGATTTACAACCTTGGAAACTCTCTAGGATAGTTTTACTCTGTCCTGTAGGATCACTGTGGGCCGGCTTGTTTTGGTTTTGTCAGTATACATGATTGGTAACAAGTACCCACAGTGGGAAGTGGAAATGGGTGTCACCCCTTGGCAAGTCCATTTGTAGGTATTATTCTTGACTGCTCGTTCCTTTCTACATAAGCTGAAACTCCTTTATCTTAACCTCTTGTATACCTGCTTCCAGACTAAGACAAACCAAGAAGAAAGACCTGATGACATTCCTTCCTACTTCTGCCAATCCAGCCTCTTCAATTTTTTATAGATCGTTGTTTTACCAACATATGACTCTTCTATTTCTGTGTTAGGATTTCTCCCCACCCCTTCCCTTCATTTTTTTTTTTTGTTGTTGTTGTTGTTCAAGATTTTCTTTTCGCCAGTAATAAATTGATTTGCTTTCAACTAGACCTTTAGGATATCTTTGATTTATTTTAATTTGTTAAAATTTAGGGCCAATCCAAGATAAGTCATATTAATAGTCTCTGATATTCTATCGGATTATAGTGTATTATTGTAAGGGCTATTTCAATAAAACTTCTGGAATTTACTCGATCTGATTTCATATTGAATTGATGTGAGCATTAAATGTTAATGACAGTTGCGTTGTTTCAGCAGAAAACTGTTTTAAGGAGAAAATGTACTCTAACAGAATTTTTCAGTACAACAGAATTTCCTTTTTGAACATTTTTTTCATTTTCCTTACTGTCACTAAATGTGTGAAAGAAATCAATACTTCCAATAATTTGAAGTAAATGCTTATTTCATGTCTGTGTTCTTTTTATAATCATTCCATTAACTATCTTCTGCCCTTCTTTTAAACTGGTATACAAGTTTACCTGGCATTATTCACTTAAATAACGTATTTAAATTTCCTTTATTTGCAATTGTTCTCAATACTATCATGAAGTATGTATAAACTGATTTTTCCTCCATGTGGTAAAAGTTTTCTGTCATGATTATTTTCAAACCAGTGTTGTGGCCTTGGTGAAAGTTTACATAGCAAATTAGGTTCCCATTTAATAATTTCTACATAAATTATTCAGTAACACTAGTTGCATTTTTAACAATGTGTCTCATTCTCATTATTTCTGTTCTGGTTGTTCCATTTCTAGTAATCTACTTTTCATGCCCATTACCTTCTTATCTTCTCATCTTTACGTCACAGTAATTGTTGATCATTTAGTCTCATACAGATGACTTTTTAATGAAGTGCAGTACTCATCAGTGATAGTCTTTATTTGATGAGCCATTCTGTTGTTTATATCTAAAAGGTGGTCTCGGGATAGTGTGGATTCATGGTTTAAAGGGTTTCTTAGGGCAGTAGTCTTAGAGAGTCCTTTAGTCTCAGCTGATCCAATAAGTTGGGACTTCTTAAGAATTTGAATTTTGGTCCATATTTTCCCCATTTTATTAAGATTCACTTGTTGTGGCACTGATCAGAGTCTTCGGTAGTGGTTCTAGTCCGTCTGGTCTCAGGATAAGTGTCTATGACACATGTAGACATAGTCCTGTAGACATGGAGTGTGGTGACTCCATACAATAAGCACTGGGCTGGAAGCCACGTGGTCCCTGGTTCAAGCCCACAAACCACACTGTGGGTAAAAGAAGATGCTTTCTTCTCCTTCAAAGATGCAAAGCCTAGGAAACCCTATGTAGGGTTACTATGAGTTGGAACCCATTTGATGGCACTTAATAGCAACAAGAGTCCTGTAGACTAGTTACTTCTTGGAGCTGTTGTTTTCCTTCTTTCCCTTTTGCTCCTCATAAGTAAAATGTTATTATTTTTATAATCAATGTTTTGGTATTATATTAGAGGAAGTTGAAGAATGGCATATAATTAGAATCTTAAGACTTGAAATTTCCATGTATCTCAGGAACACCCATGAAATTGAGATTTTTACTTCCTGAATTTGCAGCATTGTGTTGTCTTTGCTGTTGACTGACTGTATACTTCATAGAAGTATCTTTTAGTTTTTTCCTCTGGGGAAGGGCCTAGAGAGAATGAGGAGGCTAGTCTTACTTGTCTAAAGCAAGAGAAAAAAAATGTTAAAGCATTGGTGTGTATTTTGCATATATTTGCCATTTTCCCCAGGACAAAATGGCAAAGTAAGTATTTATATCCCCACTTTCCAAACCAAGTCACTGCTATCAAGTCAGTCCTGACTCATAGTGGCCCTGGTATAGAGTTTCTGAGGTTGCAAATCTTTATGGGTCAGAAAGCCTCATCTGTCTCCAAAAGAGAAGGTGTACAAACAACTGACCTTTTGGTTAGCAGTTCAGTGCTTATCCTATAGCACCAATGAGCTCCTCTCCTCATTTTAGAGAGAAGATAATTGAGGTTCAAAGATACAATAAAATTTATCAGGGACTTTGAAGCCAGACAAACTTGTTTGAATTTTAGTTCTATTATTACTGGAAATTTATTTTAACATTTTAGGTATCAGTTTCTTTACTTGAAAAACAGTGATTATACCAGTCAAACCTGTTCCATTGTTGAGAGAATTAGCATATTATAACTGTATGTAATACATATATTTGTTATGGATTGAATTATACACTCCACCTTGCTTACTGAAAATGAAGAGGACTTCAAATACTTACTGATGAAGATTAAAGACGACAGCCTTCAGTATGGGTTGCATCTCAGTGTAAAGAAAACAAAAATCTTCACCACTGGACCAATAAACAGCATTCTTATCAACTGAGGTGAGATTGTAGTTGTCAAGGACTTTATTCTTCTTGGATCAACTATCAACACTCATGGAAGCAGCAGTCAAGAGATCAGACAACGTACTGCATTGGGCAAATCTGCTGCACAGGAACTTTTTAAAGTGTTGAATAGCAAAGATATCAGTTGAGGACTAAGGTGCGTCTGACCCAAGCCATGGTACTTTCAATAACTTCATATGGATGCGAAAGCTGGACAGTGAATAAGGAAGACCATAGAAGAATTGGTGCCTTTGAGTTATGGTGTTGGAGGAGAATACTGAAAGTTCCATGGACTGCCTAAAGAACCAATAGATTTGTTTTGGAAGAAGTGCAGCCAGAGTGCTCCTTGGAGGTCAAGATGGCCAAATTTCGTGTCTCATGCTTTGGACATATTGTCAGGAGGGACCAGTTGCTGGAGAAGGATATCATTCATGTTTGGTAAGGTGGAGGGTCAGCGAAAAAGGGGAAGACCCCGAATGAGATGGATTGACCAGTGGCAGCATCCATGGACTCAAGTGTGGCAACAGTAGTGAGGTTGGCCCAAGATCAGGCAGTGTTTTGTGTTTTGTTCTGCTGTGCATAGGGTTGCTATGGGTGGAATGACACTTACCAACAACAACAACTTGCCTGTGTTTATAATCCCATTTAGGAATGGGTTCTCTTTGTATGTTAATGAGATAGGATTAGCCTAGGATACATTTTGAATCTATCTCTTTTGAGATGTAAAATATGCAGGTCCTAAAAGAGATTAGACAAGCAACAGGGCACGGATGGGGGAAGAAAGCTGCCAAACCACCTGAAGATCACCCAGGAGCAGAAGGTCAAAGAGATAAGGGCATTCCTTCAGAATCAGAGCAGAAAGAAAGCCTTCCTGGAGAGTTGGCACCCTGAATTCAGACTTCTAGCCTCCCATACTGTGAGAAAATGAATTTGTGAAGCCACCCACTGTGGCATTTCTGTTCTGTTGTTGTTAAGTACTGTTGAGTCAATTCCAACCCATAGGGACCCTATACAGGTCTGAGGAGCAACTGGTTGCTTTGAACTGCTTTGTTTGCAGTCCAGTGCTGAGCCTACAGTGCCGCATCAGGAGTCTATTCTGTTATATTTCTGTTATAGCAGCACTCAGTAACTAAGACAATACCTAATAGAGTGACTGGAATGGCATATATATTCAGAGAATGTTAGTTCCTTTCTTGTGCTCTTGCACAAGAACATGCAACAATTAAGTGGTGGAAATATAATTAATACCCACATCTGTCTTTCTTCATGCTCTTTACCCTACTCTCCTTAGATGCTAAATTTAACTAGCAGATTTATTGTGGTGTTGGGACTAAAATGTTTCTTTGTCCTCGATCAACTGTTCTTTTTGCTGCTCAGTGTTGCCTGCCTTATCTAAATCAGACTTTTGTTATGGATCTTGTATATTATATCCAAACTCTTTAGAACTATATGTGATATAGAGATTATTGATAGGCTTCTACTTTAAAATTTTAGCTATATGACTTAAATAAGTATCTATTGTATTTCAAAACTGAGCCTTATCATCAGGCATGGTTTCTGCTGCAGCTTTTGCCTTGCAGAGGCTTGGATGCAGGTCCTAAGATAGAAAGACATGGCGGTATTCGTAGCGGTTGTGGGAATAGTAGGATGAGAAGAGTGAACAAACTGGATTGAGAGCTATAGCTTCTTCTGTGTGAAACACAGAAGTGCATATGTAGTCAGCAACAGAGCCTACAATTTGAGTTTTAGTATATATACCTTTTTCTTATGTATAAGGGATTCTGATAAATGTGTTAGCAGTAACAATACCTCATTTCATATATAAATAGATGTTATGGTTTTATGTGTGTGTATTATTTAATATGCTGCATCTCATGATAAAACAAATGCAATCATGTTCTGTGTTTTCCTTCTTCATTTAAAACTTTTTTCTTGTATTATATTTCTTACATTTTGCAGCTTCTCTTATTTTTTACATTTGCCTTCCATTACTTGGAAGTATTGTTTTTTCATCTCTAGCTTAAATTCTTGAAATATATATATATTTTTTTCAGATTACCTCCAAAGGGAAAATATGTACCTGAATTTATTGATTGCACCAGAATAGATATTTTGCCCTTCTGTATACATTTTACCAAATTATTGTTAGAATTTACTTGCCCAGCATGCCAGTGTTATATCCAAATGCCTTTCTTACCTCATAAAACCTTATTTATTTTTCCCAGCTAACAAAACTGAAAAGATTTTGTAAGCACTGAGTTTTCTCAGAGTGGCATGGGAAAAAGCAATTTTCAAAAATTTTCAACTTCTGTAAGAGAAAGAAAAATAATTTACTACAGATTAATA
>NW_006408592.1:2493769-2497383 GCF_000296735.1 Chrysochloris asiatica
TTTTTTAAATCACCACAAAGGGGACATGTTGATGTTCGTTGAGATGAGTATTTGAAATCTTGGAGTCACTGACTCTTGCTATTGAAAAATGGTCACCAATTCAGGAGACACAAAGGGGTAAGCCTTCTGGAGACAGAAATGGAAGGATAGTTTTAAAATTGAACTACTGATTAGGAATATTTTCTGAGCTAAGCAATAGACACAGCACTAAAATAATTTCACTGGATTTATTTTATAGTTCTTATATGTTAGAAAAGTATGCAAATGCTATATATGCCAGTAATTGATCCCATAATGTGTGAAACGCTGAGTTTTGGGGAGCCGACTCTGGTGGTCATTCATTCTGCAATATTTTCTCTATACTTTAGGCCTATTATTGGTTACTTCTTTGGATAGAAGAGTCTAATTAGTGAAAAGATGCACCCGAAACATTGGATTTTAAAATATTGAATTAAAGCATATTTTTGCCAATCAGGCAAACTATTCCCTCACTATTCTAGAACAATATACAAGGGTAAGTAAAATGTATTGCTACTAGGGTTTCAGTTCATATGCATAGGTAGTTTCCAAACAAAACATGATATGTCTGCAATCAGTGGCTGTATTACTGCAGACAGGTTCTCTCAGTAATACATTTGCCTTAGTCTTGTTAGGGTACCTTCATAGAGAGATCCAATCAAATCAGTGACTTCCAAAGGGACCTGCTGGGCCAGTTCAGATCAAGGTAGAGAGGGCAGTTCAGAAGGTTATGGTGACTGTTTTCTGGGATCTCCAAGAGGCACTCTTTTTTTAAAGTTTTTATTGTAAATTGATTGATTAGTTTACATGTGGGAACATCAGTTTTACACTCATTTCATTGCCATTATTACAATCTCTGTGCATCATCATTCAACAATATTTGCTTCTAGTCCCTTTTTTTTTTTAGGGGGAAGGTGTACACAAAAACACTCAGGAATATATAATCATTTAACAACCAAAGGTCACATTCTACAAGCCTGCCCCCTGGCCACCAGCACCTGGTGGCCTGCCAGCACACAGCCTTTCTCTTTTTATGAGTTCAGAGTCCTCAGCTACTCTCTCTCCATGCTTTCATCTGTCTCCACCAATGGTATCACTGCTTCTCTGGATAGGGTCCCACATCCAAGGGGTGCTATTGATAGATGTTCTTGAAGGACACAGGATAATCACAGGAACTTATTAAAAAGAAATCTTAAGGAAATAGAATACTGTATTGGTGAGAAAAAGGCCAGGAACTTTGTTTAATGTTTTTTTTTCATCATGATAATGCATCTACTTATTCTTTGAGGAAAACAAGGACTGCCCTATGAGGATTTTATTGGAAAGTCTTACTCCACCCACACTATAAACCTGATCTTACCCCTCAGACTTTTTTTTTTTTCCAAAAACATTTCAAAGGAACACAATTTCAGTCCCTTATGGATGCCCAAATGGTTATTTTGATGTGGTGTAAATTGAAGAGCATATAATACATTGGAGGAAGGTTTAAAGAAGATGGAAATACTTTCTTCAGAAGAACATAAACTTAATGGAGGATATGTTAAGAAACAATAGCTTCACATCTTGATACTTTGTTTAATAAAGCTTTCTATGATTTTATAACAACTTTTGATTTGCCCTTGTATTCATATGTGCTTCTTCCTTAATATATACTTTGTTATCATGTCTGTGATTATAAAATATTTTTAGTATAAGGCTGAAATGCCTAACTTTTCTTTTTTAATTAAGGAAAGGGGGCCTTTTCCCAAGCTATAATTCCTTTTTTGTAGCAGTCAAGACACGAGGTCTCTGTATCCTCAATGTAGGTTGCTTTGTCAGCAAAGGATCATGAGTTTTACCCACTCTCTTCTGTCCAGTCAGTCATTCTAAATTACAAATAGTAAGCTTTCTGCATGGGTGCAAGTTTTTAGTGTCTCAAGGCTATTTCAAGAATTATGGCCAAATCATATCTATTATGAAACAATTCTCTGGCACCATTTATTTTGGGTTTTAGGTTCAAGAGGAATGATGTATTTATAAAGTAGAAAATACTTGAAAATAAATAATTAAACTTAATAATTTTCAAATGCTGGGTAAAATTATGTATCTAATTTCAGCTATTGACATCAGTGAGGCCTTAACTCTATTTGGGTAAGACTCTGAGTCTTCTATTGTTGTTGTTGTTAAGTGCCCTCGAGTCAATTCCGACCCATAGTGACCCTGTATAGGGTTTCCAAGGAGCAGCTGAGGCTTCTGTAGGGGTTATTATTTGGAAAGTTGTGACATATTAATTATAAAAGTGTTGGTAAGACTATTTTGGAATGAACCCGTTAGGTTGTATTTTAGTTAAAATTATATTTTAGTAAAAATGGAAAATAAACAGGCTTATTGAGTGCCTGCCATGTGCTAAGACACATGTTTTGCAGTAGAAAATGATACTCAGTCTTGGCTTTTAAGACACTTAAAATAAGTTAGAAAGATAGATGTAGAAGTGGGCAGTTTTAATGCTGTATGATGATGTCAACACAAGGTGTCTTGAAATGCAGAAGAGCACTCAGTCCACAATGTTATGAAAATTTCTTAGATGTAACAAAACACCTTGAGAGAATGAGTCACTGGGCCTGTGGGCTCAGGCCCATGGTCTTGGGAAACACCAAGGTCAATTAACATAACATTATCCACAAAAACAATTCTCTGTATTCTACTTTTGTTAAGTACCAACTGGGGTCTTAAATAGTCTTGAACAGCCATCTAAAGTGCAACTATTGGTGTCTCCCTGTTTAGAGCAAAGAAGACTGATGAAATTTGCAAATGCATGGAAGCAATTAGTCCCGTGGACTAATGGACCATGTGAATATTAGGACCTGAGATTAGAAGAACTAGGTAGTGCCTGGCTGCCATTATCAACTGCTCTGAAAGGGATCACATTATAAGATCCTGCATGGAGTGAGAAGAAACTGTAGAATTAAAATCATAAAACACACCAGGCTTACTGATTGAATAAAGACTGGTGGAACACAACACTATGGTCCTTAGTTATCCCTCAGGTCTGGAAATGAACTCCAGTAGCTCAATTATCAACCAAACAATAGATAGGTCTGTAAGGGGAACAATAACACTGTAAGGGAAGTACACATACTTAAGAAAAATCAATGATTTGAGATCAAAAGGGTAGCATTTACATAAGGACACAGTTCAGAAGGATAAGGAAATAAGGAAGACTAGAAACAGGAAACATAGGGAGAAAGTGGGATAAGTGATATTATGTTGTGGGGATTGCAACTTATAAAATGTATACGAATTATTGAATGGAAACTGCTCTCCTCTGTAAATCTTCATCCAATTCACAATATAATGTAAAGAAGAGGAAGAAAAGAGCACCTACCACCATCTAGGAGAGTCAGGGATTCTTTCTCAAGGTGTGACAATAAGGTGAGATAGAAAAGACCACTAGCAGCTTACCAGACAATGTGGAGAGTGCGAAGATTCTGTTTCAATTAATTGTTTCCTTGCCTTAAACTATACCTACCACCCTTGTCTTAGTTCTCTAGTGTAGCTATAACAGAAATACCACAAGTTGGTACCTTCATAAACAAATTTATTTTCTCACAGTTTAC
>NW_006408592.1:2503582-2505357 GCF_000296735.1 Chrysochloris asiatica
TTTTTTTTTTTCCGTAATGATGGTCTGGTTTTTACAAATTCTTTTAATTTCTGTTTGTCTGAAAATAACCTAATTCCACCACCAAATGATGGACAGTTTTGCTGGATATATAATTCTTGGTTGGCAATTTGTTTCATTCAGAGCTTTATATATGTCATTCCATTGTTTTCTTGCCTGCATGGCTTCTGCTGAGAAATCAGAGCTTAGTTTTTTAGTTCTTCTTTGAAGGTGACTTTTAATTTTTCCTTAGCTGTTCTCAGTATTTTTGTCTTTGGTTTTGAAAGGATTGATTATAATATGTCTTGATGTTTTTCTTTTGGTTTCTATCTGGTTTGGAGTTCAGCTTCTTGAATGATTATCTTCCTGTCTTTCATGATGTTAGGGAAGTTTTCTTCCAACAACTTGTGTACAATATTCTCTATAGTGTTTTTTGTTGTTGTTGTTCTTTTTTCTGATTGTTCTTCTAGCAGATGAATACTAAGAGATTTTTCTTCAAGTGCAGTCCTTTGTCTTTGCATTGATTTCATTCTATTTCTTTGACTTTTTAGTGTGTTATCTGTTTGTGAAGCCTTAGTTTTAATCTTCTGGCTTTCTAATTGCTGTTTTTGTATGGTTCCCATTTTTTTCAATTGTTTTGTCAGTTAGTTTCCTGAATTTTTACATAGTTTTGGCTCTGTTTTCCTTAATTTAATCTGTAGTTCCCTGGATCTTTCTCATAATCCATTGAAGTTTTTAATTAGCATTCTTTTAAATTTATTACTAGATAGTTCTGATACCATTTCTGGTGTTATATTTTCTGACTGTATTTTGGTAACTTGTTTGAGGCACTCTGTCTTGCTTTTATTGTGTAAGCTGAAACTGTTTTCTCTGAGACATCGTGGTGTTGTATGTATGTTTAGTTGATGATTGTATATGCATGTATTCTCAGATACTTACCACTTGTCTACTGGTGAATGTGATGAACTTTCTCTGTTCACTGTGTAGTGTGGTTCAGGGCAAGTTCACTCACCTCCAGAAGCACTATGCCAGGTCCCTACCCCAGACAGAGCAGAGGCTGTGCAGGTGGGGGTGCCACTGGCCCTTGGGTTGGCAAGGGTGGGGATTGGCCATGCCCCCAGAAGCCAGAAGGGTAGAATTGGATAATTGCACCCCCTTGCCACAAACCTCCAGTCATGTCCTGTGTCTGCAGACTGCTATATCAAGAGCAGCTCACAAAACCTCAAGATGGCCTTGCTGCTGCAGGCTAGCCTACAATCTGCCTGCTTTTTTTTTTTTTTTTTTTCACCTCTTTCACTGCTTCTGTTCAGCTTCCTCTTTCAGTGGGCACTCAATCCACTTCTCTGCTCTATTCTCTGATGCTTAGGGTTCCAGGATTATCAGCTGTATTTATTTACTCTATTTCCCATGTCTTTATCGCAGAGGGTGGGTTCAGTGCACCTGCTTACTCTGCCATCTTGCCCTGGACTTCCTTTCTATATTCTTTTTGATACTTCCTGCTCCATTTAATAGTTTGCCCATAGAATTCTTCAATATTGCAACCCATGCTTTAATTTTTTCTTTAGTTCTTTCAGTTTGAGAAATGCTTAGCATGTTCTTCCCTGTTTGTTTTCTAACTCTAGGTGTTTGTACATTGCATTATAGTACTTTATTTTGTCCTTGACATCTGCTCTTTAAAATTCTCTGTTTAGCTCATTTACTTCCTCATTTCTTCCATTTGATTTAATTCTCTATGCTCAAGAGCAAGTTTCAGAGTCTCTTCTGATACCCTTTCTGGC
>NW_006408592.1:2507297-2508234 GCF_000296735.1 Chrysochloris asiatica
ACACATATTTTTTGGGAGCACGATTCAGTCCATAACATTTATCATCATAGATAGAAGTGATAGTGTGGGAAAAACTAAACCTAGCTTAAAAGGGAAGGGATAAAATCAGGAAATTATTGAGTTGGACTCTCACTGTAACAAAACTATTAAGTATGTAAGAAACATTCCTTTATGTTCCATAATTTAATTTTATTTCTGCTTCTTAGTTGCTGACTGGTAGACAATAAAACTTATATCCATTTTGTGATTTCTACTACTCTTCTTGGGTTTTGTTAGGGTTAGTCTGGAATTAGGGAGCACAGCAGCTTTGTAGGCTAAACACTGGACTGTAAGCCACAGGTCAGTGGTTTGAGCCCACCAGCTGTTCCATGAGAAAACAATGAGGCTTTCTGCTCCTGCAAAGACTTACAGCCTCAGAAATCCTATACAGGGTTGCTGAGTGAGAACCTACTTGAAACACTTAACAACAGCAAGAAGTCTAGAATGGGCTGTACTCTATCATTGGTCATCCATATACAGTAGCTTACTTCAGAGACATGAATTATTGTGTCTGCATAATTATTTCTGCTCTGGCAGCAATTTGCTACTTCCAAGACATGGACTTTTTTGTTTTTGTTTTTTTGCAGAATTTCTGGATTTTTGTTTACCTTGTTTAATTGATTCTGATGCCATTCCACTCTAGGTCTTGCTAACTTCTAGCAGAGCCTAAGATTCCTGCTTCTCTTGGACCCAAAGATGTCTCTCTATTCCTCAGTTGGAAAAAATATTTTTCCTGATTGTGGAGGGGCTAGGAAAAATCATTTTCTACTTTTACTTGAGAATCTCTCTTTGAACCCTATTTCAAACTCTTCATTTATTGTGTTTTTGAGTTTTGGAAAGCAAATTGTTGTTGTTAAGGATTTTTTACTTAGTTCTGACTCATAACAACCCTGTATAG
>NW_006408592.1:2510884-2512241 GCF_000296735.1 Chrysochloris asiatica
TTTGCCATGTATGTTAATCTCAAATTGTCTGCTGTTGTTGATTCTCTGTTCAAATAACTCCCTTTAGAGTTTTTGTAAGCTTGGTCTGGTTTTTACAAATTTCCTTTAATTTCTGTTTGTCTGGAAATGTCCTGATTTTACTGTTTTATTTGATGGACAGTTTCGCTGGGCATATGATTCTTGGTTGACAATTTTTGCCTTTCAGAATTTTATATCTGTCATGCCATTGTTTTCTTGCATGCACAGTTCTGCTGAGACACCAGAATTTAACCTTACTAGTTAACCTTTGTAGATAACCTTTTGTTTTCCCAAGCTACTCTGAGGATTCTTTCCTTGTCTTTGGTTTTGGAAAGTTTAATTAAAATATGTCTTGGTAGTTTTCTTTTGGGGTTATCCTGTTTGGGATTCATTCAGCTTCCTTCTTGTATTTCATGGTGCTAGGCAAGTTTTCTTCCAACAACTCATTGACAATTTTCTCTCTTTCTTTTTTTGTTTCTCTCTGTTCTGGAATTCCAGTCACATGTTAGTTATTCTTATTGATGGTGTTCCATCATACATTTGAGTTTTTCTCTTTTTCTGATTGTTTCTCTGGTGGTGGTTGTGCACTTCAAGTTGGTTCCTATTCATAGCAACCCTGTATAGGGTTTCCAAAGCTGTAAATATTTAAAGGAGCAGAAACGTTCATCTGTCTCCTTTGAAACAGCTGGTAGATTCAAACTGCTGACTTAGCAAAAAAAAATTCAAAACCATTAAAATACCAGGGTTCCTTGATTTTTTTCCTCTGGCTAATGAGTATTGAGAGATTTGTCTTTAAGCTCATTTATTCTGTCTTCTATTGATTTAATTCTATATCTTTTCCCTTTCAATGTACTATCTGTTTCTGAAGTCTTAGTATTAATCTTCTGACTTTCTAGTTATTGTTTTTGCATGGCTTCCTATTTTTCATTTATTTTGTCATTTTGTTCTTGAAGTGCTTTCCTGAATTCTTCTAGAGGTTTTCGTTTCCTTGATTTCATATGCAGTTTTCTCTCAGTCCTTTGAAAGTACCTAAATGGCATTCTTTTCAATTTATTATCAGGTAATTCCAATGCCATTTTAATACCATTTCTGGTGTTAAATTTTATGACTCTGTAATTTGGTCACTTTAAAACAAACAAACAAAGAAACAAAAACAATCTTTTCATTATGAATTAGTGAAGGTTTACAGAGATCATCAGTTTTACATAGAAAATTGAAACTCAGATAGGACTGGTTCCAAATCCAAGTGTTTTCTGCTAAAATGTTTAGCTTGGAAAATCCTTCAACTATATCCAGAAATGGAAGTTTTGAGAGAAGCAAATTTTCACTGGACAAGTGT
>NW_006408592.1:2513171-2514993 GCF_000296735.1 Chrysochloris asiatica
CAGACAAGATCATAAGTTTTACATTCAACAAATCATACACTTTGTTTCATCTCAATGATTGCAATCCCCTCCTTGTAAGAACAGTTATCTCATTTCCTCCTGTGGTTCCTTTTTCTATTACACCCTTCTTTCTAACCCTTCTCAGCTTTGTTCTTCAGTAAATGTTGCTCTTTTGATCTTGAATGATTGAACATTCCATGGTTTGTATACCTTACTAGTGTTGTTTTCCCCCCTGTATACTTAAACCTATTGCTTGGCTGAAAATTGGTTTATGAAGGTGAATTCTGTTCCAGATTTTTAAGAGTGGTTGAGGAACATAGTTTCAGGTTCTTCCATTCTCTTTCTGACCAGTAGACCTGGTCTTTCTTTTTGTAATTTTGGATTTTATTCAACATTTTTTTCCCACTGTATCATGGACTTTACATGAGATCACTTTTATAGCAGTTGGTAGTGGTAGCTGAACACCATCTAGTTCTTCTGGTCTCAGAATTATGGTGACTGATGTCCACATGTTCCATTGGTCCATTGGACTAGTTAATTCCAAGTATCTTCAATTTTCCTCCCTATCCTTTCATCTGCATATGGAGAGACCAATAGTTGCACCTTAGAGTATTGCTCATGAGCTGTTAAGATCCCAGTTGCTACTCACCAAAGTAGTATGTAGAACATTGTCTTTGTGGACTACATATGTCAGTTGACCATGGTGTCTTTTGAGACTATGATCCTGAACTCCCAGGTCTAGTAACCCATTGCTTTAAGAAGTTTGATGATATCTAAGAAGTTGTCATCATTTTGTCCACTGTAATGCTGTACCACATCATAGGTGTGTTTGCAACAAGGGTAAGTGCCCATGTACAAATAACTTCTTTCAAACCCTTATATATTTGTGGGTATACTCCCACACTTCCTTCCATACCTACTCAGCCTGTATATCTGTTCATGTATCTAACCATAGAACACAACTTCCAAGGTTGCTTATATAACATTATATGGACATTTGTCTCATTTAGCCCTTGCATACCTCCCTGTGTCTCCACCAGTCTTCATCATTCTTGTGCCAACTTTCCTCTTCTTGTCTATTGTCCTACCCCCTTCTTGTCTATTGTCTTCCCCATCACCCAAGTTAATATGTATCTACCCTCTCACCAGTGAATTATACTTCCTTCCCTCCCACCCCTGGTAACCATCAAAGAATGTTTCCTTAAGCACGAAAACCTTTTCTTGCATTTTTATAATAGTGTCTCTTACAATATCTGTCCTTTTCTGATTGACTAATTTCACTCATCTGCTTTCACTAAAGTAGGATATAGAGCACTGTCTTTGTGGCCTTTGTTATGCCAATTGACCATGGTATCTCCAAAGACTATAGCACTAAGCTTCCAGACCAGCAGCTAATTCCAAAGTGTTTGTAATGTCTAAGATGTTTTCGTAACTTGTCCCCTGTATGCTCCACCACATTCATGGGTATGTTCACAGCAAATATAAATACACATGTACAAATATCCTCCATCAAATTTTGATATATTTGTTGATACACTCCCACTCTCCCTCTGTCACCCATTCAACCTGTGTTTCCATCCATGTAACTACAAGTAGGATTGTATATATAACAGTATTCACTTCTGTTGCTTTTAACTCATACACTCCTATGTGTGTCTTCCCATGCATTCATAGTTCTTCTGTCAACCTCACTAGTATTGTATATCACCTTCTCCTTCACCCATGTTTACACGGGCCTACCCTCTAGCCAACGAATTATTCCTCCTACCCCTGGTAACCATCAAAGAATGTTTCTTTTAGTGTGAAAACCTTTTCTTAAGTT
>NW_006408592.1:2517638-2519198 GCF_000296735.1 Chrysochloris asiatica
CCAAGGAATTCACAATTTTTTAAATAAAACATTGTATTATTGTTTGTTGACTGCTGCACAGCATTTACATAAGTAAAACTTACAATGAACGTTATTGCATAAATAGATGAACACATTTTTTTTTTTTTTAACCTTAGCAAGTCAGTTATTAAACATCTACCAGCGCATTGTTGCCTGGAAGCCCAGTGAAGAAAAACTGAGTAGAACATTATCAAAGGATGCTGATGAACCATGATGAATGAGAATTGACAATTGGATTTAGTAATAAGTGACCTTGACAAGAGCTGTTTTAGTGAATTACAGGAAGGAAAAATCCCAGCAGACTGGTCTAAAGAGAGAATGGGAGGAAAGGAAGTGGAAGCAGTCCGAATTTCAAGGAGTTTCCCTATAAAGTAGAATAGAAAAATGAAGACTGTAGTTAGTTGGAGAGGACTAGTCAAAGGAAGTTCTTTTTTATATATAATAACTGATTTTGTAGTTTGTGTGCTAATGTGAATGATTGAATGGAAAGTGTCTTAGTTGTCTGTTGCTTTTATAACAGAAATATTACAAATGGATGACTTTAACAGACATTTATTCTCTCACAGCAGAGGAGGCTAGAAGTCAAAATTTAGGCACCAGCTCTTGGAGAAGGCTCTTCACTGTCTACTGTCTCTGAGGAAAAGGGAAGGTCCTTACCGCCTTCACATTTGTGGCCCTAACATTCACTGGAGATCTCCATGTGTCTTGGCATCAATCTTCCCTTGGGTCTAGGGGGATCTCAGCACAGAGACACCAGATCCAATGGACATGCTCCACTTTTGGCTCTTAGTGTTGGGCATGTCCTTCACTCTCTGCTTGCTTCTCTTTCCTTGTGTCTCTTCTAAGATCAAAGTTGAGTCAGGTCACAACCTGGGGGAAACTCCCCTTACATCAGATCCGGGCTCTGACCTGTGGCAATGAAGATGAAGAATTGAAAGGCTCAGGAGAAAGGAGGATATATGAAATAAACTGCCTAATAAGTATGAGACATAATTATTATTGGTATATATTGTTGATGTCGCGTCAGTTCTGACTCATGGTGACCCTGTATATTGTTTCTGAGGGTGGTGGAGTGAACTGCTTAGTATGTCTCTTCTAACCTCTGTCTTTGTAACTCCTACCAACTATTTTTTGCTTAATGGAGCTGAAGAAAAGAAGGTGGGAGAAGATATTGACAAGACGACACGATTCAGCTTTGGAAGTTAACAGAGTTCACTGTAATTGTAGAAACTTGAAACTCTAGCATGAGTATAACATGAACCATCTCAGAAACTTGAAGGGGCATCTCACTACCACCAAAGAAGAAGAGTCCAGAGTGGAGAATGGCCTTTGAATCCCTGCACATTGAACCTCCTGGACCCAGAGACAGAAAGCTGTGACACTGGAAGTGTGGCAGAAGAGAAGCAGCAGCAGAACCAAGAAGCAGAATATGAGACAGAGTAGCAGCCTTACCTGTCCCTGGGGAAAGTAAAGCTGTGTGACTTTGGGAAGGAAATGCACTTGTAGAGTACCTCCAGGCACTTAAGTGGGACTCTTAGA
>NW_006408592.1:2519479-2520077 GCF_000296735.1 Chrysochloris asiatica
GGCACGGTGGTGGGATCGGTGCTCATTGTTTACACTGAGGTTGTAAAGCTTTGCAGGAACAAAAAGCCTCATCGCTTTTCTGTGGAGAGGATGGGTGGATTTGAACTACCGACCTTGCGGTTAGCAGTTCAGTGCTTATCAATGCTCTACTGTATGTGTATGGTTGTTGTTGTTGTTAAGTGCTGTTGAGTCCGTTCCGACCCATAGCGACCCTGTACAGGGTTTCCGAGGCTGTAAATCTTTACGGGAGCAGAAAGTCCCATCTTTCTCCCGCGGAGCCGCTGGTAGTTTCAAACTGCTGACCTTAAGCTTGGTAACACAGTTACTAACCAAAAGGTTAGTGGTTTGAACATACCAACTATTCCAAAGATGAAGCAGTCTGTGTTTGTAAAGATTTACAGCCTTGGAAACCCTAGGGATGGTTTTATTCTTCCTATAGAGTTGGTATGAGTTGGGATTGACTTGATAGCAAATATTTTTTATTTCTTAATAAAGAGATATATTGGAGAAGTAAGAGGGCTTTTAAAATATTTAAAAACAATTGTCACCTGTTACATGCAAAGGTACTGCCACTCTGGTGACTTTTTTTTTTTTTTTT
>NW_006408592.1:2520469-2524847 GCF_000296735.1 Chrysochloris asiatica
GTGACTTTTTAAAGGATATTTTGTTTTGTGGGGGATGAAGACATGTATTTGAAAAAGCTGTATTATATACTTGGGTTGGAAAAGTGGTTTGGAAGAAGGGGAGATAGTTATTAATTTCCATGGGTGCAGCCAGAGATGGCTTTATCTAAATTAAGGAACACTGGATTTTTCTGGTGACTTAGAGATTGCTTTCTATGTGCTAAACATTGTGCTAAGCATTGCACAGACACTATCCCATTGAATACTACTAGTACCTGTGAGGAAACTGAAGCTCAGAGAGGTTAAGTAACTTGTTAAAGGTCACACATAGCTAGTAAGCAGGCTTTGGACTCAGATCTAGCTGACAACTGGTTCTTATCATTGATAGTGATGTGTGGGAAGACATGTGGCACAGGGAACTGCAAGAGTACAAAGGAAAGAAAAAGCAAGTGTGTGTGTGTGTGTGTGTGTGTGTAGGGGCTAGAATGTATAGTGAGAAATAAAGTTGAAAATATAGGTTGTAAACAGATCATGGAACCATTTCAATGGCCGTGTTAAGGACTCTGGACATTATTTTGCAGGTAATCATCAACTTTAGGGTAATTATTTTGACAAGAGAGAATCCTACCTACTTTGTGAATATCTTTTGGTCAGCATTGCACTGAATTCCTTTGTTTTATTATATACTTGAAGATTTTTTTGAAAGGCAGAAACACAGAAATAAAAGTGGACTTTTAAAGGTACCAGTTAAATGTAATCATCAGTTATATATCATCTATTATGGAATGTATGGTTGTTTTACTAAACTATTTTGTGTCATGATATTAGAATCCCAACTATGGGATAATTTAATGTTTGTTTATGATTTTTCTGGGTCAGTAAGATAAAATTTTAAAATGTTTTTCAGATGCTGACCGAGCTTTATCATTACTGGAAGAATACTGTAAAAAATTGCGGAAACCAGAGGAGCAGCGATTGAAAAATGCTGTTAAACAGGTGATGGGGATCTTTAAGAGCAGCTTATTCCAAGCTTTGCTAGGTATGTAGTACAAAAATTATTTATCATCTTAATGGACAGAATTGGACTTAATCATTTAGTTAATGGGGTTGTTGTTGTTGTTGTTAAGTGCCGTTGAGTTGGTTCCAACACATAGTGACCCTGTATAGGGTTTCCTAGGCTGTAAATCTTTATGGGATCAGAAAGCCTCATCTTTCTTCTGCAGAGCAACTGGTAGTTTTGAACTGCTGACCTTAAGGTTCACAGCCTGATTTGTAACCACTACGCTACCAGTTAATGGGGTTGTTGTTGTTGTGTAGTGCCGTCGAGTCGGTTCCTACCCATAGCGACCCTGTATAGGGTTTCCAAGGAGCAGCTGGTGAGCTTGAACTGCCGACTTTACAATTCAAACGGCTTTGCAGTCTGGTGCATTAACCCACAGTGCCACACCAGTTAATGGGGTTAGAGAACATATATTAACGAAATTTCAAACTGGAGTAATTTTCCTTGATATTAGAAGAAAGAGTTGTTTTCTTTCTTAAAGGTAACAAAAAATGCTTTAAAATGTGAATAAGTACTGAAAGAGTATTTTGTATTGAAAGAAATGTTTATTATTAGTAACTTATTGCAAAAATTGAGACCCAATATGTTTAGCATGGATTGAATTATATGTCCCCAAAATATGTGTCGAGTTGGCTGGACCAGGATTCTCATTGGCTTGGCAGTTAGGTAATAATACAATATTGTTGTTGTTGTTGTTAAGTGCCGTCGAGTCGGTTCCGACCCATAGTGACCCTGTACAGAGTTTCCGAGGGTGTAAATCTTTACGGGAGTAGAAAGCCTCATCTTTCTCCCGCGGAGCAGCTGGTAGTTTCGAACCGCTGACCTTAAGGTTCGCAGCCCGATTCGTAACCACTACGAATATGGCAGCTATTTAATGGTGTAGTCATGCACCATGACGTGTTCTGATGCAATCAGTCAATCGGTTGTAAGGGGATTAGGGTGGGATGCAATACTCAACGCTGATTCCATATAAGGGGAGATTCCATGGGTGTGGTCTAAATCACTTTTTGTCTCACAAAATATAAAAGGAGAGAGAAGCCAGCAGAGAGGAAGGAACCTGAGTACAAGCCTGTAGTAGAACAGTGTGTCCTTTGGAACTGGGGATCCCTGTGCTGAGAACCTCCTAGGCCCAAGAGAAGATTGCTGCTAAGACACATGGAGAACTCTAAGGAATGCTGGTCTTACGGGTATTGAAAGGAGATAAGGACCTTCTCTCATAGCAGAGAGAGAGAGAGAGAGAGAGAGAGAGAGAGAGAGAGAATTGTCTCCTAATGTTGACGCCCTGAACTTGGACGTCTACATAAGGGAATAAGTTTCTGTTTGTTAAAGCCATCCACTTGTGATATTTCTATTGTAACAGCATGAGATAACTAAGAGAGTGCTAAAGAAGGACGTTATTGCCTGATAAAATAATGGTGTGTCACATTCGATACAGAATCAGTTTTACTTTTACTCTCTTAAAAATAAAATCAAACCAAACATTCTGTTCTTTTGTGCTTCTCTTAGAAGAGTTATAACCCAGAATTTAGAAGTTTATTAAAAATACCATTGCTTTGGAATTTTGACAGTTTTTCATGAATCCTAGCATGTAATGTTTAACCTTATGTTTATTCTCTTGCTTCTAATGATTCTGAAAAAACCCAAGGATATGTGTTTTAAAAGTGTATGTCTATATACATCGTTTTATTTCCACAAGCATAACATTTCATTCCTTTTTAACAATAATATTCTGAGGGTTGTAATAAACTAACACTAGCAACTGCATACAGACTTACATTTATTATTAGCTAACAGGGTGCAGAAGGAAGGAGGAACAGGCGCTAATTACTTAGGGGACACTGGGCTTTTCTTTTAAGGGTGATAGAAAACTTTGGAAACAGATAATAGTGCTGGTTGCATAACATGATGAACATAATGTCACTGAATTATACCTATAAAGAATGTTGAAACATTTATACGTATTCCACTTCATAATGTGTATATATATACATTTCATATATATATGTATATATATATTTATATATATGCCATTTCAACATTCTTTATATATATTATTCTGTTGTACATAAGCTCACTATGAGTCAGTACCAACTCCACGGCACCTAACATCAACAACAACAACATATGTGTTGTTGTTAGGTGTTGACGAGCCCGATTCATAGTGACCCTATGCACAACAGAATGAAAATTGTCTGATCCTGTGCTAGCCTTACAATTGTCATTACAGTTGAGCCATTGCTGCTGCCACTGTGCCAGTCCATCTCATTACGGGTCTTCATCTACTTTTGCTCACTCTCCAATTTACTAAGCATAATATCCTTCTCCAGGGACTGGTTCCTCCTTATACCATGTCTGATGTATGAGAGATGAAGTCTGGCCATCCTGGCTTCTAATGAGTGTTCTGGTTGTACTTCTTCAAACACAGATTTATTTGTTGTTCTAGTATTCCGTATTGTTGCTGTTAAGGTGCTGTCAAGTCTGTACTGACTCATAGTGACCTTATGCACAACAGAATGAAACACTGTCTGCTCCCAGGCCAACCTCACAATCATTGCAATGTTTGAGCGCATTGCTACTGCCACTGTGCCAATCTGTCTCATTGGGCGTCTTCTTTTTTGCTGAAACTTTACTAAGCATAATGTCCTTTTCTAGTGACTTGTTCTTCCTGATAACATGTCTGAAGTATGAGAGATGAAGTCTTGTCATTCTGGCTTCTAAAGAACATTCTGGTTGTACTTCTTTTAACACAGATTTATTTGTTCTTTTAGCAGTTCATAGTACTTTTAATATTTTTCTCCAACACCAAAACTCAAGTGCATTAATTCTTTTATGATCTTCCTTATTCACTGTTCAATTTTCACATGCATTTAAGGTTATTGAAATACCATGGCTTGGGTCAGGCTCACCTCAGTCCTCAAACTAACATCTTTGCTTTTGAGCACTTTAAATAGGTCTTGTGCAGCAGCTTTATTTAATGCAGTATGTCATTTGATTTCTTGACTGCTGCTTCCATGAGTGTA
The DNA here is from genome assembly GCF_000296735.1 of Chrysochloris asiatica. Lineage (NCBI taxonomy): Eukaryota > Metazoa > Chordata > Mammalia > Afrosoricida > Chrysochloridae > Chrysochloris > Chrysochloris asiatica. Next base: position 2,524,529 of record NW_006408592.1, read on the forward strand.
GATAGTTGATCCAAGTAAAATAAAGTCTTGGATAAAACACATTTCAAAGGGCAGCTCAAACATTATAATGAAATATGCCAAGACTTGGAGTTCAAAAACCAAATGCAAAGAACACAGTGTTTTTTAAACTGAGAAAACTGAAGAAAAAATTCAAGCCTGTACTTAAAATATGAAAGAATTATATGGCCAAAATGGAGTCCTGGTGCGGCTCTATAGGCTAAGCACTGACTGCTAATTATAGGGTCGGCAGTTCAAACCCACCAGCTGCTCCTCAGAAACCCTCTTTGGGGTAGCTATGAGTCAGAGCCATCTTGATGGT
>NW_006408592.1:2525397-2544903 GCF_000296735.1 Chrysochloris asiatica
ACCCTGATGCACACATGCCCAGATTTTAAACCATTTGGTATCCCCTTGTTCTGTTTAAATGAGTGCCTCTTAGTCTATGTACACGTTCCTCATGAGTACACTTAAGTGTTCCAGAATACGCTTTCTTCTCATTACTATCCATAACTTGTTATGATCCACACAGTTGAAAGCCTTTGTGTGTCAATAAAGCACAAGTAAACATATTTCTTATATTTTCTGCTTTAAGCCAAAATCCATCTGATGTCAGCAAGGATATCCCATGTTCCACATCCTCATCTGAATCTTTCTTGAACCTCTGGAAGTCTCTGGTCATTGTACTGTTGCAACCATTTAAAAATTATCTTCAGCAAAATTTTACTTGTATGTGATATTAATGATATTTTCCCCATATAGTCCTTTAATATTGTAAGTAGAGGCTAGAATTTTTTCTTCAGTTCTTTCAGCTTGAAAAATGCTTAGTGTGTTTTTCCTTTTGGTTTTTGATATTTCATTATGATATTTGACTTTGTCCTCTATTACTGCCCTTTGAAATTTTCTCTTCAGCTCTTTTAACTCCATATTTCTTCCATTCACTTCAGCATCTCTACTCTGGAAAGAAAGTTTCAGAGTCTCCTTTGACATCCATATGGTCTTCTCTTTCTTTCTTGTCTTGTTAATGACCGGTTGCTTTCTTTCTGGCTGATATTCTTGATGTCATCCCACAACTCTTCTGGTCTTTGGTTATTAATATCTAATGCATCAGATCTGTTATTAAGACGGTCTTGAACAGATAGTATATGTTCAAGATCATATTTGGGCTCTTGTAGACTTGTTTTAATTTTCTTTAGTTTCAGCCTGAATTTGCATATGAGCTCATTGATGGTCTGTTCCACAGTCTGCCCCTGTCTTTGTTTTGGCTGATGATATGGAGCTTTTCCACCTTCTCTTTCCACAGATGTAGTCAACTTGATTTCTGTGTATTAGGTGAGGTCTGTGCATGAAGTCATTTTTTATGTTGTTTAAAAATGGTATTTGTAGTGAATGAGTCATTGGTCTACCAAAATTATACCATGCATGCTCCAGAATAGTTTCTATTACAAGACCATATCTTCCAACTACAGATTCCTCTTTTTTTTCCATCCTTCACATTTCATTCACCAATAATTATTAATACATGTTGATTGCATGTTTGATCAATTTTAGACTGAAGGAGTTAGTAGAATTCTTCAATTTCATCATCACTGGCTTTAGTGACTGGTGCATAAGTTTGAGTAAAAATACTATTAACAGGTCTTCCTTGTAGGCATATGGATATTATCATATGGCAAAATGACAGATGAATGGTGGATATAACTCTAGTACAACAGCAAGAAGTAGTAAAAAATACAAATAAATGCCACCCCCCTATAAAAATATCTAACTAAACAATTGTTTAAAAAAATCATTCAATTGGATGTGGAGAAGTTGGAATCCTGATGCATAGCTAGTGGGAATGTAAAACAGTGCAGCCACTGTGGAAATCAGACTGTCTGTTCCTCAAGTAGTTAAATATAGAATTTCCATATGATGCAGCCATTCCACTCTTATGCTGTATCTCCAAGTCTTGACTGGAGGGATTCAAGCAGATACTTCTTCCCAGTGTTTATTACAGTAGCCAAAAGGTAGTTTCAATTTAAATACCAGTCAACAGATAAACTGATAAAACAAATTATATTACATATGTGCAATGGAATATTATTCAGCCATAAGGAGAAATGAAGTTCTGATCCATACTACAACTGGGATACCCCCTGGAAACCTTATGTTGACTGAAATAAGTCAGACAAAAAAGGAGAGATACTGTATTGTTGTTAAGTGCCACTGAGTCGGTTCTAATTCACAGCGACCCTATATAGGGTTTCTGAGGAGCAGCTGGTGAGCTTGAACTGCGAGCTTGAGGTTCTCACTGACCTTGCATTCCACAGTGCCCCACCAGGACTCCAGATACTTAAATGAAATATCTCAAATAGGCAAATGCAGAGACAAAAATTTGCTAGTGGTTATTAGGGGTCAGGAGAAGGAAAACGGGGAGTTATTGTTTAAGTGGTATTGAGTTTCTGTTTGGGGGTGATGAAAACTTTTGGATATCGATAGTGAAATGTTTGCATAATATGGTGACTGTAATTAATATCACTGAATTGTACAGTTAAAAAGGCAAATATATATATATATATATATATATATATATATATGTACACACATATCTATTTTGTCACAAAAATAAAATAACCCTTCATTTATTACATTATATATTTTACTAGGCTTAACCAATACATTTTAAAGAAATATCTGAGTCTGCTAGATATTACCTTTGCTTTCTAAGGTCTGGTGGTTATTGATACACAAATATAAAAATGGGAATTTATGAGGATTAAACTTGAAATATTTTATCTATGTATTTATTATTAAGTGTCAATACTTATTGATAAAACCCTAGATTTATACTTTGAATATAATTTAAAAAATCATTATATTAAAAAAATTTTAATCAGTCTATGGACTGAAAATAGAAATAAAAAGCGTTATAGGATTATTTTGACAGTGGGTTAATTTTAATTCATTAGAATATTCTTTTGATAATGGTAAGAATCAATGCCACAAATAACTGTAATCATCTTGTTGTTGTTGTTAAGTGCCATCGAGTCGGTTCCGACCCATAGCAACCGTGTATAGGGTTTCCAAGGAGCAGCTGGTGACTTTGAACCACCAACCTTGCAATTCAAACAGCTTTTCAGTCTGACGCATTAACCCACAGCACCACACCAGGACTCCATCTTAGCTTGTATTAAATAAAAATAATTTAAAATGAAATCTTACAGAAGTATACATTATCACTAGAGAACAGAGAATTTTGTTTTCTTTTTAAATATTATGCTTTAGGTGAAAGTTTACACAGCAAATTTGGTTCCCCTTTAACACTTGTTATATCACTGTTGCATGCCATTGGCTACATTATGTTAGCACTCTTGTTATTTCCATTCTCTTTGTTCTGTTTCCATTGATCTAGTTTCCCATCTCCTCCTTAGGTTCTCACTTTTGTTTTTGGGTAAATATGGTCTCATATAATTCATTGTTTAAGTGAGCACTTTACTCAGAGATACTACTGTTTATTTTATAAGCTAGTCTCCCTGGCAAATGTAATATGGTCCCACCATTAGAAAAGTCAAGAATAGATTTGAGTATACACACAGAAAGCAAAGTCTTTGGTGGTTACCAGGCATGGGAAAGAGAAAGGTGGGGAAACTCACTTTCTATAGTCTTTTTGTGATTGACTTATTTCACTTGGCATAATGTCCTCTAGATTCATCCATGTCATAATATGTTTTGTGCACTTCTCATTATTCATTGGAGTTCTGGTATGGTGCTAGAGGATAGGCACTGGACCGCTAACCACAAAGTCGGCAGTTCAAAACCACCAGTTGCTCCTTGAAAACCCTATACAGGATCACCATGAGTTATAACTGACTTGATGGCACTTAGCAACAACAACTTTATTTCTTACAGTTGCATAGTCTTCCAATGTCTGTCTGTCTAAAGGTTTTTTTTTTTTTTTTAAGGATTCAGATTCTTTTATTAGCAGTGAAAACACTTTACTCAATAGGACAATAAATGTTTCTTTAATGAACAATTAAATGGAAACAAGGTAGAATCTTTAAAGAGTTTTTGTGCATCCTTGATTTGATGCATACCTTAAAAGACAGAGGACATTAGCTTAGAGGGATCCTTTGGGTATGACTGCTAATGAGAAATGTCATTTATAAAATACTCAGCTATTAGTTTTCCCAAACAAGTTCCCTAAGATTAAAACAAAAAAATAAGGCTTATATTTATATCTAGTGTTAGATATGACTCACAACACACATAAATCATAAGTTTATAGTTTTGATGTTACTTTTTAAAAAGATGCTAAACAAGGCTTTCGATTGTGTGGATCATGACAAGCTATGGACAACATTGTGAAGTATGAATATCCTGGAACACTTAATTGTGCTTATGCAGAATCTATACCTGGACCAAGAGGCAGGTGTTCGAACAGAACATGGGAACACTGAATGGTTTAAAATTAAAAAAGGTGTGCCATAAGGTTGTATTCTTTCACCATACTTATTCAACCTGTATGCTGAGCAAATCATCCAAGAAGCTGAAATATATTAAGAAAAACTTGGCATCAGGATTGGAGGAAGACGTATGCAGATGATACAACCTTACTTGCTGAAAGTGAAGAGGACTTAAAACATTTACTGATGAAGATCCAAGAAGAACACAGCCTTCGGCATGGATTGCCTCTCAATGTAAAGAAAACAAAAACCCTCACCACTGGACCAATAAACAACATTCTTATCAATGGAGAAAAGATTGAAGTTGTCAAGGACTTCATTCTTCTTGGATCAACTATCAACACTCACGGAAGCAGCAGTCAAAAATCAAACGATGTATTGCATTAGGCAAATCTGCTGCACAAGACCTTTTTAAAGTGTTGAAGAACAAAGATGTTAACTTGAGGACTAAGGTGCTCCTGACCCAAGCCATGGTATTTTCATTAACCTCATATGCATGTGAAAGCTGGACAGTGAATAAGGAAGACTGTAGAAGAATTGCTGCTTTTGAGTTATGGTGTTGGAGGAAAATATTGAAAGTGCCATGGGCTGCCAAAAGAACCAATAGATCTGTTTTGGAAGAAGTGCAGCCAGAGTGCTCCTTGGAGGCCAAGATGGCCAATTCATCTCTCGTACTTTGGACATATTGTCAGGAGGGACCAGTCACTGAAGAAGGATATCATGTTTGGTAAGGTGGAGGGTCAGAAAAAAAGAGGAAGACCCTCAACGAGATGGATTGGCCAAGTGGCAGTACCAGTGGACTCTAACGTGGCAACAGCAGTGAGGTTGGCCCAGATTGGGCAATGTTTTGTTCTGCTGTGCATAAGGTTGCCATGGGTTGGTACTGACTCGATGATGCCTAACAACAACAACCACCAGAAATTCACATCTCATTTTAAGAGCATGAATTTGGGTGGGCAATATGTTGTCATTTCTCAACATAAAACTGTCATTGTGATGCTACTGTTCAAGTCACAATCTCAAAGGCGGGGTTTGTTTTGCATCCTTATTTGCTTTCAGCCAAGCCATTCTAAGGTTCTCTCAGGACATCTGGGATATAGGCAGGTTCTGCTGCGTGAGTCACAGAACACTTCTTGGAGGAGTACTCCATTTCTTTCAGAAGAAACTACCATTTCACTTCTCTTGAATTATGAAAACAGAGGGAAACATTTTTAAATTCTCATTTTTCTGTTGGATGGTAAAATCTTTAGTTTGTAAGTGATCTTAGTCTCTTAAATAAACCTATTCACTGGGGAGGAGTACCACTCCACTGAAGCCACATGCTTTGCTGTTCTTTCTACTGTCTCTCAACACAAAGTCAAAACAACAATAGAACCCCAGAAACTTTTCAGTATTGAATCGTTTTGAAATCTTAACACTTGTTGTTAAGTTTCCTTGAGTTGGTTCCAGCTCAGAGAGACTGCTGGGTTTGAACGGGCAACCTTATGATTAGCAGTCCAGTGCTTATCCTATAGCACCCTGTTGTTGTTATATGCTGTGGAGTTGGTTCCGACTCATAGCGAGTCCCTACACGGGGTTTCTGAGGCTGTAAATCTTTATGGGAGCAGACCGCCTCATCTTTCTCCCGCGGAACCACTGGTAGTTTCGAACTGCTGACCTTGAGGCTCGCAGCCCGATTCGTAACCACCACGCTACCAGAGCTCCTTATACCAGCTTGATATAAGTCAGTAGTCTCTGCATGTGCTTGTTGGTTCCATACAAAGCACTCTCTGGCAGACTACTACTAGTATCCAGAAGCCCAGAGTTCACCAGGGTCCTCATGGTCTAGATGGGCTGTTGAAACACATGACTCCCATTTGAGTTCCGTGGACATGTGGCTGTGGTATATATGATTTTTCAATCCACAAACATACATACACACATGTGCACACATACCACACACATCAATTGTCTTTTATCAGCACTGCTGACAATGCTGGATGCCTGAATACTTTTCCAAGAGACAAGTGCCTGGAATTTTTTTTTTTTTTTAACTTCAGTTTTCAATATTGAAACTTCTAAGTTACTATTTTTTTCCATAAAAAAAAAATTAAGTTGGGTGGAATTAAAAAAATATGAAGTTGGGAAGATATACTTGCCATTAAGTAAGTTTAAAAGATAACCTACCTGGAGAATACTCCAATAGCATTATTTGTAATAACAACTGGAAAGAAATAAAATATCCAATAATAGGTACCCAGTAAAATAAATTAGGATAAAATATTACATATCATTTAAAACAATTAGGAAGATGAAGAACATGAGGAAATACATGACAATTTAAAGTAAACACAAACAGGATCCTTGCTACATTTATGCAGTACACAGCTCAGTTTGCAAAAACCAAACATGCAGACATGCTGTCAGACCACAGCAACCCTGCCTAGGGGTCTGTGGAGCGGCTGGTGAGCCTGAACCGCCCACCCTGCAGTCTACCGTTGTCTCAGAGGTATGTTTTCCCTTTACTGAAGAAACACAATATAAAGCTGCTATAGTGACTATGGAGTCCTCTTGTATCACTGTAGGACAAGCACTGGACTGTAAGGTCAATTTGAACCTCAAACTGATGATTCATACCCACCAGCCGCTCCTTGGAAACCCACACAGGATCTGACCGGACAGCTCTCAACAACACATTGACTATACATTTAAAAATAGAAAGAAAAAAAAAATGACCATAAGTACAGAACAACTCTTTCAAAGGTGATCTTTGAAAATAATCGTTCCTGAGGGAGGCACACAGGGGCATTGACCTGAAGTCAGTCTGTCCCTCCCAAGAAAGACCATGCTTGAAGGAAGGAACCTTCCTTTCAGGAGTAGGGAAAGTGCCAGGTCAGAAACATTTGTGGTCTAATTTCTCACTGATTTTATCAACAAGGCCTGAATCTGCCCACTATGAGCTCTTTTAGACAATACAAATGTTTCTACGTTTGAGGACATTTCACATTCAAGATTTACTATTGGAAAAATTCAAAACCACAGCTATCTTCTTATAACAAAGCAGTTCTCAATTGTTGTTAAGTGCTGTCGAGTCGGTTCCGACCCATAGCAACCCTGTATAGGATTTCCGAGGAGTAGCTGGTGAGCTTAAACTGCCGACCTTGCAGTTCAAAAGGCTTTGCAGTCTCTGGCGCATTAACCCACAGCGCCACACTATTAGCAGTCACATAATTCCAAAAACTCACTGTCATCGAACCACTTCCAACTGGGAGCAATGCTACATCGGTTTATGAGGCTGTCCATCTTCCTGGGAGCAGAAAGCCTCATCTTTTTAAAAAAAAACATGTTAACGCTGTGAAACATGTGACATCAATAGTAAAGACCCCTGGGTGATATCTATGCGGAGTTACAGCTGACAGAGGATTACTTACAAAAACAGCAAATTTTAATAGAAAATGGAATAATTTTCTTTGAAGGGCTTTCCTTGTTAAAATGGGGCAAGATTCAACTTTCTATAATTGCCATAGGATAGAATAGAAAGACTTCCCTATAGGCCCTTCCATTTAGGGATAGAACTTTTTGACAATTTTCACGATGCCAATTATAACCTCCTAGGAGCTCTGGTAGCGTAGTGGTTACGAATCGGGCTGCGAACCTTGAGGTCAGCAGTTCGAAACTACCAGCTGTTCCACGGAAGAAAGATGCGGCTTTCTACTCCCGTCAAGATTTACAGCCTTGGAAACCCTGTACAGGGTCGCTATGTGTCGGAAACGACTCCACGGCACATCACAACAACAACAACAACAACAGGCTATCTGAGGTCTTGGCGTGGCGCTGTAGGTTAATGCACTGGACTGCAAAGTCGATTTGAACCACAAAATCAGTGGTTCAAACTCATCAGCTACTCCTTGGAAACCCTATACAGGGTCGCTATGAGTCGTAATCGACTCGACAGCATTTAACAACAGCAACAACAACAACAACAAAGGCTATCTGAACTCTGAAGAAAATATTCAATCAAAGATTAAATTCTACAAGGCATTTAATACTTTCATAGTTGCTGGTAACAAAAATTTAAACAATAAGATACAATATTCAATTGTGTTTATCAAACACTAAAATATGAAACATTTAAGAAATACTACAATGAAACAGCTTGTAATGTATTTTTTAAAAATGATTTATTGTTAATTATGTGATAGTTTACATGGGAGAACATTAGCTATATAGGAGCTCTGGTAGCGTAGTGGTTACCAATTGAACTGCGAACCTCAAGGTCAACAGTTCGAAACTACCAGCTGCTCCACCGGAGAAAGATGAGGCTTTCTACTCCCGTAAAGATTTACAGCCTCAGGAACCCTATGCAGGGTCGCTATGGGTTGGAACCGACTTGACGGCACTTAACAACAACACTATATACATATCGTTGCATTGCCATTGTTACAATCCCCTCCATGCATCATCAACTGACCAAATGGTACACCCCGCAAAGCCTGCTCCCTGGTCGTCATCACACAGCTCTCTCTTCTCTGTCGCTCTCCTCTCTCTCTTTCTCTCTCTCTCTGTCTAGAGTTTCAGCGGCTCAATCTCTCCATGTCATCGTCTCTGCCTGCATCTCTGACGTCACTGTTTCTCTGGGTAGGGTCTCACACTCGGCTCTTTTCCCTTCGTAATGTATTTTAAATCTCTACACTACTACAAAAATAGTCATAAAGAGTGTAAACTACTCAATATAATAATGTATTTTTTGCAAGTCATGTATCTTTCAGTTACATTCTCCCAGTTGATTATATTCCAAATCGCTTTTAGATAATCAGGTCTGACGTTTTTTATACTGAAGGTAGTACGCATGCTCCCACACATCAGTTCCACAGCAGTGGAATAAGACGTGTGGTTCCTTGTAATGGGTCCTAATTGGAACAAGCAGCAATATGTAAGAGTTCCCCTTCAGCCTCAGCCTGAACCTTGAACACCAACAGATACAGTCATTAACGTCTCCTTAAACTTGTCAAAGGACTCCTAGTCACATTTGGTGGCTTCCAGCAATTCCCGTTTGGTTTTATCACCACCATTAGAACTCTGGTTTGTCCAGAAAATGGTGTGATTGATACGGCCTCCACCATTGAACTTCAGGCCAGGCTGGAGAGCTACCTGGGTTGTAACATCACACTTTGCCAGTGCCTCTGTAGATGTCTCCTCCGTGGCTACCTGGGTTGTAACATCATCACACTTTGCCAGTGCCTCTGTAGATGTCTCCTTCGTGGCGTTCAAGTTATTCGCGTAGGTGGTGTGGTGTCTGCTGTGCTGCAGCTGCATGATGTGAGCGTTAATGTGAGGCTCCAGGGCGCCATAATCATAAGGTAAGTCGGGCAGGCTGTGCTTCTGCCTGGAGCCTAGCGCTCCCAGAGTTGGTATCAGCTTCGGGCTTGTGCTGCAAGCCGCCCACAACTTGGTACTGAGTCAACTAACTACCTTGCCATCCCCACCAAACCGGTACTGACGTTTATCTATTCATTTGTTGATGGGCACTTTGGTTGTTTGTATCTTTTTGATAGAGGATATTTTTAAATCATAAACTTTTCAATTAAAAAGGAGTATTTTGTGTATAGTTCTTTGCATCTAATTGATAATTAGTAAAGGCTGTTAACTGAATGACACTATATGCAAATAGATTTGTATATGTTTAGTTAAGATTGCCTGTCTTTTGAGAACTTGATTCAGGAAGGGACAGTATTGTTGATGCTTTACATAATTCTACTATACTCTGGGGGGTGTAACCATTTGGGGGTGCAACACCTTTACTTAGGGAATAAAAGACAGATGAGTCACCAAGAATTGCATTTTGTCATTGCTGTTAGTGTATAATAAATATCTTGGCTTATAGCCTATAACGTAGTTTGGATTTCTCTAATAAAATGAGAGGCAACACTAATCTGTAAAAAGCTGTTATATAAGTACTCCTGATGCTTAGCTTTAAATGGATAGATTTGCTTCAGCTGGTCTTTAAAAGTCATTTCGAGATAAACCAGAATGCAAAAAGTGGAGCAACATTTTACAACATAACGGAATTTTCTACTGAATTCTATCTGGTTAGCTAAACACTGGCTATGAATTTATTTTATTGAATATTTGAGTGGTCCTGTTTTTCCTGAATACTTTTCCTTAATCTCATAAATGCATTTTATGTATGAATACAAAGGAAGAAAAGTCATATAGCTCTGTACATTCTAAAAAGATGATTTCTTTATAAAAGGATGAGTATGGAGCCATTGTTAAGTAGGACATTTTTTATGTTGTGTAATTTGCTTTCTGTTGAAAACAAACCCTACTCCTTTTTTTCTTAAAAGAAATGATAGATAGTGGTTTCACTCATTGGTCTAATATTCAGACAGTCAGTACACTGAAATAATATCTTGCATGAATATCAACTAATTGCAGCAATAGAAGGGTCATGCTGAAGAATATTCAACACAAATGGATAATAACATTAAAAATAAATACTGTCATTACAGAATGCACTTTAATATTTATATGTGACTAGAAAACCAAACCTTTCTATAGATGGAAATCATGTTTTTAAAGATGAATATTATTCCGCCTTTATGGTTCTTCAATGTTCTACTGCTACTTTTAAGTGTTTCACCAATATTTTTTTTAGAAGTAGATTGTCAGCTCCTTCTTCCTATTTGTTATAGAGAACTGATCAAACAATATAACTAATATCATATAAAAGCAAAATTTTGCTGAAGATAATTAGAATACAACTGTGGAACTGGCCAAAATTGACATGGAATTGGCAGAAATTAGGCCAATTCAGAAGAGGACATGAAATGAGGATAGCACTGCTTATGCCAGATGGATCTTGGCTGAAAGCAGAGAATACCAGAAAGATGTTTACTTGTCTTTTACTGTTTATGCAAAGACATTCAACTGTGTGGTTTATAACAAGTTGTGGATAACATAATGAGGAATGGGAATTACAGAAAACTTAATTGTGGTCCTGTAGAACAAGAGACAGTTATTGGAAGAAAACAGAGAATACTATATAGTTAAAATCAAGAAATATATGCATCAGGGTTGTATCCTATCACCATATTTATTCAATTTGTATGTTGAGCACATATCTGAGAAGTTGGATTACATGACAAAGAATGTGGCATCAGAATTGGAGGAAGATTAATTAACAAGCTGTGATATGTTCCAAGTGGAGGACTTGGAACACTTACTGATGAAAATCACAGACTACAGTTTTCAGCATGAATTCACCTCAACATAAATACAACAGAAGACCTCACAACTGGACCAATAAGCAACATCATGATGGATGGAGAAAAAATTGAAGTTGTCAAGGATTTTGTTATACTTAGATCCACAATCAATACTTATAGAAGCAGCAGTCAAAAAATCAAATAATGTATTGCATTGAGCAAAACAGCAAAATACCACTTTTAGGTGTTAAAAAGCAAGATGGCACTTTGAGGACTAAGGTGCATATGACCCAAACCAGGGTATTTTCTATTGTCTCATTTGTATGCCGAAGCTGGACAATGAATAAAAAAGTCCAAAGAAGAGTAGATGCCTTTTCATTATGGTGTTAGCAAAGAATATTAAATATCCCATGCATTGCCATAAGAACCAACAAATCTGGCCTGGAAGAAGAACAACTAGAAACCTCTTTAGAAGTGAGGATGTAATCCTTTGGATAAGTGATTGGGAGGAATCAGTTTTTGGAGAAAGACATCATGCTTGGTAAAGTAGAGGATCATCAAAAAAGAGGAACACCCTCAGTGAGTCAGATTACATAGGGGCTGGATCAGTGGACTCAAACATAGCAACAATTTTGGGGTTAGTACAGGACTGAGCTCTGGTAGCGTAGTGGTTATGAATTGGGCTACTAACCTCAAGGTCAATGGTTCAAAATTACCAGCTGTTCTGCGGGAGAAAGACGAGGCTCTCTGCTCCCGTAAAGATTTACAGCCTCAGAAGCCCTGTACAGTGTTGCTGAGTTGGAACTGACTCCACAGCACATAACCACCACCACCACCACAGGACTGAGCAGTGTTTAATTCTGTTATACATAGGGTTGCTATGAGTTGGAATAGATTCAACAGCATCTAACAATAGTAACAAATTGGTCTATCATATGTTTTAAGAAATTAGTTGTGTTAACTGGTATATTGTTTGAGAACGAACTCTGTATAACTGTCACCAGTATTTTAGTACATAAAAGCATTTTAAAATGGGTTCTGTGGTAATGAAGTGGAAAGTGATAGCAAAGGTATTATACTTTGTGAAACATTTAAAATGCAACTATCTGGTTATGAAGTAATATATGCTCATTTTAGGAAAATATTTTAATGAAGAAAGTACAAGAAAACTATAAGAAAAACTTTGTCTCCTTTCAACATCTATGGGCCCAGCATTCTTTGGAGATTGCCATATGTCTTAGCATCAGTCTTCCCTTGGGTCTAGGAGGTTCTCAGCACAGGGACTCCAGATCCAATGGACATGCTCCACTCCCAGCTCTTCTTCCTTGGTGCTAGTCAGGCCCCTCTTTCTCTGCTTGCTGCACTCTGTTTTTATCTCTTGTAAGATGAAAGGTGATTCAGGCCGCACACCAGGAAGTCTCCACTTACATGAGATCAGGGCTGTGACCTGGTAAGATACACTGCTTTAAATATAAATAGCAGGGTAGCTGGTAAGCTTAGAGAATGATGAAGTTTAATGAATTTTCTTCCTTCTTGCTTCTAGAGTTCCAGTTCTCTTTCTTTTGTGTTTCTGTTTACCCATACTCTACAGTGGAAAAATGGAATTTATATGTTTTAAAAAGTCAACTCTCACTGTTCATTAAAGCACACATAAACAAACACATATAAAGCCTAAAATGGCAATATGCTACAAGCTGCACACTTTGATGTTAGGCTTAGAGTGACATCTTGTGGTAGTACTAAAGAACAAAAGTTATCCTGTGAATAATTAGTTTTATGTTGATTTTATTATCAACACGACTGAATTTGAGAGTAAGTGATTATAATTTCATGATATTTAAAAAATAATTTAGGTCTCTTTGATTTAGAGTTAGAAACATTTAGATTTTCAAGGTACTCTAGATTATTGGTTCATTTAGGTAATGAAGGAGCAAGATGGAACCTTTTTATTTTATAGTTCTCTTTCAGATGTTTGAAAGTTTGAAGACCTATGTAACGGCCATGGTGATTTATAAAAAAAAAAAACAAACTTAATAATATAGAAATTTATTTATTTAACACAAGTGTTTTTTGTTTTTATATTTTACTGAAAATTATGAATGCATTTTCATATACAATGAAAATAGCAAGGTATATTTATTTAACAGGTTTTGATTTAGCCTCATCTGATTCTGGTTAGCTTTGTTTACCTAATTTATTTCCTCTTGTTTCACAACAGGTTTGAGGGGAATTTTTTTTTGGAAAGACTTGGAACAGAATGATCACTAAAGTGATACTTTCTTTAAAACTCTATCAATAGTGACATCTCAGAAAAGTGCTTTTCCTGCTGTAGGGAGGCTGCTAAAGCTTCCCTGTATATTAGACATTATGTTAGGGTGAAATACTTTTCATTTCTGTAAGCTTGATATAGAATTATATTGATACTTGAGTTTATTGGCAATAGAGGTGATATAGCAGATGTGGGATATATTGGAATTTATTACTTCATTCTTGATGCCTTACCAGACCCCTTCCTAGCTTTAGCTGGTCCTTCTGTATGTCCCATAGCATTTTACTCATATTACTATAAAGCACTTACCAGGTTGCCTTATGATAAATTGAATTTATTTCTTTCCCCTCAATAGCATGTGAGTAGCTTTAGGGTAGAAGTCAATCCTATTGTAACCTGGCTATGTGGACCTTTAATAATGAATTTTATTTATTTTTCAGTTTTAGAAGGAACCCTAGTGGTGCAGTGGTTAAGTAATTGACTGTTGACCGAAAGGTCAGTAGTTTAAACTCCCTAGCCACTCCACAGGAGAAAGATGTGGCAGTCTGTTTGCTAATAATTTACAGCCTTGGAAACCTTGTAGGGTAATTCTACTCTGTCTATAGGTCACTGTAGCAATGGGTACAGTTGGGTTTATTCTGTCTTAAACAGTGTGTTAGACAGTAGGGATACTATTGTATTTTTACACAAATTATGCACACTTTATACATTTTTAGAATGTGCAGCCCCTGCATGTTATTTTCATAAGTGAGTAATACCAATATACTTTACATATTGATGACTTCAATTTCAATTTTTTTTCCTGTCCAACTGATTTAATGTTAAGTCTTTTTATCTTGGCGCATATTAATAAGGAGGCTTAGTTCCCAGCAGCAAAATCGCCAGCCTGTCCTCAAGTTTCTAAAGTACCCCTCTCCCAGCAGGATTCTTTCCCTGCTCTGCAAACCACTGTCTCCAGTATGGGAAGACATTGCTTCTGAATGGTGAGTCTTACCCCAGGAGGCATATAGGTTTGTGTACCCCAGGCTGGAGCGGCCACTCTGGGGGTAAGGCTCCCAGGCTACAGCCATTTGCATTCTGCCTTGTCATTTGCTTGGCCAGCTGCTCTGCTTGGACTGTTGGAATCTCCTACCTGTGTAGGTGCCTCAGGGTGAGCTTGAGAGTGAGCACATGGGGGTCCCATATCCCTGTCTCAGATGAGATGGGTAGGACTGGCTGCCCAGGGACCCCACGGGGCCAGGACAGTGTGTGTTGACACCTGCGCTGTCCTGCTGCCTGGCTTCATATGGGGCTGTAACCATAGGACCGAGGCCTGTGCAGACAGCAGCCTCCACCCACTGTGGGACCAGCCATGCAGAACTGTGGTAGTCCTCAGCCTGATACTCTGCCCTTCTCTGGCATGGTGTATCTTGGTGCAGATTGGCTACAAGGAGCTCCACCACTGTCAGGTCCGGCCTCAAACTGCCCTAGAGCAAATGAACAGACTCAGTTTTCATTTTCTGGTAACTGGGGCACTATTAAATGGAATCCATGTCTTCTTGACCAGGGCTTGTATCTTTATTATTGTTATTGTGAAGTGCTGTGGAGTTAGTTCTGACTTATATAGTGCCACTGCACTCCATATGTAGGTATGGCAGAAGATATTTCTTTGTATTTGTATGTACTGCAAATCTATCTAGGTGTATAGTAGAGCAGACAGAGGTCAAAGTTATGAAGACTTCTTAGCCATAACCAATGCTTTGAGGGAATGAACTATTGAGCTTGGAGGTTTAGGAGCACAATCTGAGGTGACATCTAAAAAAATTGGCATAGTCTATGAAGGAGCTTCAAAAAGTTTATGGAAAAATAGAAATAAAGTGTCATGGGATTTTTCCATGAAGCTTTTGACGCTCCCTTGCAGTTCACAAAGATAATGATCTACATTGTACTTTGGTTAGTAGCAACTGGAGTCTTAACAACTTGCTAGCAGCAATCTAAGATACACATTTTGGTGGTGTTTCCGTGTCGGGAACAAAGAAGAGTGAAGAAAATCAGAGATTCAAGCAAACAGTGTAAAGGTCTAATGGACCATGGGAACCACAGTCTCCACTACCCTGGGACAGAAGAAATAAATGGTGCCTGGCTATCTCTACTGACTATTCTAATAGTGATCACAATAAAAGATCCTGGACAGAGTGGCAGAAAAAAAAAAAAAAAAGTAAAATAAAATATAAAAAAGACCAGACTTACTGGCTTCATAAAGATTGTAGAACTCCTGTGAAATTGAACCTACCCCTAAGGATCAACTTTCAGTCCAACAATGTTGTTGTTGTTAAGTGCCATCGACACTTCACAACAAGGAGTGGCTGGTGATTTTGAAATGCTGACCATGTGGTTCAAACTGACCTTGTGGTCTAGTGCTGTGTCCTACAGTGCCACACCAGGGTTCCTATAAACAGACAGATCTATAAAGGAAATGACTCCTGCTGTGGCGCTGTGGGTTAATGCACCAGACTGCAAAGCCGTTTCAACTGCAGGCTTGGCGGTTCAAGCTCACCAGCTGCTCCTCAGAAACCCTATACAGGGTCGCTATGGATTGGAACTGACTCGATGGCACTTAACAACAAACAACAACAACAAAAAGAAACAGGAGTCCTGATGTGACATTGTAGGATAAGCACTGTATCATAAGGTCAATCTGAACCATAAAGTCAGCGGTTCAAACTCACCAGATGCTCCTTGGAAACTCTATACAGGGTTAGAGTTGGAACCAAGTCCACGGCACTTAACAACAACATACAGCAAATAAGAGGAAGACTTTCAACGAGATGAATTGACGTGACTTCAACAATGGGCTCAATCATAGAAACAGTCGTCAGGATGGTTCAGGGCTGGGCAGTATTTCTTTCTGTTATACACACGGTCACTGTTAGTTGAAACACATTGATGGCACCTAACTACAGCATACAGTGAACAACACCACAGGGAGGAATGCACTCCTTAGAACAGTCAACCATCTGAGCTCAAAAGAGTAACAAAGCTCAGAAGGCAGAAGGGGCCAGGAAAGAAGGATGAGGGGAAGTAGGGAACCCTGGGAGGAAATGGGAAGAGTGCTGTGGGGATTGCAACCAATACCATGAAACAAAATGTGTATAAATTGTTGAATGGAAAACTAATGTCCTCTGTAAACTTTCATTCAAACAACAATAAACAGCAAAACAACAACAGCAACAAAATAAAACAAAAAAAACCTACATAATTTCCCAGTAAAGTAATTCTAGTGTAATATTTATTTTAAAACAACATCTGAAAGCATCGTAGTTATCTTGACCTTAACTATTAATTACAGTGTGTCATTTTGGCCACCTGATCATAAGGTTATCAAAGGACTATTTATAGATTATAGTGGGTGTAGAGAGTGAAATTTATAGATTCACTTTAATTGGCTCTAATCCTCTAACGTGGTGGTGGTATGCCGTGGAGTTGGTTCAGACTCAGCGACTCTCTATAGGGTTTCCGAGGCTGGAAATCTATAGGAGCAGAAAAATCTCATCTTTCTCCTGTGGAACGGCTGGCAGGTTTGAACTACAGACCTTGAGCTTAGCAGCCTGATGTGTACCCACTATGCTACCAGAGCTCTTTAATCCTCTAACATAGAAGTTTAAAAAAGTGTGGTTCTTGTACCAGCAATATCAGTTTTACCTGGGAGCTTGGTTAGCATTGCAAATTCTTGGCCCTCATTCCAAATGTAATGAACCAGAAACTCTGAAAGTAGGGTGCAACAAACTTTTAATGAGCTTCCAAGATGGTTTTGAGACCTGCTAAAGTTTGAGAACATGTGTTCTAAATGTCTAGATAATAGGTCACTCAAGGAAAGTACAATAGCATGTAAATATTATTAATAACTTATAGAATATGACAGTTCCATTTCATCACCCTTGAGTTTTATGAAGATCTGATTTAATCTTTAACAAGTATAATGAGCAGTTATCATTTTGGGATGCACATGTCTCCAGTACTCTGCGAATCCATAAATTCATGATTACCATTGCTCTTATTGTTAAATGCTGTCGAGTCTGTTCCCACTTATAGCAACCCTGTATAGGGTTTCCAGGGAGTGGTTGGTGAGTTTGACCTGCTGATCTTGAGGTTCAAATTGACCTTGCAGTCCAGTGTTTTCCTACAGTGGCATACCAGGACTTTTGTAAGTTGGAACCAGTTGATGGCACCTAACAACAATGACCATTATGACATCTAATTTTCTTTTAAAAATACAATCGTGTATCTGAAACATGTAAATAATTGAACCTTTGGCTACTTAATGATAGTTGTATCTATGATACCATGAATAGTAGCTACATTGAGATGTTGGTCTTAGGCCATTAGCCAGGCTCACTCACTAGGTAAGTACTTGGTACCGCTCAAAATGTCAGAGCATGTGTTCCAGTAAAACAAACAAATGAAAATTGTCAGGGACCTTCAAATAAATCCTGACTGGTTAAAACAGTGAATGTTAAATTCTTTGATACTTAGGTCTTCTAAGGACTCCTGGTGTGGCACTGCAGGATCAGCACTGGACTGTGAACCATAAAGTAGGCAGTTCAAACTCACCAGTTGCTCCTTGGAAACCCTATACAGGGTTGCTATGTGTAGAACTGAGTTCTGGTGGTGGTGTAGGACTGCTAACCACAAATTTGGCAGTTCAAACCCATCCATTGTAGAAGTATGAGGCTTTCTGCTCCTGTGAATATGAACAGTCTCAAAAACCTTACATAAGGGTTGCTATGAATCAGAACTGACAGGATGGCATCTAACAACATCAAGGTCTACTAAATTCCTTTTTACTTGTTTATAATAGTATTTAAATAAAAACATGGCAGGTACTCCAGCTATTCAAATGTTATTGCTAAGTGCTGTAGAGTTAGTTCCGACTCATAGTGACCCAGTATAGGATTTTCAAGGAATGACTGGTAGGCTTGAACTGCTTACCTTGTGGTTCAAACTAACCTTGCAATCAAGTGCTAATCCTACAGCACCACACCAAGACTCTACTGTAAGAGAATAGTAATAATTAACAATATACTTATGAAATGTTTACCTATTTGACACATACATATGCTGATGTTGTTATGTACAATTGCGTCAGTACTGATTCATAGTGACCCTATGCATAACAAAATGAAACACTGCCTGGGTCCTGTGCCCACCGCTATGTTTGTGCCCATTGCTGTTGCCAATGTGCCAATTCAACTCCTTGGTAGTCTTCCTCTATTTCTCTGACCATCCACTTTACCAAACATGATATCCTTATCTATGGACAGGCCCATCCCCACAATATGTCAAAATATGAGAGACAAAGTCTGGCCATCCTGGCTTCCAAGGAGCATTCTTGTTGTACTTCCAATGCAAATTGGTTTGTTCTTTTGGCAGTCCATGGTACTTTTAATATTCTCCTCCAACACCATAACTCAAATGCATCAATTCTTCTACAGTCTTCCTTATTCGCTGTCTAACTTTCACATGCATATGAGATTATTGAAGCAACATCATTGCTCTTAAACATTTAAAATAGGTCTTGTATAGCAGATTTACCTAATGCAATACATTATTTTGATTTCTTGATTGCTGCTTCCATAAGTCTTTGACAACTTCAATCTTTTTACCATTGATATAGATGTTGTTAACTGGTCCATTGGTAAATATTTTGTTTTCATTACGTTGAGATGCAAACAATACCAAAGACTGTGGTTTTCGATCTTCATTGAGAAGGATGTTATGTCCTCATCACTTTCAGCAAGCAAGGTTGTACCATCTACATGTCGCAGGTTGTTTATGAGTCTTCCTCCAGTTCTGATGTTACATTTTCCTTCATATAATCTGGTTTTTCAGATTTTTTGCTCAGCATACAGATTGAATAAGTATGGTAAAAATACAACCCTGGTGCACACCTTTCCTAATTTTAAACAGTTCAGTGTTTCCATGTTCTGTTTGAACA
>NW_006408592.1:2546833-2548500 GCF_000296735.1 Chrysochloris asiatica
TTGTGCCCCATCAGCAAATGAAAGTTCTGAAGGCTTTATTCCATTTGCATCATCATGGTCAACTCTACTTTGATGAGGCAGCTCGTCCCTAGTCATATTTTTAGTTTCTTCCAACCTGTGGCTTCATCTTCTGGCACTGTTTCTGACAATATTCTGGTGCACTTCATCATATTTTAATATTCAATATTGTGGTACAGACAGTGTCCCACTGTTTTTCATAAGGCTTTCAGTGATTAATATTCATAAGTACTCTGTCTCTCCTTTTTCCTAGTCTGTTTCATGCAGAAGCTCAGCTGAAACCTGTCCACTGTGGGTAATCCTGATGGTTTTTAAAATACCCATGGCATAGCTTCCAGAATCACAGCAACATGCAAGCCATCACAGTAGGACAAACTGACAGAGGAGTGTTGGCATACATATGCAGATGAATATTATATATCAAAGATCAGACTTTTACCCTTAGAGCTATTAAAGTAAACTGGGAAGGTAATGTTGAGACACATATGAACAAGTAAAAGCATGTGATTGAGGACTAAACTGTAAGACTAGGCTAGACGAGAAAGCATTTAGACAAGGAAGGGATCATTGAAAATTGGTGTTAGTGAAGCTTTTATGTAAAATGCAAACTTAAACTATGTCTTATTACTAATAGAATTTGGGTAAGAAGATAGAATAAAATCTCCTGCTGTTTAGTCACTTCCAACTCATAGTGGCCCTATGTAGGGTTTTGGAGACTGTAAATATTTATGGCAGCAGAAAGGACATTTTTTCCCCATTAATTTGTTAATTAAAAGCTGTTTACTGAACATTGTATAATACACATAGTAGAGAAAAAACGTTAAATCAAATTTCAAAAATAATTACTGTTTACAACTGTGATAAATGCGACACAGGAGAAGGAGAGTGTGTTACGAGTGAGAGGCTTAATCTCAGCCTGGAATCAAGGCAAACTTTCTTAAGGAGTGGCATTTGACGTGATGAAAATTCATAGAAGCTAAAAGGACAGTGAAGAAATGGATCTGTCTGGAACAGGTGTTCAAGATGTTCTTAATAACCGTGCTTTCAAAATATCCATTGGGAGTTGAGCAGGGCATCATATTACACATACTCTCTTTTCCAAAGATGGTTTATGTTTGAAGGTAAGCTTGAGAAACAAGAATGGTAAAAATAAATGTGGCTTCAGTTCTTGAAATTCTTTTTGTTAAATTGTTATGTTGCATTTGATTGGTTGCATGTTTTATGTCAGGTAGGATCAGTATTTAAATTAATCTTACAGTTGATCTTCAAAAGAGTTGAATACTATTCTTAGGTCCGGACTTTGTATATTTTCTACAGGATTTATGTCACCAGGTGGCACCATTTAACTAAATTTATGTGCTTTGAGTACTCATAAGGGTGTTTGTTTTTAAATGTGCTATAATGGCTGATGGAGTCCTGGTGTGCTGCTGTGCGTTAATGCATCAGACTGCAAAGTCATTTGAACTGCAAGGTCGGTGGTTCAAGCTCACCAGCTGCTCCTTGGAAAACCCTATACAGGGACGCTATGGGTAGGAATCGACTCGATGGCACTTAGCAACAACAACATAGCTGATATAGGAAAAGTTCGTTTATTTCAGTGGAATATGACACTTCTTTACAAAACAAGACAGCAAATCCCCAAATGTTTG
>NW_006408592.1:2556833-2586159 GCF_000296735.1 Chrysochloris asiatica
GCTGGAGAAGGATATCATGTTTGGTAAGGCAGAGGGTCAGAGAAAAAGAGGAAGACCCCCCAGAAAGATGGATTGGCCAAGCAGCAGCATCAATGGGCTCAAGCATGAAAACAATTGTAAGGTTGGTCCAGGATTGGGCAGTGTTTCATTCGGCTGTGCATAAGGTTACTATGAGTTGGCACCAACTCTATGGCACCTAACAACAACAACAACAATTGGAAACCTGGAGAAGTATTTGGTGAACCACTGTGAGTGAGGTCAAACTCTGTGTATATAAGGAGAGGTTATAGAAACTTGATAGAATTTTCCAACAGAGAAACGGCTTAAGGGATATTCACTGCCATTATGCCAGTGGGGACCAAGAGTCTGTAGAACTGGACTCCAGTCATATCTCTGTGAACATGTAGTATATGATCATGGGTTATTTACTTGATCATTTTGAGCCTTGGTTTTGTTTTTTAATCTATAAACTTAGAGTTCCCCCTTGATATAACTGTGGTCATTTTGGAGAATAATACAGATTTTTAAATGTTTTATTGTGAATTATGTGATAGTTTACACGGGAGAACATTAGCTTTACATTCATCCTATTGTATATCGTTTCATTGCCATGATTATAATCCCCTCTATGCATCTTCAACCAATCAAAGGGTATATACCCTGCAAGCCTGCCACCTCCCCCCCCTCCCCCAAGTTGTTAGCACACAGCCCTTCTCCTTCTCTGGGTCTAAAGTCCCCAGCTGCTCTATCTCTCCACGTCATTATCTCTGCCTCCATCTCTGGCATCACTGCTTCTCTGGGTAGGGTTCCGCACTCCGCTTTTCTCCTCTGCTCCTGGACTGCAAAGTCAGTCACTCCCCTCCTTTTGCTACAATACGTTGAAAATAATTTTTGTTGCCTCCACATTGAGTTCTAGTTCTCTCTGCTGTTTTATGATTTTTTAATGACAATCTTACTGTTATACTTTTCCATGTGCTTCCTTATTTCTTTATCTTTTGTGATCTTTTAAGTTTTTTCAGTACTAGGGGAAGGACAATGTCTTAGATACAGAATTTTCTGTATCTAAAAAAAAATTTTTTTTTAAATTGTTTTGTGTTATAAAAAGCAATTTCTGTTTTAAAAATATTTCTAGTTTGGAAAAGAAGAAAAAGGGGATATGTTCCATTGAAATATAGCTTGTTTTCAATAAAAATCCAATCTGAAAACTCTCAGATGTGCTTTTAAAATGATTCAGTGTTGATGACTACATAGTTAGAGGCTGTGGAGAGGATGAGGAGTCTGAGGCTCGACTGGAAAGAGATAGAGGTGACTAGCTACTCTGGCTAGGTATAAATTAAGCAACCAGGTACCATCATTCTGTTTTTAAATATATTTGTTATAATTTAGGGTATTATACTGTGAGAGACTGCTAAAATATGTATTCCTCCTCTTATTACATGGATAGCTGAATCCAGAGGTTTCATTCTCTTAATTTTCCAATGGTACAGAATCATGCTTTAAATGATAAGAAAGCCAAGAAGTTCTGTTTCTCTGTTGAAAACAGAATGCAACATCCAAGAAGTAAAAGAAATACCATGTCTACTTTGTGACCGGGGAGATTTGTGGGAGGAAAGGGGAGCAATAGAGAAAAATGAGCAAAGTGATTAGCTAAGTGTCTGAGAATTAAAATCAACCCCTAGAACAGGTGTGCTGGCTTCCTATTTAGTATTTTTTTTGTGAAGCTAGCTGCTTTTAAGAGCGCCCTGATGGTGCCATGGTTAAGTGCTCAATTGCTAACTGAAAGGTTAGTGGCAGCTCCACAGGAGAAAGACCTGGAGATTTGCTTCCTTAAAGATTACAGCCAAGAAAACCCTATGGTTCAGGTCTATTCTGTTACATGTGGTCATTGTGAGTCAGTATCTACTCGGTGGCACCCAACGACAACAACAGCTATTTTTCTGGTTCCTTGATGCCACTCAATCGCAGTGAAGTACACATGTTGGAACAGTGTGATAAGTGTAACCAGGTAAAAGGTCTCTGACCTTTAGTGTTCCTGAGGCACTTTTTATTCTATTGTGACAAAACCAGAACGATGGAGAATCTAGCAGGGAGTCATGAAATGAGAATGAGGTGACTTGTGGCAGGGTTGAATGATCACTGATATATGACCTCAGTAAGGTGGGTATATGGAGCGTAAGGTGAGTGCAATCAGCCAGACAGCACACCTGGAGGCATGGCCTTAGCCCAAAGAATGGATCTCACATCCAACCAAATAGACTTCAGCATCAGAGGCCAGCAGTATGCTAGTGCCCAAATGGACCGTGACATTGCTTCATGACCAGAGGAACATTAGGACAGCAAATATCTTATTTTTTATGGGATCGTGGGGCAGGTAGGAATAAGGAGTGAGGGTTGGTGTTGGACTATGGCTAGATCTAGGCTAGGCTTGTTGTTGTTGTTAAGCACCATTGAGTCAGTTCTGACTCATAGTAATCCTCCATAGGGTTGCTGAGGAGTAGCTGGAAAGTTTGAACTGCCGAGTTTGAACTGCTGAGTTTGAGGTTCAAACCGCCTTGTGGTCCAGTGCATTATCCTGCCACACCAGGACTCTGAAGCTAGACTTTGGACTTCATTTATTGTTAGGTTTTGGTTAGGACTAGAGTTAGTGTTAAGGGTAAGGGCTAGACTATGGCTAGGAATAAGGTTTGGTCTAGTTTTTAGGGTTACAGTTAGGTTTATTTTTATTTATATAATTTTTGTCTTGAAATCTGTTTGATTTCCTCTTCCTTTGGAAGTTTTCTGATTTATTCCCTGTTTTTGCTTTATGGTGTTGTTGTTGTGATTATGTCTCTGGTTCTGTTTTCAGTCTTGTAGATTTGTTTTACTTTTAATCTGGGTTCAGTCTATGTGATATTGTCATGTGTGTTAGTCTGAGGTTGTTGTCTCCTATTGTTGGTTCTCTTTCCAAAAATCTCCCTATAGTATTTTTTGCAAGGTTTGTCTGGGTTTCACAAATTCTTTTAATTTGTTTGTCTGAAAATGATTTAATTTTGCCATCTATTTGATGGACAGTTTTGTTGGATATATGATTATTGGTTGGCAATTTGTTTCTTTCAGAGATTTATATATGTCATTCCATTGTCTTTTCTCCTGCATTGTTTCTGCTAAGGAATCAGAGTATAGTTTTGTTAGTTTTCTTTTGTAGGTAAATTTTTGTTTTTCCTGAGCTGTTCCTAGGATTCTTTCCTTGTTTGTAGTTTTTAAAAGTTTGATTATTTCTTGGTGTTTTTCTTTTGGTGTCTATCCTGTTTAGAGTTTGTACAGTTTCTTGACTGACTGTCTTATCTTTTCTTCTAAAAACTCTTGAATAGTATTCTCAATGGGATTTTTTATCTCTTCATGTTCTGGAATTCCTATAATATGTAAGATAGTCCCCTTGACAGTGTCACACATAAATCTTAGGCTTTCTTTGTTCATTTTTCTGAAGGTTCCTCTAGCATATGAGTATTGAGAGATTTTTCTTCCAGCTCAGTAATTTGGCTTTCCATTGAGTCAATTCTATTTCTTTGCCCTTTTCAGTGTATTATCTATTTGTGAAGTCTTAGTGTTAATCATCTGGCTTTTTAATTTCTGTTTTTATATGGTTCCCATTTTTTCAATTATTTTTGTCACTTTGTTTCCTGAATTTTTCCATAATTTTGTCTATG
Organism: Chrysochloris asiatica; assembly: GCF_000296735.1. NCBI lineage: Eukaryota > Metazoa > Chordata > Mammalia > Afrosoricida > Chrysochloridae > Chrysochloris > Chrysochloris asiatica. Next base: position 2,560,520 of record NW_006408592.1, read on the forward strand.
TGTTCCTTGATTTCACCTGTAGTTTTATTAATCTTTACAATTTATTGAAGTTGCCTAGTTAGCATTCTTTTAAGTTTTGTATCAAGTAGTTCTGATACCATTTCTGCTGTTATATTTTCTGACTGTATTTTGGGGACTTGCTTGAGGCACTCTGTCGTGTTTCTTTGTGAAAGCTAAAACTGTCTGTTTTCTCTGTGGCATTGTGGTGTGGTATTTATATCAAATTGATGATTGTATATTGGTGTATTCTCAGGCACTCACCACCTGTCTGCTGGTAGATGTGGTAGAGACAGGTGTGTGGATACACTTCACTGTTTGTATGTTGTCATTCAGGTTGGGTTCACACACCTCCAGTAGTAGTGATACTATGCCAGATGCTCAATTCCAAGCAGAACAGAGGCTGAGCAGGAGGGGGTATTATTGGCCTATAGGTTGGAAAGGTCAGGGACTGGTCCTTTTCCGGCTACCAGGTAGGCACAGGAAAAAGGAAGAATTGCATGCCCTTGCTGCCAACCTTTACTGTGTCCTGTGCCCACAGGCTGTTGTATCAACAGCTGCTTGCAAAATTCAAGATGGCTATGCCTGCCAGACTACACTCTGCCTGTTTTTCTTCCAGCTCACTGCTCCTCTTCAGTGTCCTCTTCCTGTTGGCACTCATTCACCACTCTATCCTATCCTCTGATGCTCAGGATTCTAGGATAACCATCTGTATCTATTTTACTCTCTCATGTCTTTGCTGCAAAGGGTTGGCTCAGTGTGTCTGTGTACTTCACTTGGAATCCTGAACCCATCTTCTTTTTATTCTCCAAACTATAATGATAGGCAAACCACATGTTTTCCCCGGTGTTGTCTCTCCATATACATTTGGGCAGAGTAGGAGGAGGGATATGCTATGTGAATGAATAATTGTATCTCAGAAAGACTGTTTAAATTTTTGGATCAGAATTTGCTTTAAACTGGATTGGATGGTCACTTTTCCCAGTTAATCATGGTTGAGTGCTGTGAAGCAACTGGATAAAACACAGATACAATAAATAGCTATAAATTTTCTTTGTAGATCTGTGATATGGTGTAAGTTAGATTTGTGATTCACTACACTGAAGTACATAATTCTCAGTGCTGTTTCTCCATATTCCTTTTAAATTTGTTATTGAGCAGTGATGAAAAGAATTAGCCACAAAAAGGAGAAATGGAAAATTATTCCACAAGTATCCCACAAGAAAGGCTTTCCCTCCCTTCTGCTAGTTCTGACTCCTAGCCAAAGATGGAAACAGTAGAGAAAGAGATAAGCATTGGTCTACTTTAGATGTTTACATGGGTCAGTCCTTTCTTCCCTACTTTATTTGTTGCTCAGAAGCCACAAAACTTCTTAATCTGTGTTATGAATTCCACATTCTAATAATAATCTATAGATATGCCATTCCATGTAAATTTTCTTGATTTCTAGTTTATGAGTCCCAGATTCTAACCTGTATTCAGCTTCTAGTTTGTTGTCAAAATAATAAACCTTCAAAGAACCATAGAATTAGATTTTTCTTTGCAGAACTGCTTGTATATAAACTCCAGTGGGTATTACAGTTCTTACAAATTTCTTTAATCATAAGACTCTAGAAGTTTAAAGCATTTAAAAACTTACAGAAGCAAATTACATTGTTGTTGTATGCTGTCGAGTAGGTTCTGACTCATCAAGACCCTGTATAGGGTTTCCAAAGCAGCTGGTGGGTTTGAACTGCCAACCTTGAAGTTAGCAGTCCAATAGTTATCCTACAGCACCATACCAGGACTCAGAAACACATTATAATGCATATAAAATATTGTGTTCAGAAAATCTTTGAGTTTTGAGAATAAGCTATTTGAAAATAAACAATTACTTCAGAAATAGGCCTTGTGCTTTACAAATATTTAATACAAGAGTTTTTGAAGAAGTGTTTAAGAGCTCTTCAATGGATCAAAATAGGACAGTTATTATAAAAGAGAGTTTTATATTCCATCAATTGAGATAATTTACCATCAACAAAACCTGTTTATTGTAGATGCAGGAATCCATTGAATCATTTTTTCAGTATACATGTTCACTTTCCTCCTGTCGTTTTCCTCATGCAAATTTAAATTTAAAAAATGATACCATTTTCTAGATGTATAGTCCCCTGGGGATATGAGAGAATTAACATATTTAATGTGGACCTCTAAAAAGCTCTGAATCAGGGCATTACCCTTTCCCAAATTTGAGTTATTATAGTTGTAACATTAATTTGATGGTGTGTTTTATAAACATGAATGATTATGGAGAGCATTGGTGGCTGTACATATAGAATGAAAAATAAAGGAAAATAGATGCCACCAATATTCTGCAAGGTAATTTCATACTTTAAAATTTGAATAGCTTTCATTACTTCAGCTTTGTTGATTATAATACTTTCTTTAAATTCTAGTTTGTATTCATAATTCTTTTTATCAAATGAATCCTGCTGATTTCAACAGCCACATGGACAATCTAAGTCCTTGGATCTCTTTTCCAGCAACAACCTCTTCCTCTACCTCATCTCAGCCTCCTAAATTAATGTTTTGTTTTATATCTTATTATTATTCATAACCTCATCCCTCCAAACACATAGTTTTAAACACCTACAGTGCAATGGTTTGCTTCATATGACTCTTTTACCCATAGTCCTTGTTATTGTTATTAAGTGCCTTTGAGTCATTTCTGTCCCATTGTGACCTTGTGTAGGGTTTCCAAGGAGTGGCTGGTGAGCTTCAACCATTAACTTTGCGGTTCAAACCGAATTTGCAATCCAGCACATTAACCCACAGTGCCACATTAGCACTCCCAACAAACAACATTTTGTCCTTGTAACTCACAACAAGCAACTTTTTCTGGGGTTTTTGGGTCTGAGTAAGAAAAGGTGGGAGAAGTTGCTGGTAAGATGATACAATTCAGTTGTGTTTGTTAACAGAGTTAACTGTGGTTGTGAAAATTTGTTAGGCTAATGTGGGTTTGGATTCCTGGTGTGGTGCTATAGGATAAGCACTCAACTGTAAGTTTGGTTTCAGCCACAAGGTTGGTGGTTCAAACTCACTAGCCACTTCTTGGAAACCCTATATAGGGTCACTGTAAGTCAGAACTGAGTAGGTGGCACTTAACAACAACAACAACAACAACAATGTGGTTTAAAAAGAGCCATTTCAGAAGCTAGAATGGGGGATCTTACTACCATAAAGGAATAAGATCCAGGAGGGCAGCATGTCCTTTGGTCCCTGAAATCCTTGTGCCTTACACCTCCTCCATCTGAGGACAGTAAAGCTGTGACAGTGGAGAAATGACAGAGGAACAGCAGCAGCAGCAGAACCAAGAGCCAGAACAAGAGACAGAATGGTGAGCATCCCATCCATGAAGAAGGAAAGTGGACTGATTTTGTTTGCAGAGTGGGGTGCCTCCAGGCACTTAATTGAGGAGCTTGATTTGCTGACCCACAGCGCTAGAGCTGAGTGCCTTCAGACTAAGGCTTATGGTGGAGTAGTTTGACTTCTGAGCATTTATCAGCAGCCCTAAAAGAGCTTTGTAACATTTCCTGGGCAGAGAGAGGCACAAGGAGTGTACCCTGAGCATTTTCTGGTCCTGCGTTGTAACTTGTTAACTGGCCCAATAAGCCCCATAACTATGATTATGGTATCAGAGTTCTGCGTGGCCATTGCAATGAACTATTGAACCAACTGAGTAGAGTGTGCTGTGGAAGGGATGGTATGGTGCCATTTTATATATATAAGTTTTTATTGTGATTGAGTGATAGTTTGCATGAGAGAGCATAAGCTTTACATTCATCCTACTGTATTTCGTTTCATTGCAATAATTTCAATCCCCTCTATGCATCATCATTCAACAGCATTTGCTTCCCGTTCCTCTGTTTTTTTGTTTTTTGTTTTGGATGTGCACCGAAGCACTCAGGAATTCAAACAACCCAAGGGTACACCCTGGCCACCAGCACTCAATCCCGCTCCCTTCTTGAGTTAAGAGTCCCCAGCTGCTCTGTCTCTCCACGTCATCATCTCTGTCTCCATCTCTGTTGTCGCTGCTTCTCCGGATAGGGTCCCACACTCTGCTCTTCTCCCTTGATGGTCCCAGGGTCCTCTGTTCCTAGACTGCAAGATCAACTACTCCCTTCCTTTTGTTACAAAACATCTACCTTTCCATTTGCAACATTTATAGTCAGTCCTGATAGCAATTATTCACTATTGAACCACATCAGTCTTATCCCCATCTCCTTTCACCAGTCCCCTGTAGACAGGTTAGAAACCACTTACCTTCCCCTGCACCTGGTGCCAATTTTGTAACACTACTCTGACCACCAGTCATCACATACTATTGATCCAGTTCACTTCTACACTTCCCATGTCAATTATTCTGTGACCCCCCACAAGGGCTGCTAAGCATTGGCCTTATACATTTTCATATTGGCTGTCATATGTCTGAACTTTTCTACGTACCCAGCATATATCTTCAATTTTCTTGCTGTTCATTCCATTGACTGGCAATATGAACCCCTGATAAACTCACCTCTCTGTCTATTCTATGTGTGAACCAAAGCAGTCAAATATACCCGAGAACTGCACATACCCTTGTTAATGGTTTTTCCTTATATTTATGGTAAAATATTATCTTATATTTCTATGGAAAATTAATTTTCTTTTTCTTAGAGGGATTGTTTTTATTCCTTCTTTCATCTCAAATCAATGGCCCACTCCTTTTCAACATTAATTTTATTTTATGGAGACAATAAAAGCAGTCAAAAGAGAACTTACTCATCTTTTTTAACCTATCAACCTACCTACATCTGCATTTATTACCTTCCCTTTTGTTAAAATGGATAAACAGACCATCATTGATTCTTTCCTTTCTGAGTACTGTGTCTCTCAGAGTCCAAGCAGGAAATAGAGGCATTAACAGCAAGAGTTTAGTGAAGGGTCTGGTTTTTTTTTTTAAAGTTTTTATTGTGGATTAAGTCAAACTTTACAGGGCAGATCATCAGTTTTACATTCAACAAATCATACAACTCATTTCATCACAATAATTACATTCCCCTCCATGTACCATCAGTTAACAGTATTTGTCTCTATTCACTTTAGCTCTTTTTTTTTTTTTAAACAATGAGGTATATATAATAATTTATACCACTTGCACATTCTGCAAGTCTGACTCCTGGCCACTATCTCTTAGTCCCTCTCTTCCCATGAATCTGGAGTTCTCAGCTGCTCCCTTTCTCCATGTCCCCATCTCTACCTCCACCTCTGGTATTGCTGTTACTCTGGATAAGGTCCCACAGTCCACCTGTGCTCTTCTCCCTTGATGGTCCTATGTCTCTGGACTGTAAAATTAACTACTCCCCCATTTCTGTTACAAAACTTCTACCTTTACAAGTGTGACAGTCACCATTAGTCATGATAACAATTACTCACTATTGAATGATAAGAATCTTATCCCCATCTCTTTTAACCAGATCCATCTACACAAGATGAAAACTTCAGTGGAGACTCTTTCTGAAGGGTCTATTTTTAAGATATGAACAGAGTTATGAGAACTGGATAAGCACTTGGGTACTAAGAACAGTGGGATCCTGAAACGACAAGGAGAGCGAACTGTTATTGGAACACAGGAGTGCTATAACCATGGGAGAGGGGCTATCTGTCAGTTTATCATATTGTGGTGGTTTTTATCGTATTGTGGTGGTTTGCATGTTGCTATGACACTGGAAGATATACCACTGGTATTTTAAATACTAGCAGGGTCACCCATGGTGGACAGGTTTCAGATGAGCTTCCAGATGAAGACGGACTATGAAGGAGGAGAGGTGGACTACTTCTGAGTGTTTAGCTACTGAAAATCTTATGAATAACAGCAGAATGCTGTCAGATATAATACTATCAGATGTAACATTATAAATAGCATCAGAAATACGTAAAGACATAGTGCTGGAAGATGAGCCTTTAAGTTGGAAGGCATTCAAAATACAATTGGGGAATTGCTGCCTTCTCAAAGCAGAGTTGACTGTGATGACACAAATGGAGGAAAGCTTTCAGGACCTTCATTTGCTGATGGGGCACAACTCAAACTGAGGAGAAACAACTGTAAACATCCATTAATAATTGGAAAATGTATAAAATATAAATCTAGGAAAATTAGATGTTGTAAAAAATGAAATGAGCCATACAAAACTTGATATCCTAGGTGTTATTGATCTGAAATGGACTGGCATTACCATTCCGAATCTGATAATTATATGGTTTACTATGCTGGAAACGACAAATTCAAGAAGAATGGCGTTGCATTCATTGTCAGAAAGAACATTTCAAGATCTATCTCGAAAAAACAGAAAGGTTTAAACTAAAAAAAAAAGAATTCTCCCAATCTTTGTTGATTGTTTCTGTTGGAGTACTCTTTCAACAGTAAGCCAGGACATAAACAAGTCTTCATTTGCCTTACTTTCTGACTCCAGTGAGCCTAGAAATGAGTCAGAGGTGAAAATTTAGCATCTTCAGATGTATTTTTTTGAGCATGTGTCCTGTACTGGGCACATATATAGCTTTTAAAATTCCCTGGTTTGTGTTTGTTCTTTTCAATACCCAATCTCCCAAAGAAACAGTTTGGGTAGCTTCTCCTACCAGGATTCATCATATCTGTTGTTTGTTTCAACTGCCATCGTCAACAGTAATCTTCTTACAATGTAAATGCTCTTACAGTGTTTCCAAGGAATGCCCTCTGTGTTTAGTGCCTTTTCTGCCGTGACAGAGTTTTGAGTTAATGAGACAGAGGCAAGTGCCTTGTGTTAGTTTTTCAGATAGCCCCAGACTTGTGAAAATAGACCAACAAATTTTTTTTTGTTTTTGGAAAGTAAGATGTGCTCAGTTCCCTTTGGGACCATGAACCATGGTCCTATAATGGGAACATAACCAGATGGGAGGTAAGGGTAAGTAAAAATGCCATAAATCTTTTCTACCTTATTTATGTTACCTTTTTCTTTATTCGATGTTTCAATGAGTTTGGGGTAATTCAGGGCTGATGGAGGAAAAATATATGATCATGAGCTAGCAGCAGCATTGTCCAGCAAACTACTGGAGCCAAAGCATTGACAGTTACATACAATGAATTGTTCCCTAACAGGAAATTTTCCATAGGCAAATAAAGCAAGGAACCATGGGGGGGGGCACGAGGGGGGGAGAATGCCTGGAAACTATCAGTTTAAGGGGGTAAAAGGAGGAGGAGAGTTGTTTGTTCCTCTCTGACGTCCTTTTGCAGCAAGGTAAGAGAGTAGCAACATTCTAGGGTTCTTTAAAACTTCAGAAGTTTACATTATCTCTCTGGTAGCGTAGTGGTTGTGAATTGGTCTTCTAACCTCAAGATCAGCAGTTCGAAACTGCTAGCTGTTCTGCTCCTATAAAGATTTATAACCTCGGAAATCCTATGCATGGTCTCTATGAGTCAGAACTGACTCTACAGTCATCCACCACCACCACCATGGCCACTAGACATTGGGCACAATTTTATAGAGTATGTAAAGACATGTTCTAAGAGGCTAAAACTTCTTATTTGGGCTATTATAAAAACAATTGGATATGTATGAATTTGAGTTGGCACTGTCAGACTTCTTTGGATCTTAGCTCTGTGAAATAGTAAATAACTTGGGGTCAATACACAGAGGTAATCTTTGACTTATTTATGTAACAAATGCTCACAAGGTTGCTGTAACTCTATTTCTAGAGTTTTGATAAAAGGGATTTAGATAGTTTTTGCTTCATTTTAAATTATTTCTGTGGCAGGATGTGCCTTTGGAGTTACCTCTTCTGCCATTTTCATTGGCATCGTTAAGATTTATAATTCAACGAGAGGGCCAATGGGGTTTACTAGTAGATTCAGTGCCTGAGATAAGATAGAGAACTCAAGGAGGATTAACATTTTCTTTTTGTTGTTGTTGTTGTTTTCTGAGCACCTGGGAGTCTGGAGTCCCAGTTTACAGAGATGGGAAAGTCTAGGAAAGCAGTGTTGTTTGGGGGATGGTAGAAGATCAGAAACTTGATTTTGGAGGTAGTAAAGTGAAATGACTACTAAACATTTAAGTAGATATTTTGAGCGAGCAGTTTGATATGGAAATCTGGGATCTTGAAAACTATCAAATATGGAAATTGAAGCTTGATAGAATTAAAAGTATTAATGTTTTTCAAAATCATAGAGAAGCAAGCGGTGGTGACTTGCACAATACTACGAAAATTTTTATTAAATTCTTTGAAGCTGATAATATTCTTAACTGAGGTAATTAAAATTATTCTCTTCCTAAATTTTATGCAGACATTTTTCATTAGAATTTCATATAGAAATTAGTTAGTTGGATGTAGCACAACCTTTCATTAGCTTTTACCTTTTTTACTTAAAAAAGAATCTCCTCCTTTCTGGAAAGTCTCAATTACTACATAAAAAGTTTAGTCTTAACAAACCTGAGTTCTAAATTCCATAAGTAGCATTATTGGATTCAATTTGAAATTTAAAAGAAGTCACACTTTTCAAGCATTTAAAGGATCTACTTGATTTGTTAGCACACATGAATTTAACTTTTAAGCTTTAAAAATTGATTATCAATATAATTTCTAATGTAATAAAGATTAGACCTATTAATAGATAACTTGCATCTGTTGAGGTTTTTGGTTCCCATTAACAACTAATACTATGTAATTTAAGCACAAAAGGGATTTATTGGGAGGATACTAACTCAAAGAGGTTGGAGACCAGGCTAAAAAAACATGCCAGAACCAAGAAAGACCTAGTACAGTCAAGATTTTCCTAGAGAGAGCGATCTAAGGATACTGGCATTTTGCCATTTCCAGTGGCTGCAATCCATTACACTGCTGTACTCAGATGCTCCTTAACATCTTTGCTGTGTCTTGGTGTGGTGCTGTAGGGTAAGCACTGGACTGCTAACTATAAGGTTAATGGTTCAAATCCACCAGCTGCTCCTCAGAAACCTATACAGGGTCACTATAAATCAGAACTAACTTGATGGCACTCAACAATAACAACAATAGTCAACATAAAGTTTTTTATTATCCCAGTCCTCCTAAATCCCTCTGTCAAGATGAAAAGTCCTGGATGAGAGCACCTGACTATTTCAGTTTAGACTGCATGCTTATACTTAAGCTACCAGAAAGTTATAACAGAGAATATTTTATTCTCTTTAATTATAATTGACAGTGGAAACCTGCCTTACACCTTAATATTAAGGTACTCAGATGCTGTATCCATTAGAACTCTAATTTATCTGCAAATAAGTTAGACATGAATTAAAACATATTGTTAGTCTGTTTGATAAATTATTAAGAGTAATACATTCTAAGTAAAATGGATGGGGCTCATCAAATTTTTAGTTATTCCCACATATTGTCACAACACATGGAGTCCTGGTCTGGTACTGTGGTTTAATGTTCTAGACTTCAAGGCCAGTTTGAACCTCAAGGTCAGTTGTTCAAGCTCTTCCACTGCTCCTTGGAAACCCTATCCAGGTTCACTATGAGTCAGAACTGACTTGATTGTCACAACAAGTAAACATTGATTTATAGAAGGCAATATGAATTAGTGGTTAAGAGAATGTGCTTTGCAGTCATATACAGGAGGGTTTAAACTTCTTTTTCTAGCTGAAGGACCTTGAGCAAGTTAACTAAAATTGCTATACCTGATTTCCTTAATAAATAAAAGGAGAATAATAGTAGAGTCTGCTTTATTGGGATTGTTGTAGTTTGAATTCTGTTCTCCCAAATTATGTGTTAGAGTGTGTGGCACTGTGGGATAATGCATTAGACTGCAAGGTCAGTGTGAACTGCAAGGTCAGTGGTTCAAATAGACCAGCCACTCCTCAGAAACCCTATACAGGGTCCCTATGAGTGGGAACCAACTGGAGGACACTCAACAACAGTAGTGACCCTTCTACAGGCTGATTTAATTAATTTGGGGAATATGGTTTCCTTTATTATGCTAATGAGCAGTTTAAAGTGCTTTCTACACTATTCTTTTCTGAATGATATAGAGAGCAGCATAAATGCAGAGACAAACAAGTACAAATGAAAGAGAAAGATGCCACATGGAGATTGTTAAAGAACTGAAGAACAGAAGTTGAAAGAGACAAGACTTTCCCCCAGACAGAGAAAGAGAACTTCCCTCTATGTCCTACCTTCTGACTTCTAACCTCCTAAACTATGAGACTTGGAGAGAAAAACTATTATACTACACCAGAAAGGATTTGTTTGTTTTGTTTTTAGTTTCAGTTTTAATGTTGGGACCACAAATTAAGAGCACTTTTGTATTCTTTGTTGCCATTGCTTCTCTTGTGGCATCAGTGCTTAAAAAACAATTGATGTGATATTGTCTATCTAAGAGGCTTTGCCCACGTTTGAAATTTCTATCCTATCAAAGTTACTTTCCAGAAAACAGATACCACATAAATTCATTCACTGAACAAAAGATAGTTTCCTTATGTCTATGTTTTGTGGGTTAAAGCGCTGAATTGCAAAGTTGGTTTGAGCAGCAAGGTCGGTGGTTCAAGCTCACTAGTTGCTCCTTGGAAACCCTATACTGGGTCACTATGGGTCAGGACTGATTCGATGGAATTTAACAACAACAACAATAAGCTTCATTTTAACGAGGTCCTGGTGTGGTACTGCAGGATAATGCACTAGACTGCAAGGTTGGTTTGAATCACAAAGTGGGTGGTTTAACCCACCAGCCACTCCTCTGAAACCTTGACAAGGACCCAATGAGTTGGAACTGACTGGATGACACATAATAACAACGTGTTGCGAAAGCCATAAGAGAATGAACTTTGTAGCAAGACTTTGATGGAAGTTAGTCATTTAAGGAGCTCTGGTAGCGCAGTGGTTACGAATCGGGCTGCAAACTGCAAGGTCAGCAGTTCGAAACTACCAGCTGCTCCGCGGGAGAAAGAAGAGGCTTTCTGCTCTGTGAAGATTTACAGCCTCGGAAACCCTGTTCAGGGTCTCTATGGGTCGGAACCGACTCGACGGCACTTAACAACAACAACAACAACAGTCATTTAAAGAAAACAAACAAACCTGTCATTCTGATTACTTGGTGTATTTGGGGGACTTATTGGTTATGAATTGGGCTGCTAACCTCAGGGTCAGCAGTTTGAAACTACCAGCTGTTCTGTGGGAGAAAAATGAGGCTTTCTGCTCCCATGAAGATTTACAGCCTCAGAAACCCTGTACAGTGACGGTGTGAGTTGGAACCCACTCCATAGCACTTAACAACAACAACAACAACATAATATGTTCTGAGTTATTAGATCTCATCAGCTACCCAGTTCACCCCATCTGTGCTCTAGATTCCCTTAGATTTTGGATTTTAGTGAAATTGTTTTATCTTATAAAGAAAATTAGGTATAAAAAACAATAATATAAACTCCTATTAGTCTGAAGAAATGCTTTAATAAACATTCAAAGATCTTATGACACATACAAAGTTTAAATTAATTTACAAACAGTTAAGAAGATTACATACAAAATAATAAGCAACTTTGTAAAGAACAACTATGATATAACATCAGTTTATGATAGGCCTGGGAATGTCAAAAGAAATGACAAAATAATAAGAAACCACCAAGTAATTCTGTTTAAAATAATTTTGATTGATTAAAGTGGTTTCAAAGTGAGTTTTTCAGAATCCTGGAATCAGTGGTGAAGGTGGGTGGTGGTGGGAAGAATACTAAAACAGTGAGCTGCTAGACCTTCCATCCAAATTTCAGCTAGAGTAGATGTGCTTTACAGGAACTCTGGCTGTACTGTAGGATAAGCACTGGACTGCTAACTATGTGGTCAGCAAGTCAAATGTACCAGCCACTCTGAAGGAGTTTCTGCTCTAGTAAAGATTTATGGCCTTGGAAACCCAATACAGGTTCATTATGACTGCAAATTGATGCAATCACAGTGAGTTTGATTTTTTGAGGTGTACTTCAGGGATTTTGAGTCACATTGGGTAAGCATTTAACGGCTAACTAAGAATGACAGTTCAAATCCACCAGCTGCACTGAGCGAGAGGAAGATGTGGCAGTCTATTTTTGTACAGATTACACCTTATAAACCCTATAAGGTAGCTCTACTTTGCCATTTAGGATCACTATAGGTTGGAATTGACTTGATAGCAAGGGTTTGGATTTTTTGGTTTAGAGATCTGCTTTGATTTTAAATGAGATTTTTAATGTAAATGTAATAGTAAATACACAACAAAATGACCTTTCTCTTTGATTCCTAAGATATTGTATTGTTATTGTTGTGATGTGCCATTGAGTTGCTTCTGACTCATAGCGACCTTGTATAGGGTTTCCGAGGAGTAAGCGGCTGGTGTATTTGAACCACTGAGCTTGTGGTGCAAGCCTACCTTGAGGTCTAGTGCTTATCCTATCAGTCCACACCAGGATGCCCATATAGTACCTGTTTCAATGAAATCTTAGTGCAAACTTTATCTTGAAGAGGACAACAAAGTTTTACAAAATTACTAAATGACAATTCATTATTGTTGGTTTCAAGAATTGCTTGCTGGATGTTTTTTGTTGTTGTTAGAGAACTGGATATACAAAAATAGAAAAAATGCTTAAGAGAATAGAAGTTCTCTGGTATATATTATAAAATACATTATTGAATTTGGCTCAGTAATGTGTACTTTGGTGTCTGTGTTTATAAGTGAGGTTTGACCTTAATTTTCCTTTCTTATGTTGTTTTTGCCCAGCTTTGTAGCAACATTTTTTGATTTCACAAAGAATTAAGGGAACTATTTTTCTGTTTTTTGGAAAAAGAAAGGCATTTTCAGTTAGTTGCCTGAAGGTATGGTAAAACTTGGCTGTAAAACCATCTGTTCATGATGCTTTTTTTATAGTTAGATTTTGTGACTTTTGATTCAATATCTTAAATGTTTCCAGGTCTATTCCAGTTATCTATTTCTCCTTTAGTAAGTTTAAATAAACTATATATTTTTTTTCCATTTTGTCTACATTTTTGCATTTACTGTTTAAAAGTAGTTTGTAATTCTTTATGATTCTTAAAAATCTACTTGTAAGTATGTCTACTTTTTATTTGCAATATAGTTGGTTTTTTCTGTTGTTAGTTTTTCTTGCTTTATGTTATATATACAAACTCTTGGTATTTAGTATTTATTTAAAGATGATTGTGATCTGTTGTTATGTTGATAATTTTTGTGTGCATGAAAGGAATATTTTTCTTTAGCATTGCTTCTTATTCCCCACTCCTTTGTTTATATATTGTTTCCTTCACATATCACTTAGTATTATTTTAGTAAGATTCTGTCAATACCAGTTTTTCATTTTAAAATGTCTTTATTTTATTATTGAATGCTAGTTTAGCTACGTGAGTCCTGGTGTGGTGCTATAGGATACGCACTGGACTGCTAACTGCAAGATCGGTGGTACAAAACCACCAGCCGCTCCTGAGAAACCCTGTACAGGGTTTCTATGAGTTAGCACTGACTCAATGGCACATAATAACAACAATTTAACTAGAAGCTCTTCAAGTATTAGCTTATTAGTGATGCTTGACTTTAGCCTATTTAAAATTGCAACTTTATTTACCCCCCACTCCACTCCAACTGCAACCTCTTATTCTACTCAATTAAAAAAATAGCATTTCTCAATTCCAACATATTAATACATTGTATACATTATTTATCAATTCTTTTAGGATGTGATATCCTTAAAGGCAAGGATGTTCTTGTTCATTGAAATATATCCCAAGGTCTAGAACAATGTACATAAAAGATGCATGTTGTTGTTAAGTGCCATCGAGTTGGTTCCGACCCATAGCGACCCTGTACAGGGTTTCTGAGGCTGTAAATCTTTATGGGAGCAGAAAGCCTCATCTTTCTCCCGCTACAAAAAAATTTAGAATTCTAGGTTCACATTTATTTTATTTTAGTACTGTGATGATATTATTCTGTTTCTTCCACCAGACTGTAAGCTCTATGAAAGCAGGAAATTTTTTGTTGGTTTTGTTCACTGCTGTATCGTTAGGGCTTAGGACAGTGTTTTACATTGTAGGCAATTGTGAATAAATGAAAGGCTAACTAAGCTATTCTCTAGATAATTTTTTTGTTCTGTTTCAGACAACATGTCTGTTTTTTGAGGTTGGTTTTAGTGTTTTTTCTTTGCCTTTAGTTAGCTGCAGTTTCTCTATATCTAGGTAGATTTATTTATATATTTTTTGCAAAGGCTTCATTGTTTCCTGAATATGATCATATTTTTAAAAATCAGTTCTAGTGAATTCTTAAATATTATAGATATTGAAGAGAATATTGGAGATAGCACTTTTTCACTATTCTCTTTTCTATCTCTCCTGGAACTCCTATTTAAATAGACATTTGAGGGGGCTTAAAAATGTTCCTGGAGAAATATTCATTACCTTTTAAAAAATTCCACTTTTCCATAAACATTTTGAAGCACCCTTGTATGACTTTCTTCCTCATTCTATTCTCCATGACTCTTATTATACTTTCTGTTTCTAATTGTGTTATATTCTAGTTCATTTTCTCAAGTCCATCTTCCCATGCAATAATTTTCTCTCCAACTGTATCTAAACTGCGGTAAATTCATACACTGAGTTTTAAATTTCAGTGGACTGTATTTTTTGCTTTCAGAAGTGCTATTTGATTATTTTTTACACCACTTATTGACTCCACAGCACATAACCACCACCACCACCACCACCATTCTTTATTATAACGCTCTCATCTTCAGTATGCTTCTATTTATCTTTTTAATAATTCTAGGAATCAAAAAAATAAACAAACAAAAAACCCCAAATGCACTGCCATCAAATTGATTTTGACCCATAGCTATACAAGGTTTCCAAGTCTGTAAATTGGGAGCAGAAAGCCTCATCTTTCTCTTAAGGAACAGCTGATGGGTTTAAACTGCCAACTTTACAGTTAGGAATCTAGTGCTTATCCTTTAGTGCTACCAGGGTTTTTTAATTCTAAAAATAACTGCTTAAAAATCTTACAGAATGTTCTCTGTCCTAAAATTTGCTATTTGTGTTTGTTATTAGTGCATTTGAGTTGGTTCCAACTCATGGTGATCCTGTATAGGGTTTTCAAGAAGCAGCTGGTGAGCTTGAACCACTAATCTTGTGGGTCAAACTGACTTTGCAGTTCAGCATATTAACCTGCAACACCACACCAGGACTCCTATTTGTGTCTAGGGGTTCCATTTTACTGAGTTAATGTCTCCTGACTTTATTTATTGGTGAATCAAGTTCTCATAGGAGTTATAGACTCTGATTGTGAGTTAATCTTCCTCAGGAGTCCGTTATTCCACATGAATCTTATATGTTGTGGAGCTATCCCCATAGATCAGCTTTGCATTGCTATCTACTGACTACCCCAAGAGTCTCATTGATCTGAGGTCTGTTATATTATTCTTTTTTGGTTGGAATATTGTTATGACTGGTCTTGGATGGTGCAGGTTTTGGGTTTTGGTTTCTTATCGGAGATTTATCTTTTCCACTCAGCACTCAGCAGAGATAAACATTCTTTCCATTATCTTGGACTTGAAAGGTTTTAAGTTCTATTTAATAAACAAGGCTTACAAGTTTGAATAAATGTAATTTTATTTCCACATCTCTTTCTTGGTATCTTTGGTATTAAAATTGTACTCCAAGGTTTTAGGGCTGTATATAGATTTGGATTTGAGACACTTCTGAGCCCCTGAAGACTCAGCTTCTGTGGCTACTGTTATGATTTGAGTTCCCTCCCATCTCTTTCTTTTTTGCTTTTCTTCCCCGATGCCTTTCCATTCTTTCTATTAAACTTTGATAAGTACTTAAAAATTCAGAGCTATATTTCATTCCACATTATCTCTCTATATATGTTTGCAATGGGGATAAGATCTTTAGTTTCTCTGTGTGACTTTATTCTTGAAGCAAAAGTTAAAAATAAATAGCTATCTGAACATGATATATCTATCGATCCCTACAATGCAATAGTACAGTCATGCAAGATAATGGCAAGAAGGTTTAGCTCTGCTGAGTGCTGAATGGAAAAGATGAATCTCTCATAAGAAATCAAAACTCAAGGGCTGTACCATCCAAGACCAGTTGTAACAACATCCTAACCCCCAAAATAACAGAACAACAGCCCTCAGATCAGTGAGACTTGTGGAGTGGCCAGTAGATAAAAATGCAAAGCTAGTCTATGGGGATAGCTCCACAACACATAAGACTCCCATGGAATACCAGACTTCTGAGGAAGATTAACTCACAAAGTTTATAACTCATATGAGAACTTGGTTCACCAAGAAAGAAAGTCAGGACACATCAACTGGATGAAATAGCACCCCTAAACACAGACATATATATATATTTGCAATGGCAGTAAAATCTTTAATTTCTTTGTCTGACTGTATTATTGATATGAAAAGTTAAAAATAAAATGAAATATATTCTAAACTTGATATACATATCCCTACTATTATATTGGACTCCTGGTGTGTTGCTGTAGAATCCAGCTCTGGTCTTCAAACCACAAGGTCGGCAGTTCAAACCTACCACCTGCTCCGTTGAAACCCTGTGCAGGGTCACTATGAGTCGAAACTGACTCAACGACACTTAACAACAACAATACAACTATTATATTGGGAGTCCTGGTGTGGCACTGCAGGACTGCAGGTTAGTTTAAACTGCAAGGTCAGCAGTTCAAATCCATCAGCAGCTCCTCAGAAGCCCTATAAAGGGTTGCTATGAATTGAAGCCAACTCGATGGCACTTAACAAAATAACTATTATATTGGGAGCGTGGTGGCTCCAAACAGTAAGCACAGACTGTGAACTACAAGGTCCATGGTGGGAGCCCGTTAGATGAGGAGAAAGATGAGACTTTCTGCTCCCGTAAAGATTTAAAAAGTCTTGGAAACCCTGTACAGGGTACTATAAGTCAGAACTGACTTGAAAGCATTTGACAACAATTATTATATTGTACTTAAAAATATCTTGATGTGGCTGTAGGCTAAGAATTGGACCACAAGGATCGCTATGAGTTGTAACTGACTTGACAGCACTTAACAATTATTATATTAATTTCATCAAAATATCATCTGATTTGTAAATTAATGTTATTAATTTGAATGTTAATGGTTTTATAGTATTCCATATATTTAACTTAGAAATTTGTAGTTATAGAGAAACAATATGCATACTTATTACAAATTTTGATTGTATATATTTAGATCTTATAATGTTTATATGTATTTAGATATTATAATTTAGGGGAACACTGGAGTATCTATTACAATTTTTTTTTCTTTAAATAAAAAAGTACTCAAGTCTGAGAAATGCTGAGCTGATCATGACAGGAAAATGTATATTTAATATTCCATTAGGAGCCCTGGTGTCACTGGACTGCTAGTCTCAAGGTCGGCTGTTCAAACCTACTGATCACTCTGCGGAAGCAAGATGAGGCTTTTTGCTCCTGTAAAGATTTACAATTCTATGTGGGATCTTCATGAGTTAGAATCGGCTTTATGGCAGTGGGTTTAGTTTTTGGTTTCAGTAGTATATTCGGCTTAGGTTTGACCCTAAATTCTTACTAATATGTTCATATTAGTTCACTTTTTTGTACAGTATAATAGCTTAATCACTCATATTTCTACACCTGAAGCAAACATCTTTAAGGTATTCACTGTCTGGATTCTAGATAGAATGTTGATGTTAAATGCTGTCAAATCTGTTCTGACTCATAGTGACATATATAGGGCTTTTGAAGATCGCTGGTGGGTTTGAACTGCCAACCTTATGACTAGCAGTCCAATGCTTATTCTACAGTGCCACACTAATGTAGCGATCCTGTATAGGAATTCTCATGAGTTGCTGACCTTGTGGTTAACAGATCAGTGCTTAATCTACACCACCACACCAGTACTCTAGATAGTATTGTTGTTAAGTGCCATTGAGTAGGTTCCAACCCATAGCGACCCTCTATAGAGTTTCCAAGGAGCATCTGGTAAGCTTGAACTGCCAACCTTGTGGTTCAAAACAACTTTTCAGTCCAGCGCATTAGCCCACAGTGCCATACACTAGGTAATATATAGATGTATTATGATCTCCTCTGTAATTCTGCACAGCAAAAAGCATGGATAAATCAGGATCATTTGAGAAATTCTTTCAAAATGTGCATTTGTTATCCTTTCTTCTTCAGACATTCCAATATGCTTTCAGGATTTTATCCTAAAACTAATAAGGAGCTACTGAAGGATTATAAGGAATATTACTGTATCAATTCAAAACACAATTGTTGCTAATTTTTTTTTTTCTCAGGATGCAGATGTCTTAACTTGTTTCTTCTTTCTTTAGATATGTGGTATTCAATGCCATTATTCCTATCATGCTAGAGGCTATGGTCTTTGTATGACAGGGAGTAGAGTCTTGTTGTTGTTTTTGTTGTTAAGTGCCGTCAAGCTGGTTCCAACCCATAGCGACCCTATATAGGGTTTCCAAGAAGCAGCTGGTAAGCTTGTACTGCTGACCTTGCAAGTCAAATGGCTTTGCAGTCTGGCACATTAACCCACAGTGCCACACCAGGAGTAGAGACAAGAGGTTGTATATTTAATGATTAGAGAGTAACCAATCTTGGACTTGGGAGTCATTTTAGAAGCAGATTTTTACAAGGCAGAACAGCAAGGATACGATATATAACCTTACCCAAAGCAACCAGCAGCTACTCTTAGCAAGGAGTCTGATAAGTACCACCTCTCTGGGTCGCCTTTGCCAATCCACTCACATCCTTAACCAGGACTTTCAGGGACTTCAGTGACAGAATGCTAAGCAATCCAGCAGCACTTTAATGGTCAAAAGGAATATTCAGCTGTTTTAGTCCTCTATCCCTCAGCCTACTTTCAAATCAACTTCATAATTGACTGTCTTCTTCTTATGGATAAGACAGATGGATATGGTAGACATATTCATCAAAGATGGCACACTCTTCCCCCCTTGGCTGCTGCTTCTGTGCCGCCAAGTTGATTCTGACTCATAGTGACCCTGTATAGGGTTTCCAAGTTTGTAAATCCTTATGGAAGCAGAAAGCCCCATTTTTCTCCCAAGGAATGACTGGTGGACTTGAATAGCTAGGCTGTAGTTAGCAGTCCAGTGCATAACTCACTATGCCATCAGGGCTCCTTCTCAACCCATACCACCTCTTTTATATTTTAGAATGGAAATACTGTTCTTTAAAAAATATATATATATTTCTAACATTACATTAAAAATGTTTTATTATGAATTATGTGATAGTTTACATGGGAGAATATTAATTTTACATTCTTCCTATCATATATCATTTCATTGCCATGGATACAATCCCCTCCATGCATCATCAACCAACCAAAGGGTATACATTACAAGCCTGCCTCTCAGTTCTCAGCATATAGCCCCTCTCCTTCTCTGGGTCTAAAGTCACCAGCTGCTCCATCTCTCCATGTCATGCTCTCTGCCTCCATCTCTGGCATCACTGCTTCTCTGGGTAGGGTCCCATTCTCCGCTCTTCTCCCTTGATGGTCCCAGCGACCTCTGCTCCTAGACTGCAAAGTTAATTACTCCCCTTCTTGCTAAAAAAAATCTACCTTTACATTTCCAACCCTCACAATCACTCCTGATAACAATTATTCACTATTGTATCACAAGAGACCTAGCCGCATTTCCTTTCATCAGCCCCACCTAGACAGATTGGATACTATTCAGTGGCGATTCTACCTTCCTCCATGCCCTCTGGATCTAGGTTCCCTCTTGAAAGCTTGTAAGCCAGTCATTTCTTGCCTTTGTAGCCTCCCCATTTTGGGTAGACCAATGTCCAAGATGCCCATCCTGTCTACTCTGTGTATGGAGGGGGAAGGAATGACCCTTGCTGTAAAGATTTGTTCCCTCTTTTGAGTTACTGCATCCATAGGTGTAGGTCAAGTTCAAATTGTATCAGATTACTCTTTTTTCCCTCTTCTTTCTTCTTCTAATTGAACTCTGATCATCTAGTCATTGAAGCCAGGTCAGGTGGGTATTATCTGCAAGTGTGGCTGTTCTTGTGCATATGCCCTCTCTTCTTATCAGCTGGACACTTAACTCTCCATTCTAGTCCTCTGTGGCTATGTCACTGACTCTGGGCCCAAGAGTCCCCAGGTCTTGCCACACTGCTGGCCAACCAGTGTTCACCCAGGTTCCACCCAAGTTCACAAGAGTCTATTGAACGTTGTAGGGCTTAGCTTGCAGTTTCATTGCTGTTTTCTAATATTACATTTTTTATTGTGAAATATTCATGCTGTAGTGAAAAGCATAAAAGAAGGAGCCATACTTGCACCTTGCAATATATTACCTAGAAAAAACAACATTTTGATGGATATTCTTCCAATCACTTAAATTCACACATACATAAACATAGGTACATGTATATTATGTATTTATCTGTTTGCAATATTTGAATGTTTTCATATCTTCTTAAATACGCTGGGGCTGTCTTTTACTTTTATCAAGTCAGTGTTGAGGCTACTAGCTTTGACATTTTTGGCTATGAAATGTCATGGCAAATGATTGTGTTTTGACACAGAAAGGAAGGATGAAGAATCATAGAATTATAAGATTTAAGATTTAAAAGAGACCCTTTTGAACATTGGAGCTCTGGTGGTGCTGTAGGATAAACATTGGACTGCTTAACCACCGGGTTAGCAATTCAAACTCATCAGACATGCTTCGGTAAATACAAGTAGCCTCAGGAACCCTATATAGGGTCACTATGAGTCAGAATGGACTCTGTGGCAGTGAGTTTGGTAATTTTGGTATTCTGAACATTAAACCCTCCTCTAAAATTCAAAGCTAACACCTGGCCAACATTCTTTCCACTGTCCATATTGCATATGTTTTTATAATTTTACAAAGAAAAAATGCTGATAAAGAAATTATGAATATTTGCTTTAAAGAATGAAGCCTCATTCACAAATTTACTCTCCACATAAACTGAAGTCTTTCATTTTGTTCAATTTTAGCTTCAAAGTGCTTTGCACAGTTCATTGGTGGTCAAATGCATAGGTATCATTTCATTTGTTTGCCAGTCAGTTTATGCATGCAATTTTGTATAGGCCAGCAGGAGTGTTCTCCAATATAATATATTTCCATGAGATGACTTAACAATGGAGGCAGGCACATTTCTTTGGGTGTAATTCCTCCTTAGGTTGAACTCAGAAGTAAATTTAGAATTGTAACTAAAATTCTGTTGAAGTTACCTAAAATGAGAAGGAGGAAATGAAATGAGAAGAAATTACCAGCAGGACAAAAAAGTAGCTGCTGTTTTGAAAAGAGTTCATTTCTTTTCTTCTCTGTGGGCATATACACGTAGGTGGGTTTTCTCAATTCTGAAGTTGTTGTAAATAAATTAGCTCTAAAGCAGTCACAGAGTTTTTTCCTCCTTTGGTCCTCTAAATTACTTCAGGTGTCAAGCTGAGAAGTCTCTGAGACTTTCTGTAACAGCACACGTTTCATATTATGATTTTTAAAAAGCAGAGACAGAAACAACCCAAATAATTCCGTTTACATCTGAATTAAATTCCCTGGGCATTTCCTGGATTTTATTAGCACTTCAACAAGAAGTCTAGGATTAGGAAGTAAGGCTGAGAGCAGAGCAGCATGGCATGCCTAATGCAGAATTGGTTTTGTCATTCTTTTGTGATTACAGGGCAGTATATCAGACTTTAATCTATCAAAGTAATTTGCTAAGGATTCAAATCTATATTTTTTACACTCACTCTATTGATTATTTTACTGCAAAGGTCAAATCGATAGTAGTTTCATGTCTATCTCAAAGGTCCTTAGGACAGTTTGTAAGTCATTTACTGACCAAAGTTTCATGTAGCTTATTAGCTGTGGGATAAGCACTGTACTGCTAACTCAAAAAGTTGGCAGTTCAAACACACCAACATATGTAGAAACTGGTCTTGGAAAATATCTTCCAAGATGCACTGCCAGAACCAGTTGCCACCAACTTTCTGGTCTATTTTACTGGATATTTCAACCTCTAAATGAATAATAATAATAATAAAGAGATATATTAAGCATTAGTTTATTTTTCAATTTGTGCTTATATTTCATACTGAAGACCATTTCTTTCATATATGCATAATGTAAAAAGCCGTTTGAACTACAAGGT
The DNA here is from genome assembly GCF_000296735.1 of Chrysochloris asiatica. Taxonomy (NCBI): domain Eukaryota; kingdom Metazoa; phylum Chordata; class Mammalia; order Afrosoricida; family Chrysochloridae; genus Chrysochloris; species Chrysochloris asiatica. The sequence goes on from NW_006408592.1 coordinate 2,582,747, forward strand.
CAGTGGTTCAAGCTCACCAGTCGCTCCTTGGAAACCCTATACAGGGTCACTATGGGTTGGAACCAATTTGACGGCACTTAACAACAACAACAACAACACCTCAATAAATTAAAACATACTACGTATTGGATCTTTAGTTGAATCAATATCCTAGAGAGTCCTGGTGTGGTGCTGCAGGATAATGTGCTGGACTGCAAGGTCAGTTTGAACCACAGGGCCAACAGTTCAAACCCACCAGCCTCTCCTCGAAAACCCTGTACAGGGTTGCTATGGGTCTGAACTGACTCAACAGCACTTAACAACAACAACAGGTTGGATAGCAGTGGGTGCAGACTGTGTGGCTAAATGCCCAGGTTCTGGAATCAGCTTCCTGGACTTGTGAACTCAGGTCTTTGAAAATTCTAGCTAAGTCACATTTGGAAGAATCCTTTAACATTCCTGGGCCTTAGTTTGTTGCTCTTATTGTTAAATGCTGTTGAATAGGTTCTGACTCATAGTAAACCTGCACAGTGTTTCTGTGGAGCAGTTGGTGGGTTGAAGTCCAATGCTAATTCTACAGTGCCACACTAGAAGTTTTAGTTTATTCATCTATAAAATAGGGACTATATTAGCATTTCCCTTCTAGGGTTATTATGTGAGTTTTTGAAAACTCCTTTCCTTTAGCAACAATTATAATCTACTTTTGTTTTCTTGGTTGGTATGTGAGCCCCTGGGTGAGAGGCTCTAATTTTTCAGAGGAGATTCAGTTTTGAATGCCCTCAAGTGCTGACACAAACCTGGTGCATAAAAAAAAAAAAATGTTTGTTAAATTGAGTTAAATAAATACCAGCTTTGGTTACTGAGATTGTAGAAATTAGAGGTGGCGATTTTTATTGTTCTCAAATCACCGTTCTTGGCACAGTCTTGCCTTGTGCCCCTGGAATAACAACCTGGTGATGATCTCTATGCTGCGACACTTGAAACAGCCAATCTAAGAGCATTTCTTCAATATGCTGCTTATTTTGGAATTCAAAGGAATGCTGTAGCTGCATTAGCATTGTTGAACAATTCTGGTTTTAAAATTTGGCTTAAAGAAATTGCAGTTACTTTTATTTACAGTAGGAGTCGTGGTGTGGTGCAGTGGGATAAAGCACTAGACGGAAAGCTAGGTTTGAACCACAAGGTTGAAGTTTCAAACTCACCAGCTGCTTCTTGGAAACCCTATACAGGGTAGCTATAAGTCGAACCAACTCAATGGCACTAACAACAACAATATTTACAGTAGCCATAACGATTTCATACTCTTGGCATTTAAAAATAATTGTATTAAGTTTTGTAAATGCTTATAATTAGTAGTAAGGGATGGGAATGGGAATGATGTAAGAACATCTTAAGAGTTAATTTTAAATTATTAAAAAAACTAGTAGGGGACTTCCAGTTTGGGGCGGCAGCCACAGTAACTAGGTAGTAACTAGGTAGGGTTCTCTCTCTCTCTCTCTCTCTCACTTCAAAACATCCTAAAGAGTGTTCTATGGGCTGAAAACCAACAAGAACAGACAATAAACAGAGATTGACAGGTGTGGCAACACCACCTGGAACACAGCCTACAGATAGCAGAATCCAGAACAGAACAAGACTACAACAACAAACTCAAAGGACCTGAGAGATCAACTGAAGACCAAAAATATATCAATGTCAAAGAAGGGACAAATGCAGCAACAGAAACTCAGGTGGTGGGGATGCCAGGTAAATTACAGGTTATGCAGAGAAAAGTTAGTAGTCTACAAGGTAACCCCAAAGAAAGTTAATGCTCCACCACATATCATAAAAATGAATTCCCAAGCATAACAAGCAAACATCAAAACTAGGATAAAACCGACAAGAAAGAGCACAAAAAACACAAATGCAACACAAGAAAGAATGCAGAACCAAAGAACAAACAGCACTGCCAAAAAAGTAACATAAGGACAGCAATCCATTCATACTTATCGATAATTATATTGAATGTCAATGGATTGAATGCACCAATGAAGAGACAAAGAGTGGCAGAATGGATAAGAAAATAAGATCCATCAATATGCTGCCTGCAAGAGACACAACTTACACACAAAGATAAAAACAGACTAAAAGTTAAAGGATGGAAAAAAATTTACCAAGCCAACTGCAACAATAAACAAGCAGGACTGGCAGTACTAATCTCCGACAAAGTAGACTTTAAGATAAAAACCAGCATAAGAGACAAAAAAGGACACTATCTCATGATCAAAGGGTCAATTGAGCAAGACAACATAACCGTAATAAATATATACGCTCTCAATGAAAGAGCACCAAGATACATGAAGCAAACCTTACTGGAATTGAAGAAAGAAATAGATAAATCTACAATTATAGTGGGAGATTTCAACACACCACTCTCAAAAAGGGACAGAACAACCAGAAAGAAACTTGAGAATGCTACAGAGGAACTAAACAACACAATCAACCAACTTGACTTCATAGATGTATACAGAGCATTCTATCCAACCATAGCACAATACACATTTTTCTCTAGTGCACATGGAACGTTTTCCAGAACTGACCACGTGTTAGGTCACAAAGCAAGCCTCCATAAATTCACAACCATCAAAATTCTACAGAGCATCTTCTCAGACCACAATGCTATAAAACTAGAAATCAACAATAAGAAGACCCAAACAATAAAGTTGAATACATGGAAACTGAACAAGACCCTGCTGAAAAGCGACTGGGTAAAAGAAGAAATTAAATGTGAATTCACAAAGTTCCTAGAAACAAATGAGAATGAAAACATAGCATACAAAAATCTTTGGGACACGGCAAAAGCAGTCCTCAGAGGACAATTTATTGCAATAAATGCACACATCCAAAAAAGAGGAAAGAGCCAAAATCAACACATTAACCCAGCATCTTCAACAAGTAGAAGCAGACCAGCAGAAGGAACTTATAGTCACCAAAAGAAGGGAAATAATAAAGATAAGAGTAGAAATAAATGAGATGGAAACCCAAAAAACTATAGAAAGAATCAACAAAACAAGAAGCTGGTTCTTTGAAAGGATTTATAAAATCGACAAACCATTGGCAAAACTAACTAAAGAAAAGAGGGAGAGGCCAGAAATAAATTGCATTAGAAACCACATAGGTGAAGTCACAACAGAACCAAATGAAATCAAAAGGATAATAACAGAATACTATGAAGAGCTGTACGCCAACAAATTCAAAAATTTAAATGAGATGGATATATTTCTAGAAAACATGACCTACCTAAACTTACTCAGAATGAAGTAGAAAATTTGAACAAACGCATAAAAAAAGAAGAAATTGACCAGATCATAGAAAAACTCCCAACCAACTAAAGCCCAGGCCCAGATGAATGAGTTCTACCAAACATTCAGAGAAGAACTGTCACCAATTCTACT
>NW_006408592.1:2586349-2593494 GCF_000296735.1 Chrysochloris asiatica
CAAGTGGGTTTCATAAAAGGGATGCAAGGATGGTTCAACATCAGGAAAACAATCAGTGTAATCCATCATATAAATAAGGAAAAGGAAAAGAACTACATGATCATATCGATTGATGCAGAAAATGCATTTGACAAAATCCAACATCCATTCTTGATAAAAGCACTCAACAAAGCAGGAATTGAAGGGAAATTCCTCAACACAATCAAGAGCATATATACAAAACCAAGAACCTATATCACACTCAATGGAGAGAAACTGTGAACAGGAAACAGACAAGGATGCCCTTTATCACCACTCCTATTCAATATTGTGCTGGAAGTTTTAGCCAGAGGGATATGGCATAATAAAGAAATTAAAGGCATCCAAATTGGCAAAGAGGAAGTACAACTCTCCTTATTTGCAGACGATATGATCCTATACATAGAAAACCCAAAAGACTCAGTAAAAAAAACTATTAGACCTCATCGAAAGATTCAGCAAAGTGGCAGGGTATAAGATCAACATACAAAAATCAATTGGATTTCTCTATAGCAACAGCAATAAAAATGAAGGACATTAAGAAAGCAATACCACTTACAATAGCCACACAAAGGATGACCTATTTGGTAATAAACATAACCAAAGAAACAAAGGACTTATACAAAGAAAATTACAAAACACTACTACAAGAAACCAAAAGAGACCTACAGAAGTGGAAGAACATACCATGTTCCTTAATAGGAAGACTCAACATCGTGAAAATGTCAATTCTGCCCAGAGCAATTTACACATACAACGCAATCCCAATCCAGATTCCAACAACATTCTTCAACGAGATGGAAAGGACAATTACTAAATTTATATGGAAAGGAAAGAGACCCAGGATAAGCAAAGCCCTGCTTAAAAGGAAGAACAAGGTTGGCGGTCTCTCACTCCCTGATTTCAAACATGGCTATGGTGGTCAAAACAGCCTGGTACTGGTACAATGAAAGAGACATTGATCAATGGAACAAAATTGAGAATCCAGAAATTAACCCAACCACATACAGCCAAATGATTTTCGACAAAGTGTCTAGGCACATTGCATGGGGAAGAGACAGTCTCTTTAACAAATGGTGCTGGCAGAACTGGAAAGCGATATGTAGAAGACTAAAAGAAGACCTTTTGCCTTGCACCCTATACAAAAACTAATTCAGCATGGATTAAAGATATAAATGTGAACCGCAAATTTGTGATGATCATCAATGAAAAAATAGGGACAAATGTGAAGGCACTAATTCAGGGTATATACAGACTACCACACATTTTGAAAAGTTTACAAACAAAAATAGACAAAATAGATGAGTGAGACATACTAAAAATTAAAAACTTATGTGCATCAAGAGACTTCACCAAAAGAGTAAAAAGGGAACCCACAGACTGGAAAACAATCTTTTGCAACGACATATCAGATAAGGGACGCATTTCTAAAATATATAGGAAAATACAATGCATCTACAAAAATAAGACAAATAACCCAATTAAGAAATGGGTACAGGACATGAACAGACACGTCACCAAGGAGGAGATCCAGGCAGCCAACAAACATATAAAGAAAGATTCTCTGGGCAAATTATTGAATGATGCAGAACGCATCAAGAGAAAAATGGAAGGAATACACAGAGTCATTGTACCAAAAGGAAATGGTTAATGTTCAACCAGAATGGAGGTGCGCAGACAGCAAGGGACCAATGAACAGCTACCAAAAGAGAAGAATGTCCACACCTTTATCTCAGCGGTTCTGCCAGGCGTCTTTGGCCGCTCCGATCTTTCCCCCACGTGGTCTCACCCAAGATGGCGGCTCCTGGAGCAGCCGAGCGTCCCGGACTAGAAAGCAATAGATTTCTTGCTTCTGCCACAAATTCCCCCAGCTGTGAGCCTTCCAACCTTCTAAGTATTCCTTTATATGTGGTTCAGAGTTCTGGGACCATCCCCTGAGCCTGCTTGGTTGGGTATTCTGTGTTGTTGTTGGTGGAGCTCTCTGCTATACGTCCACCCGATCCGCCATCTTGTTTCGAATCTGGTTTATAAGCTTTCAAGAGGGAACCTAGATCCAGAGGGCATGGAGGAAGGTAGAATCTCCACTGAGTAGTATCCAATCTGTCTAGGTGGGACTGATGAAAGGAAATGCGGATAGGTCTCTTGTGATACAAGGGTAATTGTTACCAGGACTGATTTTAAAGCTTGTAAATGTAAAGGTAGACATTTTTGTGGCAAGGAGGGGAGTGATTAACTTTTCAGTCTAGGAGCGGAGGTTCCTGGAACCATGAAGGGAGAAGAGTGGAGAGCAGGACCCTACTCAGAGAAGCAGTGATCCCTGAGATGGAGGCAGAGATGATGATGTGGAGAGATGGAGCAGCAGGGGACTCAGAACCCAGGGAGGGACAGAGCCTGTGTGCTGAGGACCGGGGGTGTGGGGCGGGGGGCGGGGGAAAGAGGGGGCAGGAAGCAGGCTTGCAGAATGTACCCTTTCGTTGATTGGTAATGCGTGGAGAGGATTGTAACCATGGCAATGAAACGATATAAGATAAAATGAATGTAAAACTAATATTCTCCCATATACTCATGTAAACCTATCACATAATTCACTACAAAACTTTATAAAAAAAACAACACTGCAAATGCAAAAAAAAATAAAATACTAGTAGTGGTTATGAATTGGGCTGCTAATCTCATGGTCAGCAGTTCTAAACTACTAGCTGTTCCGTGGGAGAAACATGAGGCTTTATGCTCCCGTAAATATTTACAGCCTGGGAAACCCTATACAGGGTCGCTATGAGTTGGAACTGACTGCATGGCACAAAACCACCAACCACTCAATTTGAAATTTTATTTAAATTATGACAGCCATAGGGGAAGGGCAGGATGTCTTTGAAGATAAAGACCTCAGTTGTCCCCCATACTTTACCCTCAAGGATCAAGTTGAAAAGTTGTTGTTGTTGTTAAGTGCCGTCGAGTCGGTTCTGACCCATAGTGACCCTGGATAGGGCTTCTGAACCGTCGACCTTGCAGTTCAAAGGGCTTTGCAGTCTGGTGCATTAACCCAAAGCGCCACACCAGGACTAGGGGTTGAAAAATAGCAGTGTCTAATTCATGCAGGAGCAAAACGGTCTAATTTTACTTCCAAAACCCGATCTCAGGCAAATAGACACAGAAAGGGAACTTGGCAATGAACTGTTGCCATACAAAAAGGAAGTGTGAGATTGATAGCTGAAACGAAGTAGAACCAAAGCAAACTTCGGGATTAGAACCTGTGGTATAGAATAATTTTTAAAGGTAGGCAAATTCTGAAACTCTGTTAGTCAAAATGCATGCATTAGCAAAACACTTCCTTTGCGCAGATCTGCTCCCAAGACTACTTGGCTTGAAGAGAAGTAGATTCCTTTGTATGAAGACTCATCTGCAAATTCCTGATTTGACAAAAAAAACAAGACCTCACTTAGCTTGTATTTGGGAGCTTTTCTTTGTCTATTATACAAAATATACAATTGTGTGAGTGCCCTGGAGAAGCTAGAACTGAAATGGTTGAGAAAAGAGCCCTGAAATGGAAGGTTTTATATGCAAAGGGAGACCTAAGATTAAGATTTTTTAAATTAGAGAAATAGAGAGGTAAAGAGTGGATAGGATCAGAGTGACTAAAATTATAAATGGTGTGAAGACATGAGTAGATACGTAAACCCTTTATAGGGTCATTATGACTTGAAATTTGCTTAATGGCAGTAGTTTTTTTCTTTTCTTTTTATTAATTTTTTTGTTATGTTTATAATGTGTTGGGGGTGAGCTCTTCTCTACATTGAGGTTAGTCAGGAAGATAATCATACATCTATGAAGACCTGATTTATAACACATTTTTTTACTTCTAGAGTCTCTGAAGGGGTCATTCATTCCTTTGCCTTTTTTCGTGTCCAAGGTTGCCTCTCTCTTGGCTGTGGCTCCTTCCTCCATTTTCAAACATACCACTCAGATCTTTGCTTCCATCATGACATTGCCTTTTCTTCTAATTGCCTCCTCCTAGGTCTTATATGAGAAATATCGTGATTATAGAGGGTCCATTTGGTAATCTAGGATAAAGCTCAAAAGCCTTAATTTAATCGTATATGCAAAGTCAATTTTAATGCATAAAGTAATATTCACAGGTTCTGGGGGTAAGGATGTGGACATTTTCAGCCTACCACGGCAATCATCCCAAATACCTACATATAGTTTTGTACATTGTAATTTCTTAATGTATGTTCACTGAATTGCTTGTTATATAACTTTTAATAAGATTTTGCCTGGAAATAGAGCTTTAATTATTTTCAATTTTTAATTTTTTAAAGGGAAGTTCAGGCCAACTTTTTTCTCCTTTGCTCTCTAAAGTAAACAGTTCTGAATGTTTAACTCTAGAGAGGTTTTATTTCTATGTGATTCATTAAATTCAGACTAATAAATATGGCCCCTTTCCCTTCTTAATCCTCTTCTTCTCAATGAATCTTTCAAAACTCTATGCTATTCTTGTTATGTTAGATGTAAATGAGGTTTTTTTTTTTTCTGAGTTCTTTGCAAATCATTTTTCTGTACCAAAATGATTTATATTTGTTTGCTGATCTAAGCTCCATTTTAAATGTTGCCTTAAATGTATGAAGCTTTGATTAAAAACAAAAGAAAGTTATCTTGTTATTATTGAGTACACTTTATACTAATTGTTTTATTTCTTCATTTTATGACTGATAAAACTGATGATCAGAGAGACCACATTTCAAACTTTTCAGGAAGTTACAAAGGAACTTTAGAACTTCACTTAGATTGTAGAAGGGACTGCAGTCTAATGATCAACAAAATGTATTTGAAAACAAATCTCACTTTCCTCCCTTAGCAGCTCTAGATTCCTTATCAGCTAAATAGATCTAATAATGGAAATGTCATAGTATTTGTGTGTATGAAATAAATGAGACAGTGACTTCAGAGTACTTTGCATTGTCCTGATATCAGCTGCTTATCTGAGTGAGCTTTGAAAAGTTCATGGAAAAATGGAATTAAAGGTCAGTGAACATATCTCACAAACCTTTTGAAGGCCCTTCATACTCTCTGATCCCTGTCTTTCCCATTCAACATGGTGTCCAGTCTCTATCAGTGTTTCGCTCTCTGAAATCCTCCAGCATTTAATACTCCTTAGATTAAAATTTATTATTTTACAGACTCATAGAATGTTAGAGTTGTAAAGAACCTTAAATATCAACAATGAATTTTTTTTTTAATTTCAGGAGAGGAAACTGAGGTACAGAAAAGTCAAATAATGTGTTCGAGGTTATGCAGTTTATTAAAAAATTTTCTATTACTTAGTTATAAACTTAAGACTGTTTAATAGCTTATTGAAATTGTTATTTTTTTGGAAATTTTCATGTGGACCAATGTAGATTTTAGTCTTGAAAGAGATATTGATGCAATTAAAACTATTTTTAGATCTAATCTATGTAGATTATATAGACTTCGATACTTGCCTCCAAATGATCTATCACTTTTAATAGAGTTTAGTTTTTTGCTTAAGTTCTTAGATCCCTAATTTTGACATTAAATACATGAATATTCCCTTAGCTATTACATTATACATTTATTTGACCCTTTCTTCTTCAAAATCAGTGATTATTTCTTTGTATAAAATAAGTTATCCCCCCTAATTTGGACAAATCATTTAACTTAAAATCTAAACAAGGAAAAATTCAGTCATGATTTAGTGCTTTTTTCTCTTGTTTATTTATTTCTTTGTATCCCAAGCTTGATCCACACAAAGCTCAAGTGAGAGTTGTTGAATAGGAATCTTGGATGTGAACCAAAAGGAAAAGAAAAAAGGTAAATATTGTGGTGTCAAGTTTGGGACATCAAGACTTGATGGAACCAGTAATATTGTGGTTCACATGTGTTTGAGCTTCTTAGTTCTGCCAGTCCTTTTCTTAATGGAGATGAGTACAGTTCCCTACTCCTCATGCCTTCATTTCCTATCTTGATCTACCCTTCCTCTCTCCAAGCTACCACTCACCTCTCCCATCTTACTGGACATGATGCCATGCTCTTAAAACTATCTTTTTAGGTTTGAAAAAGGGCTCATTTGTCCTAACAACAACAGTTTGTCATGTCAGACCTTTGTTGTTGTTGTTAGGTGTCACTGAGTTGGCTTTAACTCATAATGACCCAGCATTGGGTTTTCGAGGAGCAGCTGGTGGGTTTGTCAGTCTTGCAGTTTGTGTCTAGTGCTTAGCCTATAGTGCTACACCAGGACTATCAGACCTTTAACCTAGTGATATTTCTAACCGCTGCTTTAGACCATTGTCCAATAATCCCCCATATCTTTTTAGTTGCCAAGTCCTACCCATTATTTTTACCTAAATATCTTTCAAGTTCATCCTCTTCTCTTGTGTTGGTTGAAGTTTCATTAGTTTTCTTCTGGACAATTTAAAATAGACTTCTAGGTATTTTATAGCATATTTTCCCTGGTAATAATCTTTCATGTCTTGATAGAGTAATCTATTTTACATCCGAATTATTCATGTCCTATTTGTTCTTGCATCATTTATAAAGATGATATGCATTGCAAAATCTGCTGCCATTGAGTTGATTCCGACTCATAGTGACCCTATAGGACAGAAGAAACTGCTCCATATGGTTTCCAAGAACTCTGGCAGCTCAGTGCTAAAGTGCTCAGCTGCTTACCAGAAAGTTAGTCATTCGAACCCACAGGCTTCTTCAGAGGAGAAAGATGTGTCAGGCTGCTTCTGTTAAGATTACAGCCTTGGGAATTGTATGGGGCAGTTATACTCTGTCCAATAGGTTCTGTATGAATTGGAATAGACTCCCTGGCAAGCAAGAGGCTTAATCTTTATGGAAGGAGACTACCACATCTTTCTCCCACCCAGTAGTAGCCTATGGATTTGAATGCAAAACGCTTTGCCATATCGTTCTCCCAGTGGAGGAACTGGTGAGTTCCAACCACAGACCTTCAGTTAGCAATTGAACATCAGTACCACCAGGGATCCTGACAATAATGATAAGTACTATTTACATCTGTGGAAAGAGAAGATGGAAAAGCTCCATATCATCAGTGAAGACAAGACCAGGGGCAGACTGTGGAACAGACCATCAATTACTGATAT
>NW_006408592.1:2595395-2598999 GCF_000296735.1 Chrysochloris asiatica
CCAACGAGATGGATCAGCCAGGTGGCATAATTGATGGACTCAAGTGTGGCAGCGGTGGTGAGGTTGGCCCAGGATCGAGCATTGTTTCGTTCTGCTGTGCATGGGGTTGCTATGAGTCGGTACCGACTCGATGGCACCTGACAACAACAACAGCTATTTATTGAGTGTCTTTTGTGTTTGTTTGTGAGTATGTGGGACACTGTGATAGAGACATTATAAACATTATCTTTAATCCTATACCAACTCTGTAGATAGGTACTGTTATCCCTGTTAGCACATGAAGAAATTAAGGCTCCTGAAGATTAAATAATCTGCCCAAGTTTGTATAACTGGTTGGTGGATGTGAAACAGGACCCAGGGAATGGTGAATTGAAAGTTTTCTTCTGTCCGTAAAGTACATAAACTGTATACTCCTTGACCTAAAATATTATGACTTTCATGATTGAATTCCTGCCTACTTTATTACTTTGCTTTGTGAATTCTGTTTTCTTTGTAAGCAGTGTAAACCCTTTTTTAGGGAGCCTGGTGGCTCTGTAAGGTAAGCACTGTACTGTAAACCACAGGTCAGTGGCTCAAGCCCACCAGCTGCTCCATGAGAAAAGATGAGGCTTTCTACTTCTGCACAGATATATAGCCTTGGAAACCTTATACAGGGTTGCTATGAGTTGGAATTAACTTTAAGGCCCTTAACAACAAAAACACACCATTTTATTCTTTCAGGTTTTACTGAGTACCGAGTTTGAAGGAGGGGTAGGAATTGTTTTGATTGCTAGATGTAGCAAGTTGAATAAGCTTTTAATCAAGTATAGGAAAGATATTTGAGTAAATAAATATAACACAGCAAGATGCATACAATGATAAGAATGTTTATTATATACAGTGAGAGTATGGAAGAGGAAGTAAGGGTGAATCAAGGGAGACTTCACAAAAGAACTGACAGTTAACCTGAGACATGAAGAATGAATTACATTTTTCAAGCATTGACTCAGAGGTTGGAGGTGGGAAAGGGTAAATGCAAAAACCATGTGGGTGCCATGTCTGACTTCTGGCTCCATAGGGGTAAAGAGACTCAAACTAAAAATCAGCTTAAGGCTGATGCCTATGAAGTGGATGTCAGACAAGCTCCACCCTACAACCTTCCTTACCCCATTCTCACACCAACTATCCCTCTGATGCCTATGAAGTGGATGTCAGACAAGCTCCACCCTACAACCTTCCTTACCCCATTCTCACACCAACTATCCCTCCCACAGCACTCTCTGCTTCAGATCTGGGTTTGGCAAGTCCATTGTAGTGGCCACACAGAACTCATAACAATACTCATGATTTTGGTGTTTATTAGGGAAGTGAACAGGTTCCAATTTAGGATCAAAGCCAAGTCAGGATGCAGCAATTTGCCAGTTAGGAACGCCTTTTTTTCTGAGATACTGTAGATAGGCCTCACTCTCATCTTTGGCTTCTCAGCCATATAGCCCATGACCACTGCTCTGCTTTGGAAAATATTACAAAGTTCTTTTATCCAGTCTGCGAATGACCAAAGGGAACATTCTGAAAGCCAGTCTTCTGCCTATAGACATTCACCTTTCCTTAGTCCATGGGCCTAGAGCCTGAAGCTACTCTGTCTCTATATGCCACCATCTCTGCCTTGTCTCTGCTGCCACTGTTTTTCTAGGATGGGATCTCATGCTCCACTCATACTCTTCCTTTTCTATGGTAGCAAGGTCAGCAGTTCGAAACTACCAGTTGTTCCGCGGGAGAAAGATGAGGCTTTCTGCTCCCACAAAGATTTACAGCCTCAGAAACCCTGTACAGGGTCACTATGAGTTGGAACCAACTCCACAGCACATAACCACCACCACTTCTGAGATGACTCATTTTAAATTTAGTTAGATGACAAAACTAACCAAGCCCAACTTTGAAGTTCTACACACCTTATTTGCATGGTCCCACCCACCACTTCTTTTCTGTCTTCTTGACCTTTTGCTTTCTTCTGGTATGGTATTCTTGATGTCATACCACAACTCTTCTGGTCTTCAGTCATTAGTGTCTAATGCATCAAATGTGTTCTTGAGATGATCTCTAAATTCAGGTGGAATATGTTCAAGTTCATATTTTGGTTCTTTTGGAAGGAAGAGACCAAAACAGATGTCTGAAGACACTCTGAAACTTGCTCTCCAGCGTAGAGATGCTAAAGCAATGGGAGAAATGAGGAAATAAAAGAACTGAACAGAAAAATTCAACGGTTAGCTCAAGAAGAAAAAGTCAAATATTACAATGAAATGTGCAAAGATCTGGAGTTAGAAAACCAGAAAAAAAAGAACACGCGCAGCAATTCTCAAGGTGAAAGAAGTGAGGAAAAAATTCAAGGCTTGACTTGAAATACTGAAGGATTTAATGGGTAAAATATTGGATGATACAGAAAACATCAAAAGATGGAAGGAATTCATAGAGTCACTGTACAAAAATAAATGGTTGATGTTCAACCATTGCAAGAGGTAGCATATGACCAAGAGCCAACGGTACTGAAGGAAGAAGTCCAAGTTTCACTGAAGGCATTAGCAAAGAGCAAGACTCTAGGAATTGATGGAGTACAAATGGAAAAATTTCAACAAACTGATGTTGTACCGGAGGTACTCACTTATGCCAGGAAATTTGGAAGAGAGCTACCTGGCCAGCTGGTTGGAAGAGATCTGTATTTGTGCCTATTCTAACAAGAGGTGACCCCCCAAAATGCAGAAATCATTAGATAATATCTTTTCTATTTTATGCAAATAAAATTTGCTAAAGATAATTAAAAAATTACCACAATAGTACTTTGACAGGGAACTGCTATAGGATTGAGATGAGGATGTAGAATGAAGGCTATCATTGTTGATGTCAGATGGAGGTTGCCTGAAAGCAGAGAATACCAGAAAGATGTTTACCTGTGCTTTATTGACTACACAAAGGTTTTCAATGGTGTGGATCATGACAAGTTATTGACAACATTGTGGAGAATGAGTATTCGGGAATACTTAATTGTGCTCATGAGAAATCTATACACAGACCAAGAGGCAGTAGTTCAAACAGAATAAGGAACACTGGATGGTTTAAAATCAGGAAAGATGTGCATCAAGGTTGTATTCTTTCACTATATTTAATCAATCTGTATGCTGAGCAAATAACCCGAAAAGCTGGATTCTATGAAGAAGAATGTGGCATCAGAATTGGAGTAGAATACAACCTGCGTTATACAGATGACAGGCATTTTAGAAACAACGTTTTTATTCATGTTAAGTGCCCTTGAGTCAGTTCCTACTCACAGTTACCCTGTATAGGGTTTCTGAGGAGTGGCTGATGGGTTTGAACCGCTGACTTGTGGTTCAAATGGACCTTGGGATCTAGTGCTTATCCTACAATGCCACAGCAGGACTCCTGATTCTATTCATAATAATGAATAAATGTTTGAAGAACTATTTTGTATTTTCAATGTAAAATTGCATACACAGTAATTTTAGACTTTCATTTTCAATATTTAAGTTTGTTCCTTGAAGTATTATTTTAGTAGTATATTTTTGAAATGTTCAGTATAGAACCTAAATTAGTATGTAACTCTACACTGCTA
>NW_006408592.1:2599391-2603338 GCF_000296735.1 Chrysochloris asiatica
CACTGCTACAGAAAATGAACATCCTACTGGATTTGCAAACACATTAGTCTCATTTAGTTTATAACATTTCACATATATTTGAATATAATTATAGCCACTTCTTTTTCATTCTAGCTCAACTATACATTCGTTTTAACAAAATTCACATCTCTTTTTCTCTCCTATCTTTTCATATAAAATTTTTTTCTTGAAAAATCTTCTGTGCTTCCACAATCTTGCCAGCATGCTCCTTAAAGCATATATATATGGTCATTCCTTCCTGAAAAACTTTTAATGGTTCCCATTAACTTTTGGAATAGGATGCAAAATTATTGGCATGGTGTTTCCATCTGGCCCTTTTCTAACTCTGCAGGCTGATTTTTTCAGTGCTCTCCACTCTCAGGTTGTATTCCAATTCTGCTTTATAGATTGAAACTTTCTGAGACCTCCATTACTTTTTACTTTGCTTTGATATATGTTATTTTATACATCTAGATACTCTTTCTTCTTCTTTTAACGTGTAGGGTTAATTTACTTGTTCTTCAAGTCCATTCAATTTTCATTTTTGAAACCTCTAGATTTCCCAGAGGGCAGTGTTTTCATTTCTGGGTATAGAAGCTTTATATGTTCTTCTTATAGCAAGTTTTACAATGACATAGTTAATACTTTTTATGTCTCTCTTTTTTTTTTCTTTTTCTTTTTACTGCATTAGTTATTTTATTTTAAACAGAGCTATTACATATATAAGGAGCTCTGGTAGCATAGTGGTTATGAATCGGGCTGCGAACCTCAAGGTCAGCAGTTTGAAACTACCAGCTGTTCCGTGGGAGAAAGATGAGGCTTTCTGCTCCTGTAAAGATTTACAACCTCGGAAACCCTGTACAGGGTCACTATGAGTCGGAACCAACTCCACGGCACATAACAACAACAACAACATTATACATATTTAAAGCTTTGGTAGTGTCTCTTCCTGATCCTCAGATTTATTTTCACATACCCTTAGACTGCTAATGGCCAGAGGTCCTCTACTGGACTGACTTCTTGGATTTGCTACTAAAAGGCATTGAATCAATTAATCTGGGAAGAAATCCACAAGCCATATATGCTTAAAGTATATGGAGAATATATGGGACACATGGAAATGGTAGCCTGTTGTATATCTCTTTGAATCCTTTGGTTGTAGGAATTTTGAAGGCTGAGTTAAGAATGGGGGATTATGAATAATTCCTACAGCCATTTACATTACTGAGTGATAAGGTGGACTATCAAGGCAATATTGGCAGTAATTTGGTGGGCCTGCCCATATTCGGATGACTCATTTCCATGATTGGTATTGGTGGAAAATATAATCTGATTGTTGGATATAGAAGACAAAATGTGAAATTAGACTTGAAATAGATTTACTAATCTTGATCTCATCCATTCAGTAAGATTAACCTAGATTTTCTAAAGTGTAACAAACTATTCTCTGAGTAAACTTAGATTATTCTAATCTCAAAATACCATCTTTTAAAAAACAAATTTAGTGAATTAACAAATGATGATTTCTCTAAGTAGGACAAGTTTTATGGACAGAGGACCTAGATATTTTATTATGGCAAGAACCAGGTAGGTGTGATTAATGTATGATCAAGAACTTGGGCTCTGGAGTTGTTGTTGTTAAGTGCTGTGGAGTTGGTTCTGACCCATGGCTACCCTGTATAGGGCTTCCGAGGAGTGGCTGGTGAGCTTGAACTGCCGACCTTGCACATTAACCCACAGTGCCAAACCAGTACTCCGGACTCTGGAGTTAGATAGCCCTAATTTGACATAAATCTGTTTCATCACTTACTGTTATTGTCATTAAGTGCCATTGAGTTGTAGTTGTTTCTGACTCATAGCGACCTTGAATAGGATTTCTGAGGAGTGGCTGGTGATCTTGAAACTGCTAACCTTGTAGTTCAAGTTGACCTTGCAGCCCAGTCCATTAACCCATGGCGCCACACCAGGGCTCATCACTTACTACCCTTGTACATTTCAAGAATCCCTAAGCCATGCCCTCTAGTTCTGTAAATTTTTTAACCACTAAGCTTTGATTTCCTAATTTTTAAAATGGATGTGGCACTGTGGGTTAATGGGTCTCTATGAGTCGGAAACAACTCGATGGCACTTAACAACAGTAAATGATGAAACGGATGAATGTCATATTAGGTCTAACTTCAGAAAGCCCACATTCACCAACTGCTCCTCAGAAACCTTGTACAGGGTCACTATCAGTTGGAACCGACTGGACGACCCTTAACAACAACAACAAAAACAGTATCTACCCTAGTATTTAATTCATAATGCCAGACACTTAGTAAGTGATAAAAGAAAAACAAGTATTATTATTAATGAACTGCACATCAGCTGTTCATAGTAATTCTGGACCAATTAGGACTTGACATGTGAGACTGATAAACTCTCTAGTGGTGACAATCATGTAAGCGGGGAAAGTATCTAGAGAAAAATAACATGGGGACATTTGAGTTTGCTGCTCCTGCTTTACCCTTTTGTGTGTTTGGTGATGACATGGCTACCCTGCTTTTCAGGCTGCCCTTCGTGTAGTAGAAGTTTATGAGTTAGTTATGTGGATCTTCTGTTCACACATAGAAAACAGAATTTAGGTTTGGGAGATCTAGTCTGTAGTGAGTTAAAGTACATGCTGAATTGTTATTAGAGTCTAGATACAGTCAAAGTCTAAAACAAGATGATAGGAATGAAATAGAATCAATTCTTCTGGTAACAGACAAGGCTATGTAATTTGTTTTAAAATAGAATTAAACATTTTTGTAATTTGCCGGGTAAAATCCCAATAATTTCACTGATTAAATTTTATTTTCTATTTACTTATCTTAATCAAATACATTGACTCTCTTCACTAAATCTTAATATAATTTGGTCTGTTAGAGAGCATTAAAAAAATGAAAAGAAAAAAAAAAGTAAATGGAAGCCTAAATCAAGGAAGAAAGCCTAAAAAATGTTACTCTTCCTTTCTGTTCTGATATAGGAAGAATGGTAATTTACTCATTTGCTTACTTCTCATTCCTACCCAAATGTACTTTATTCTAGTTTTTTGCCTTCTGAATGTTATAAATCCATTATATATTATAAATTTTCTGTATTATTTTGACTTTAAAGTAGAGCTTAATTAGACAAAAGTATACACCAGAATGTAAGTTCATTAAGGCCTAGAGTCTTTGCTTATTCATAATATTAGTTCTGTGACTGGTAAATACATGTTTATTGATGATTGCATCAAGTTTTTATCAAGTGTGTATATATGCATAGATGTAGAGGGTGGAAGAAGACTAATTAAGGTAAATGTCCTCTTGATTAGTGAATGTAGAAGGCAAATTGTTATCTTTGGTAATTACCATTCTTGTTGTTCTAATGAATTCTGTTTATAGGACATTGGTTGTTTCTAACCATGATGGTTCATTAGGTTATCACTGAGCAATAGTAAAACAGAGTTAGATGGACATAGACATTTAAATAGCACTGATGTATCTTACTTAATGTGTATTTTGTTTAATTTTATTTGCAAAATTTCTTTCTTTGAAATTCTATTTTATGTAAGCAACAGAAACATGTTTTACTGAAATGGTTTGATGTTTTTGCTTCAGAGGAGTTGGTTTGATAATCACATGTATCAGAAATCCTGTATAACAGAAAAAATATCCCTTATTTAGCTCATATTCAGATCCATTTCAACTTAAATTTACTGAGCATCTTTTATCTGAGCTACAGAAATAGCACCTGGCATGTGCTCTTATCCTCTTGCAATTCATTCTCTATATTCTAGACAGAGGCATCTTTTTAATGCACACATAGATTCAGATTTAGATACTTAAGCCAGAAACAGTGCTCAGTTTCTTCCAATTGCACTTTGGACAAAGACCAAAATAATTACCTAGCCTATTGGACTCTATATAAGGAGCTCTGGTAGC
>NW_006408592.1:2609503-2617218 GCF_000296735.1 Chrysochloris asiatica
ATCTTTTCTCCATTGATAAGAATGTTGTTTATTGGTCCAGTGGTGAGGATTTTTGTTTTCTTTACATTGAGATGCAATCCATACTGAAGGCTGTGCTCTCTGATCGTCATCAGTAAATATTAGGCGGCACATGCTGCCCTTTTAATCTCTAAGCAGTGCATACCTTCCTAGTGTTATTTTCATATAATATACATGTCTGTCATTTAGCTGAAAATTGAGCTGTGAGGGTGAATTCAGTTCCGGGCTTTTAGGGTCATAAATCTTGGGAGTTTCACCAGTCTCTATTTGACCAGTAAGTCTGTTTTTTTCCTTCCAGATTTTCAGTATTGTTCTACATTTTTCTCCATTTGTATCCACAGTCTTCTAATGTGATCTCTTTCAGACCAGTTGGTAGTAGCATCCAGTCACTATCTAGTTCTTCTGGTCTCCGGGTTGTGGAGGCTGAAATTTGTGTGGTTCATTAGTCCTTTGGTCTAATTGTTTCTATACATCCTTGAATCTCTTTACTCTTCTTTGCACTGGTGGGGACAGACCAATAGTTACACCTTACATACTCATTATGTATGTAAGATCCCAGTTACTACTCACCAAAGTAGGATGTGGATGTTACCTTTGTAGACTACATTGTGCCAGTTTATCTGATGTCTCCTCAAACTATGGTCTTGAGCCCCTAGACCCAGCAACTCATTCCCTTAAAGTGTTTGATTATGTCTGAGAAGTTTTCATAACTTTGCCCCATGTATACTCTATTTGTTGTTAGTTATTGTCAAGAGAGTTACAATCACAGTGAGCCTATGCACAATAGAACAAAACACTACCTGGTATGAGTCAGCCTCCAAATCTTTGCTATGCTTGAGTCCATTATTGCAGCCACTGTGTCAGCCCCTCTAATCGAGGGTCTTTCTCTTTTTTTCTGTTACATTGAAGGAATTGCAATCAATGAGATGAAATGAAATGTATATGATTTCCTGAGTATAAGGCTGATGATCTGCTTTGTAAACCTTCACTTAATTCACAATAAAAACAAAAACAAAAGCAAAGACAAAAACAAAAAAAAACTAAAATGTGCACGAATTATTGGATGAAATCAATTGGCTTTCTAAACTTTCACACAAATCACAATAAAAAAAGAAAATGAAAAATCTTCTTAACAATAACTCCTTGTGATCACCCTTGTTGTTGTTGTTAGGTACCAACCCATAGCAACCTTATGCACAGCAGAACAAAATACTGCCCGATCCTGGGCCAACCTCACTACTGTTGCCATGCTTGAGGTCATTGATGCTGCCACCTGGCCAATCCATCTCATTGGGGGTCTTCCTCTTTTTCTCTGACCCTTCACCTTACCAAACATGATATCCTTCTCCAGTGACTGGTTCCTCCTATCAATATGTTTGAAGTATGAGAGACAAAGTTTGGCTGTCTTGGCCTCTAAGGAGCACTCTGGCTGCATTTCTTCCAAAATGGATCTGTTGGTTCTTTTGGCAGCCCATGGCACTTTCAGTAGTCTCCTCTAACACCATAACTCAAAAGCATCAATTCTTCTATGGTCTTCCTTATTCACTGTCCAGCTTTTGCATGCATATGAGGTTATTGAAAATACCATGCCTTGGATCAGATGCACCTTAGTCCTCAAGCTGACATCTTTGCTCTTCAACACTTTAAAAAGGTCTTGTTCAGTAGATTTGCTTAATGCAGTACGTCGTTTGGTTTATTGACTGCTGCTTCTATGAGTGTTGATAGTTAATCCAAGAAGATTGAAGTCCTTGACAATTTCAGTCTTTTCTCCATTGATAAGAATGTTGTTTATTGGTCCAGTGGTGAGGATTTTTTCTTTACTTTGAGATGTAATCTATACCGTAGGCTGTGCTCTTTGATCTTTATCAGTAAATGTTTGAAGTCCTCTTTACTTTCAGCAAGCAGGGTTGTATCGTCTGCATATCGCAGGTTGTTAATGAGCCTTCCTCCAATCTTGATGCCACGTTTTTCTTCATAGAACCCAGCTTCTCATATTATTTGCTCAGCATACAGGTTGAATAAGTATGGTGAAAGACTACAACCTTGTTGCACACCTTTTAAAATTTTAAACCATTCAGTGTTCCAATGTTCTGTTCGAACAACTGCTTCTTGGTCCAGGTACAGATTCCTCATGAGCACAATTAAATGTCCTGGAATACTCATACTTGGCAATGTTGTCCATAGCTTGTCATGACCCACACAATCAAAAGCCTTTGTGTAGTCAATGAAGCACAGGTAAACATCTTTCTGATATTCTTTGCTTTCAGCCAAGATCCATCAGACATCAGCAATGATATCCCTGGTTCCACGGCCTCTTCTGAATCCAGTTTGAACCTCTGGAAGTTCCCCGTGAATGTATGATTGTAGCCATTTCTGTATTACCTTTAGCAAAAACTCTACTCGCATGGGATATCAAAGAGATTATCTGATGATTTCCACATTCCGTTGGGTCACCTCTCTTTGGAATAGGCACAAATATGGATCCCTTCCAATAAGTCGGACATATAGTTATCATCCAAATCCTATACCATAGAAAATCTGTCAAGATTATTCCTTTGTAATCCACCCCTCCCCCACCATAACAAAAATAAAAAACTGAAAAACAGTCACCATAAACTTCTGAGCTGACCTTGCTACCTCAAATTTACCTTGGTCTAGTAGATGACTTTGGAAACCACTGTTTTGATTGGACTTTCTTTCCTAAGACAAGACACCTTATAACAAGATTAAGACAGATCTGTTACTGAAAGAACTTACAGCCATCCACTGTTCAAAAAGACATGTTTAAATAATTTTTTTCTGTTTGGAATTGAACCTGTGCATGTATGGTGCTGTAAGATAAGCGCTAGACCACTAGGTCAATTTGAACCTAGAAAGGTGGTGGTTCAGCCCCACCTGTTATTCTACAGAAACACTTTACATGGTCATTATGAGTTGGAACCAGCTGGATGGTGCTTAACAACAGCAACATGTATGAACTAGATGGAAAATAAAAGAGAGAGAATATATCAAAGGTTTGTTACATATTGTTAAGAAAAAGACAAGGTGGTCAAATCATCTAATGGAATGTTATTCAAAGTTAATTACTTATAGCTACATGTGCCGTTCACCTCTTGTCTGTCAGGTAGTCATACTGTAGTGGTTTGTGTATTGCCATAATACTGTAAACTATGCCATTGGTATTTAAAATATGAACATTTAAAAAAATTGATTGACAGCTTTCAGTGGAGCTTCCAGACTAAGACAGACTATAAATAAAGAGAGATGGACCACTTCAGAATGATTAGCCACTGAAAACTTTATGAATAACAATGGAACATTGTCAGATATAGTGCTGAAAGATGAGCTCCTCAGGTTGGAAGGCACTCAAAATATGACTAAGGAAGAATTACCTCCTCAAAGAAGAGAGGACCATAATGACATGAATGGGGCAGAACTCAAAATGAGAAGAAACTGCTACAAACATCCACTGATAATTGGAGCATGGAATGTCTGATGTATGAGTGTACAAAGTAAGAAAATTAGAAGTTGTCAAAAATGAAATGGAACATAAAAAGATCTTAAGTATTAGTGTGTTGAAATGAACTGGTTGGTATTGGCCATTTTGAATCAGACAATCATATGGTTTACTATGACTGGATTGGCAAATTGAAGAGGAGTAGCATTACATTCATCATCAAAAAGAACATTTCAAGACTGATCTGGAAGTAAAATGCTATTAGTGATAGCATAATATCTAAGGATCAGTTAATATCACTATTATTCAAATTTACATGCTAACCAGAAAAGCTATTGATAATGAAATTGAGGAATTCTACCAACTTCTTTGGACTCCTGGTGTGGATCAGCACTGGACTGCAAACCACAGGACTGGCAGTTCAAACCCACCAGCTGCTCCTTGGAAACTATACAGGGCCGCTATGTGTAGAAACTGACTTGATGGCACTTAACAACAACAGCAACAGCATCAACTTCTTTAGTCTGAAATTGATCAAGCATGTACTCAAGATATATTGATAATTACTGGTAATTGGAATGTGAAAGTTAGAAATAAAGAGGAAGATCAGTAGTTGGAAAATATGTCCTTCGTGATAGAATGATTCTGGAGACCACATGATAGAATTTTGCAAGACCAAGAACTTTTTCATTACAACTGCCTTTTTCAATAACATAAAAGGTGACTATCCATGTGGACTTCACCAGATGGAATGCATAGGAACCAAATTGATTGCATGTGTGTAATCAACTGTTAGAAAATCACAGTATCATCAGCAAAAACAAGGTCAGGGGCCTACTGTAGTTCATCAATGCTCATATGCAAGTTCAGGCTGAAGCTGAAGAAAATTATAACTAATCCACAAAAGTCAAAATATAACCTTGAGTATTGTTGTTAATTGTTGTCGAGTCAGTTCCAACTCATAGCAACCCTGTACAGGGTTTCCAGGGAGCAAATGGTGAATTTGAACCCCCGACCTTGTGGTTCAAACTGACCTTGCAGTCCAGTGTTTTATCCAAGGGTCCACACAAGGAGTACATTCCACCTGAATTTTGAGAACATCCCAAGAACAGATTTGATGCATTAGATGCTAATGACTGAAAACTAGACGAGTTGTGGTATGACATCAAGAACTTCATATAGGAATAAATTAAAAGGTCATTAAAAATACAGGAAAAAAAAAGATCAGATTGGATGTCAGAAGAAATACTGAAGATTGCCCTTGAACATAGAGAAGGTAAAGTTAACTGGAAGAAATGAGAAAAGAAAAGAAATGAACAGAAAATGCCAAAGGGCAGCTTGAGAAGGAAAAGTCAATTATTATAATGAAATGTGGAAAGACCTGGAGTTAGAAAATCAAAAGAAAAGAACATGCTCAGCATTTCTCAACCTGAAAGAACTGAAGAAAAAATTCAAGCCTCTACTTGAAATATTGAAGGATTTTGTGGGTTAAATATTGAATGATGCAGGAGGCATCACAGGAAGAGGGAAGGAATATACAGGGTTCCTGTACCAAAAAGAAGTGGTGATACTCATTCATTTCAAAATGTAGCATAGAATCAAGAACATATGGTGTTAAAGGAAGTAGTTCAATATGCACTGAAGACATAGGTGAAAAACAAGATTCCAGGAATTGATAGAATACAAATTGAAATATTTCAACAAACTGATGTATTGCTAGAGCTACTCACTCATCTATGCTAAGAAATTTGGAAGAGAGCTACCTGGCCAACTGATCAGAAGAAAACCATAGTTCTGTCTATCTTTCAAAAAGATGACTCAGTGGAATGTAGAAATAGTCAAACAATATCATTAATATCACACGCAAGTAAAATTTTGCTGTAGATAATTAAAAAATGGTTGCAACAGTACATGAACAGGAAACAGTCTGATAGTCAAGCTAGATTGAGAGGAGAATATGAAATGATGGATATCATTGCTGTTGTTGGATGGATCTTGGCTGAAAGTAGAGAATACCAGGAAGATGTTTACTTGTGCTTTATTAATTATGCAAAAGCATTCGACTTTGTGGTTTATAACAAACTGTGGATAACATTTGGAAGAAACGGTATTCCAGAACACTTAATTGTGTTCATGAGGAACCTTTACTTAGACCAACAGGCAGTGATTGGAACAGAACAAGGGAATACTACTGAATGGTTTAAAATCAGAAGGAGTATGCCAGGGTTGTATCCTTTCACTATACTTATTCAATCTATATGCTGAGCAAATAATCCAATTATCTGGATCATATGCAAAAGAATGTAGCTTCAGGGTTGGAGGAAGACTCATTAACAACCTGTGATATGCAGATGAGTCAACCTTGCTTGCTGGAAGAGATTGTTTTTGTTGTTGTTAAGTACTGTGGAGTCGGTACCGACTCATAGTGACCCTGCATAGGGTTTCTGAGGCTGTAAATCTTTATGGGAGCAGAACGCTTCATCTTTCTCCCATGGAACTGCTGGTAGTTTTGAACTGCTGACCTTCAGGTTAGCAGCCCGATTCGTAACCACTACGCTACCAGAGCTTGAAATGCTTACTGATGAAGATCCAAAACTACAGTCTTCAGTATGGGTTGTACCTCATTATAAAGAAAACAAAAATTCTCACAATTTGACCAATAAATTATATCATGATAAATGGAGAAATATTGAAGTTGTCAAAGAATTCATTTTGCTTGGATCCATAATCAACAATCATGGAAACAGCAGTCAAGAAATCAAAGGATGTATCACATTAGGCGAATCTCTTCTACAAGACCTTTTAAGGTATTCAAGAGCAAAGATGTCAGTTTGAGGACTAAGCTATGACCCAAGATATGATACTTTCAATTGCTTCTCATGCATGTGAAAGGTGGGCAGTGAATAAGAAATAACATAGAAGAATTGATGCATTTGTATTATGGTAGAAGAATACTGAAAGTACCATAAACTATCTGAAGAACAAACAAATCTGCATTGAAGAAGTACAGCCAGGATGCTCCTTAGAAGGATGGCAAACTTTGTACTTCTCTTGTAATTTGGACATGTTGTAAGGAGGGATTGGTCCTCACAGAAAGACATCAGGAGGGTCAACGAAAAAGATGTCAATGAAATTCCCTTAAAGATGGAATGGCACAGAAGCAGCAACAATGGGTTTAAACATAACAATTGCAACAATGGCACAGTGTTTCATTTTGTTGTACATAGAGTCACTATGAGTCAGTAGCTAACAACACTATGCACCAAACACCAAACACACATGGACTCAATAGCACTTAACAACAACATCAACATGTGCCATATTGATTCCCTAGGGCTTCCATAAAAAATGGAAAAAACAACAGAAATTTGTTCTAGTACAGTTGTGTTGTTTGTTGTTAAGACCTGTTGAGTATAGGGTAATAGCAACCATGTATAGGGTTTCCAAAAAATGGCTGATGGGTTTGAACTGTCAACCTGTGGTCAACAGTCCAGTGCTTATCATACATTATCGCATCAGTACTCCTAGTGTAGTTCTATAGTCCAGAATTTTGAAATGAAGATGTCTGCAAGATCATGTTTTTAGAGTTCAGTGTTTTTAGAGGAAAATCTTTTGCCTCTTTCATTATTTTTTTGTGTGTGTGTGGTTTTAGGCATTCCTTATTTTATGGCAGTATAACTCCATTCTTTGCCACCATCTTCATATGGTCTCTTCTGTGTTTCAAATTTTTGTTTCTTTTTTTTTTTTCTAAATACAAGTTTTAGTCATTGAATTTAGGGTCATTCTTAAATCTAGGAGGATCTCATTCTGAGATTTTTAACCTAAATATATCTGTAAAAATCTTACTTCTAGATAAAGCCATATTCATATGTGCTTAAAGTTAGGATTAGACAGATCTTTTTAGGTGATACTATTCAATCTATTTAAACAAACAAAAAACGTGGAGGGCCTGGAGGATTTGAGCTGCTGACCACGAGGTTCGCAACCAGGTTTTTTGTTTGTTTGTTTTAACCACTATACTACCAGGCCTTTCTTGAAGATAGCGGATCAGGTAGATGTGTAGTGAGTAGCTCGGTCAACAACAACATGGAATACCGGGTCAAGAGGACTCATGAGTTGGTGTTGGAACTCTGTAACAAATATAAAGGTATGTTTGGAGGTTCGGAGGGTTTATAGCTGGGGAATTTGCAGGAGAATCCAGAAATTCATTATTTTCTGGATCAAGACACTCAGCTGTTCC
>NW_006408592.1:2620348-2628576 GCF_000296735.1 Chrysochloris asiatica
GATCCAGCATTGTTTCGTTCTGTTGTGCATGGGGTCGCTATGAGTTGGTTCCGACTCGATGGCACCTGACAACAACAACAACAACAACAACATTCAATCTATTGGAGTCCTGGTGTGGCACTGTAGGTTAATGCACCAGACAGCAAAGCCATTTAAACTGCAAGGTTGGTGGTTTAAGCTCACCAGTCACTCTTTGGAAACCCTATACAGGGTCACTATGGGTCGGAACTGACTCGACAGCACTTAACAACAACAACAACATTCAATCTATCACGTGTCAATATGAATGGGTCTTAGCAATATAACCATAAATGAGAAAAATTTTTTTCTGACAGAGTGCCACATTTTTTTTGAAGTTAAAAATCCTTTGTAAGAATACATGTATCTGAAAAAAAAATGTAATAAATGTAATATATACAATAAAAAGCAAGGGAAAAAGATTTTGAAGAGTGGTTATCCTGGGTGGGAGCAGCCAGGGAAGAAAATGGAGGAGGTTCATAAAGATAAACATAAGAGGATGTTAAGTTATTTTTGGTGTTCTAGTTTTCATATTGAATAGTATTTTAATGGTATTTATTATATTATAAATAAAGAAACAAAAAAGAAGAAGCAAAGCTGCCCTTTCCTGGACTGAAAATAAGAGTGTGATGTTGTTAATTGCCATGGAGCCGATTCCGGCTCACAGTGACTCTGTTCAGGGTTTCCAGTTAGCACCCGGTGGATTTGAACCATTGACCTTGTGCTTTGAAGTCCAGTACTTATTCTACAGCACCACACTAGAAGCCCATGTGTGAAGTGGACAAAATTATAATGAATCCAGCTTAAGTCCATTAATCCCCAGCTGCTACTCTGAAGCCCTATACAAGGTTGCTATGAGTCAGAACTGACTCGATGGCACTTAACAACAGCGTGTCTATTACAAACACAGCATAAAATCAGACACCAGCCATTTTAAGTGGAAGAAGTATGCTTCACTAAACAGTAAATGCACAGCCTGTATAGTTGGAAAACTGAGAGTGAATATTCTAGAAAGTGACAGAAATCAGACTACAATGAAATTTTGGAAAATCACAGTGACTTGGAATGTGGTTGTGAATACAATGGTAAGCAGTTTGGACTTTATTCTAAATACATTAGGAAGCTATTGACAAGTTTTTTGTTTTTTTTTTCTTAAATGTTTTATTGTGAATTATGTGATCGTTTACATGGGAGAACATTGGTTTTACATTCATTCTATCGTATATCGTCTCATTGCCATGGTTACAATCCCCTCCATGCAATCCTTCCCTGTACCCCCCAGGTCTTCAGCACACAGTCGCTCTCCCTCTCTGGATCTAAAGTCTCCAGCTGCTCCATCGCTCCATGTGCTATTGACAAGTTTAAAGCAAGGAAACATGATCAGTTTATTTTTGTGAATATGGTTTGGCTGGAGTGTGTAGAATGAATTAGAGTGGGACAAAAGTAGAAGAAATCATGGAAACCATTTATGAGGTTACTGAGTAGCACAAATCAGAGACAATGGTGGGTGTTTCAAGAGCAGAACAAAGTTAACAAATTTAAAGTTCTTTACTGAGATTGGTTCAGTTCAATGGAAAATGTTTGATCAAGTTCAAATTTCCATTGTAGACTATTGTTTCTTCTTTTGGTCCCTGCTTCCTCCTGGGATGAACAAAGAAAGATGGAAATAAAGATGAAATGGAGGAAGAAGAAAGAGCTGTGTAAGGAAGTAATTGTAATTTCTTTGTTGTTGTTGTTAAGTTCTGTCGAGTTGGTTTTGACCCATAGCGACCTTGTGTAGGGTTTCCGAAGAGTGGCTGGTGAGCTTGAACTGCCAACGTTTGCAGTTCAAACCAACTTTGCAGTCCAGAGCATTAACCCACAATGCCATACTCCATAATTTCTTAATGAATATGATTTTTGGGGGTTATATTATACTGCAGCTAGTAATAAAACAGGACTCCTGGTGTGGTGCTGTAGGATCAGTACTGGACTAGGAACAACAAGGTTGGCTGTTCAAACCCACCAGCTGCTCCTCAGAAACCCTGTACAGAGTTTATATGAGTTGGAACCGACTAGATGGCACTTAAAAACAATAACAGTAATAAAACAAAGAAATATTTTCCATTTTTTAGATTTTGTGCTTTTAAAATTATTTTTTATAAACATCAATGAGCATTGGTCTAATGATATGTTTAGTAATAATCATATAAGATGTTGGATCTGCTTGAGAGGGAGCAAAGATCTTAATTTGAGTATTTGCTTTCTAGACATGTTAAATCTATAAGGCAAGAAGTTCACTGTGGTTGTAGTTTGTGGGTGTTTTAGAGCCAATGTAATTCCAACATTATCCAACTGAATAGACAATAACAAAAATGAGCTTATTTTTAAGCAAGACCGGTAATTGAACTGGTGAGTGTTTCCTGCCACATTTCTGTTACTTCTCTGCATGTACAGAGTAAATATTCCTGACCTCTATCTACTGTGCTGATGGCACTGGTAGGGTATTTGATGCATTTTCTTAAGTGGAACAATCTTCTATAAATGGTCCTCTGACAGCAAAAAGCTAGTCAGAGGACTGGTTAGTTATAATTTTCATTAGTGACTTTGATGATGGAAAAGAGACCATGAACATCAAACTTACAGATGGCTTCAGGTGTCTTTTTAAGCAGTGGGTTTGAATTTAAAATGATGCTAGCTGAATGAAAAAGATAATTCAAATAGAATAAATTCAAGTTTTGATGGGTTATATATAATATTCTATGATATATGATAGAAAAAGGAGCTCTGGTAGCATAGTAGTTATGAATTGGGCTGCTAACCTCAGGGTCAGTAGTTTGAAACTACCAGTTGTTCCCTGAGAGACAGATGAGGCTTTGTGCTCCGGTAAAGATTTACAGCCTCAGAAACTCAGAGGGTCGCTATGAGTCAGACCGACTCCACAGCACATCACCACCACCACTGCCACCATGTGATAGCAAATAATTAGGCATTAAAATGAGAAGAGATTTATGGCTGAAGAGATAGAGGATGGTAGCATACTAGTTGGAGAACTCACTAGCAAGTGGTTAGCACATAAACGTAATTGAATGTCAAGTATAATGTACTTTCTCTAAGAGTACGCTTGGTACTAGTTTCCATAGCTGCTAACATCGACAGCAACAATGAAAATAATACAGCGTGCATCACATTCAGTGGCGCTGTAGGATAAACACTGGACTGCAAAGTCAGTTTGAACCACAAGGCTGGCAGTTTAAACTCACCAGTCGCTCTTTGGAAATCCTACAAAGGGTTGCTATGAGTCAGACCCGACTCAACAACACTTAACAACAACAAGAACATGGATTCCAATCAATCCCATTGTAATTGCATATCTAATACATTTAGGACTGTTTCCACTGTCAAATCTAACTTATATAAAATAGCAATCACAGCAGTCTTCAAGGATGCTGAGACTCCCTTTATAAATGTGTTCTTCACTATTGTGGTAAAAGGTGTGTCTCTGGGCACTCCATGTGTAGGTTTCTGGGTTTATCCTGATAAATCCACTTTAACATAGCAATTTTCCAAAACCTTTGGATTCCTTCCTTTACAGAATACCAAGGCAGGTCTGGTACTTCAACTTGATGTAGTGTAGGTCACCGTAAAATCCATGTTTCAATGAACCAACCAATAACTATTGGATCCTCTCCTAACTGAATAAAGACTCTGTGCTTAGTGGACTCATATCAGTAAAATCAGATTGATCCAACGTTATGTTTCTTGCACAATTATCCCACACTTTTAATAGCCACTCCCACACATAGTCTTCAGGTTTTTGTTTGTATATATTAGAAAAATCAAGTAGTTCTAAGACATCTACCTCAGGAGATGCTCCATACAATGCCTCATGCATCATCTCAGCAGGTGTAGTTGGGTTAATCTCATCATGTGTGGGCAAAAGATAATGTTTTCACTGATCAGCAATCAGCAGACAAAGATAGAGTAATCTTTTCAGATGGAGGGGTGGTACAGAAAAGTATCAAATACACAGTTACCCTGAGCTGAAGAGCTGATGCTATCCAAGGGCTACTATCCAAGGGCGTTGTGATCTTGTATGACAATGCATGTCCACATACCTTTACCCACCCTGTCAACCCTCTGCAAAAACTTCATTTTGAGGTGTTAGAGCATCTTCCCTATAGTCCTGATCTTGCTCCAAGGGACTCTCACCTCTTTGGTCCCCTGAAAGCAACTCTTCAAGGATGAAGATTCACCTCTGACAAAGAAGTGAAGACAATGGGGCATTTGTGGCTCACAGCTCAACCTAAAGCATTTTTAAAATAAGAGAATATGAAAGCTTGTTGACTGATGGACAAAGTGTATTGAAAAGCAAGGAGATTATGTGAAAAAAAAAAAAAGATATGTTTGTCTTTTGTATAAGTTTATTAAAATAAATTCTACAGCCAGAGTGTGGATAATTTTTGACTCACCCTTGCAGTAAAGGAAAAGGTGAAAATCCAAGGACTATTCCCTCTGGTATGAAAAACACATTAAAAAATATTTGTTTTTTAAAAACTGCGAAGTCCTTGCCATTCCTGCCTCCCCAGCCCCATGTGCACAAGGACTAACTTTCCCTCTTACAGCATTGCTGTGGTATAGGCTTAAAATATGGCAGCACAATGAAACTCAGTTATAACAGAGATCACCCAGGAAGGTACTAAGATATTTTCCCCCCAAATGTCATGTTTTCTTTTCTTATCTTGTAAAAATAAGTTTTGTCACAATTATCAACACAACTGAAAGAGGAGAAAAATCTGTTCCTCCTTCCTTACCCCTACCAACTGCATTTGTTTCTCTTTTCTGTTCATTTTGGCAAGCATCCTGACACATTCAAATGGACTATTTAATAAATTTGAGGCTGCAAAAAAGAAATCAAGATAGTGAATATGACAGGAAGTTGTTTATATCAAATAAGCAGAAATGATCTTTATATGTGTATATATTCTACAGCCTTTCTGTCCATAGATTTGTAGAAATCCCTAGTGTGTATGTCTTCCATAGGAGCTCAAGGCCAATTAAAGTGATTGCCTCTTCTGTATGAATAGTACAGTTTAGGATTAGAAACATATTTGTGTGGTTCTTTGAAAACATGCTTTTCTATTTTAGTGAAGATTAGCAAATGAGAACCACCAAAAATCAAAACAAGACATGACTTTAGGACCCTCTAATGGAAAGCAGGAGTCTAGTGTGGTGCTGTGGGTTAATGCGCTGGACTGCAAGGTCGGTTAGAACCACAAGGTTGGCTATTAAAGCTCATCAGCTGCTCCTTGGAAACCCTATACAGGGTTCCTATGAGTCAGAACCAACTTGATGGCACTTAACAACAACAAATGGAGAGCAATTATGAAGAAATTGAAGCAGAGATGAGATAAATTAACTGAAATATTGAAAAGCAGGAGATGATTTTGCAAAATAAGAAATAGAGTAATCCACTATGCAAAAAGTCTGCAGTGACTTTGTATGATAAAAAAGAGATAAAAAACAAGCTGTCCTCAATTTCCATTACAACAGAGAAAACAAATACAAAATGTATTGTCTTTCAGATACTGTTATATATGGTATATAAATTATCTTCTAAATCTTCACAATAATTCTATGAGTTATTTATTTTTATTCTTATTTAATATATATGGAAACTGAGACTGAAATAAGTTAAGACGTTTTCTAGAAATTGCAAATAGTACTATGTGATGGATCTAGGATCAGAATTATGCTTAAGAGTGAGGGAAGAGTATTCTAGGTAAGAAACGGAAAATCTTACATCTCTGATAAGGTTAGAAAAAGCTTCATGTGTTTGTGGATTTGAAAGAAAGCCACTGTGGCTGGTATTTAATCAGCAAGTCTAACAAAGTAGACGGTACTATGTTGTTGTCAGGTGCCATCGAGTTGGAACTGACTCATAGTGACCCCATGCACAGCAGAACGAAACAATGTCCGATCCTGGGCCAACATCACTACCACCGCCACACTTGACGCCATCAATGATGCCACCTGGCCAATCCATCTTGTTGGGGGTCTTCCTCTTTTTCTCTGACCCTCCACCTTACCCAGCATGACATCCTTCTCCAGCGACTGTTCCCTCCGGACAATATGTCCAAAGTAAGAGAGACGAAGCTTAGCCATCCTGGCCTCCAAGGAGCACTCTGGTTGCACTTCTTCCAAATCAGATTTATTGGTTCTTTTGGCAGTTCATGGCACTTTTAGTATTCTCCTCCAACACCACAACTCAAAGGCATCAATTCTAGTGCTTATCCTATAGCACCACAGTTGAAAAATAAAATTTGTCTCCCCATCACTAAGGAAGATAAGGCAACTTGTGTCTTGGTCTGGACTATAAATGGAGTGCAACAAAAATGTCTGACTTGAGAATAACCACAGAGACCTGCTCTCATATGACTTTCATGTTATAATTTAGGTCATTTTGAGTATGTGTGGTCTGAGAAATCTAGAGCCGAGAAAAAAATTCAAGTGATTTAAGTTTTGTTGTCTTTGCTGTTATTGTTAAGTTCTGTTGAGTTGGTTGTGATTCATAGCGGCCCAGTAGACGGTTTCCATGGAACAGCTCGTGAGTTTGAACTGCCAACTTTGTGGTTCAAACCAACCTTATAGTCCTGTGCTTACCCTACAGCACCACACCAGAAGTCACTTAGCTGTCTGGAAGAAGCAAATGTATATCGTTCTTTATGTAATGCAGCCTCCACCCAGTCCTCAGAGTTCCCTCAGTAAAAAACAAAAACAAACCTTCATTAAAACATGAACACTACAGAATACATGAATATATAAGTCACCATGACTGAAAGTCAGCAGAAAATATTTTTGGCACTTTAGATGTGTAGTGTAATGGTTTATGAGTTGGCCTACTAACCACAAGGTCAGCAGTTTGAATCTACCAGCTGCTCTGAGGGAGAAAGATGAGGCTTTCTGCTCCTGTAAAAATTTACAGCCTCGGAAACCCTGTGCAGGGTCACTATGAGTCAGAATCGACTCTATAGCACATAACCACCACCACCAAGATGTTTGAAGTGTTTAAAAAAAACAACAACTTTAATTATGAAAAAGAATAAGATTTAATAAAAAATATGAGGCATATTAGAAAATATAGAAAATCTAAAATAGAACTTTAAAAAATAAACTATAATTATTGATATACAAACACAGATGACTTAAAAGAAGATCAGACTAAAGAAGATGAATGATTAATGAAATAGAAGATGGAGTTACAGAAATTATTTGGGATAGAAAGAGTTGAAAATCATGAAAGAGAGGTTAAGAGAGATGAAAATAGAATGAGATCTGGCATATCTCATTGAGATTCTAGAAAAGGCAGAAGTAATGCGACCCAAGCAATTTGCAAGACCTGGATAAAGATTTTCCAGAAATGAAGAAAGACATAATTCCCTGTTTCAGGAAATTCCACCCAAGAAAAATATAAATATATTAGTTAAGAGAAAAGCCTGGAAATTAGTGAGCTAATAATCCACTTTAGGAAGTTAAAAAAATAGAAAGAAGGAAATGACATAGTGGGAAAAAATTAAATAGGAAACAATTGTTAGTTGCTGTCCAGCTGGTTTTGATTCATGGTGACATTTGCAAAACAGAACTAAATACTGCCTGGTACGGCACCACCTTCACAATTGTTACATTTGAGCCCATTGTTGTTACCACTGTATCAATCCATCTTGTTGGGGGTCTTCCTCTTTTTCTTTGACCTACCATTTTGCCAAGCATGATGTCCTTCAGGGATTGATTCTTCCTGACAACATATCCAAAGTATGAGAGAAAATATGAAATCTGCCATCCTTACTTTTCAGGAACATTCTCACTGTACTTTTTTGAGACAGATTTATTTGCTCTTCTTGAAGTCCACGATACTTTCAATTATTCTTCACCAATACCATAATTCAAATGCAATTCTTCTGTGCTCTTTCTTATTCATTGGCCAACTTTCACATGCTTATTAGGTGATTGAAAAATACCATGGCTTGGGTCAGATGCACTTTAGTCATCAAACTGCCATTTTTGCTCTTTAACACATTAAGGAAGTCTTTTGCAGCAGATTTGTCTAGTGCAATAGGTCCTTTGATTTCTTATCTGCTTCTTCCATGAGGGTACATTTGATAACTTTAGTTTTTTCTCCATTTGTTGTTGTTGTCAGGTGCCATCGAGTCGGAACCGACTCATAGCGACCC
>NW_006408592.1:2629406-2636559 GCF_000296735.1 Chrysochloris asiatica
GTCAAAAAGAACATACCAGATCAGTCATGAGGAACTATGCTGTAAGTGATAGGATAATATCCATATGCCTACAGGTAAGCCCAGTTAATACCACTATTATTCAAATTTATGCACCAACCACTAAAGTCAGTGAAGATGAAATAGAAGAATTCTACCAACTTCTTCAATCTTTCTCCATTTATCATGTTGTTATTTATTGATCCATTTGTGAGGATTTTAGTTTACTTTACATTGGGGTGCAATTTAGGAGTTTAAAAAATGGAAAGAAGGAAATAACATAATGGTAAATATTGAATGGGAAACAGAATAGAAAGGATTCATAATGGCAAGAGTGTTTTCTTTGATAAAATTAAATCATCTACTGGTAAATTTGGTCAAGGAAAACAAGCAAACAGTAGAGAGGCACACATAAGCAAAATTAGGAATGGAAAATAGAAACGATTCTGGAATTTAGGTGAAATTTAAATGTGTCAAAGGAAACAAGGATCAAGACTGTGTATTATGATGCTGATAAGAACTTTGACATAGACCTATGGTCATACTTCCTTAGAAGCAATAAAGTTAACATAATTTAGAATACTGGTACAGCAGGGTAAGCACTGGACTACAAGGTTGGTTTGAACCACAAGGTTGGTGGTTCAAACCCATTAGCAGCCACTCCTTGAAAACCCTATATAAGGTTGATATGAGTCAGAATTGACTCAAACACACCTAACAACAACACTAACCGCCCTGAAGCTCTTTGTCTGGTCCTAAGTAGAGGCTGAGTTTTTGGCTCAAAGTGGCTTCAATCCTTCAAGTTGTTGTTGTTAGGGGCCATCAAGTTGGTACCGACTCATAGCGACCTTATACACAGCAGAATGAAACAATGACTGATCCTGGGCCAACCTCACTATTGTTGGCACACTTGAGTCCATCGATGCTGCCACTTGGCCAATCCAGCTCGCTGGGGGTTTTCCTCTTTTTCTCTGACACTCCACCCTACCAAACATGATATCCTTCTCCCTTCTGGCAGTATGTCCGAAGTATGAGATATGAAGTTTGACCATCCTGGCCTCCAAGGAGCACTCTGGCTGCACTTCTTCCAAAATGGATATATTGGTTCTTTTGGCAGCCCATGGCACTTTCAATATTCTCCTCTAACACCATAACTCAAAGGCATCAATTCTTCTATGGTCTTCCTTATTCTCTGTCCAGCTTTCACATGCATATGAGGTAATTGAAAATACCATGACTTGGGTCAGGCGCACCTTAGCCCTCAGCTGACATCTTTGCTCTTCAAAGTAAGAGTGGGATATTTAGTTCTTACTGACAGAATTTCTAAAGTAAAGGCAGATTGATTGTGATCTTAGAGAACAGTTTCTCAGTGAATAAGAAAGCAATAGTTGCTCAAACAAAGGGATTGTTAGATCCCTTTACAGCTGAAGCACGTCCTTGGAAAAAATGTTGTTTCCTATTCACATTGTATCTGGCTTTATTGGTGTCTCTTAATTCCAGGCTGAAGAATGACAGGGGAGATTTTTGCTGTTTGATTTTTTTTTTACTTCCTCACTCCAACTGTGGTCTCAGGGATTCTGTTCATCTTTTGAAAATTCAAGAAGAAATTCTAGATATGGCATATGGTATTTTCAAAAAGGGCAGTTTCCATCAAATAAATCTAGCAATATTCCAGATTAGATTAGAAATTTATTGATATCTTTATCTGACTGGACTAGATCAGCAAAATTATTCTCCATATTTTAAAAGGTACTTTCAAGGATAAAAATTGCTTTAATTTGGACTATCATATTTGATTCTCACTATGATTTTCTTTTCATATTAGGAATTGAGGCTAAATAACTTGCCTCAGGGTCACTGACAATCTGTTGAGGTTTATCTGTCTCCAGAGTTCATGATTTGTCTACATCATGCTATATCTAAAAAAAAAAAAAATCCTAGAGTTATTAAATATTTGGAAAATATTTGAAAGTAGTGCAAGGAGGGAGACTGCCATCAGTTTGGGAAAGCGCTGCTTTTCCTGTCTGGTCTTTCCTCCTTTACATACTTATTGATGTACAACTCTAATTTCAATTGAAGTTTCAAAATGAAAATACCCATGGTTACTCCAATCTCTATGATTTAACTGTGTTTATAGTTTTGTTTAAGGAGCTCTGGTTGCGTAGTAGTTACAAATCGGTCTGCTAAACTCACAGTTAGCAGTTAGATACTACCAGTCGTTCCGCGAGAGAAAGATGAGACTTTCTGCTCCCGTAAAGATTTACAGCCTCGGAAACCCCCCTGTACAGGGTCGCTATGAATCAGAACTGACTCCACAGCACATAACAACAACAACAACAACAACAATAGTTTTTCTTGGGAAGTTTTAAACTTCAAATTTTCATTTGAGTATTTAGAGTACTGAGCCCTAGTGTGGAGCAGCAGGATAAGCACTGGACTGGTAACCACAGATCAGCAGTTCAAACCCTATCTGTCCTCCAAAACCCTATACAGAGTCGTTATGAGTCAGAACTGACTTGATGTCATCCAACAACAACAACAAAAACAACATTTAAAGTAATGAGTGAAGAAACAAATAAATTATCGAATATGATATTTGCCATTTTATTTTCTGGGCCTATAACAGTTCCTGAAACTTAGTATTTGCTAGATGAAAAACAAAAATTAAATGATCAGAATTAGAGAAATTTACAGGTTTAAAATGAAAGTTGTAAAATTAGAAAATTGCTCAGTTGGATGGCAGTTTTGGATTTCTAGATAAGGTTATTTAGGTTATCACAATAGCTGGGATTTGAAGAGAAAATGCATGAAGTAATAGCATTTAAATTAACGTATGGTATGGCACTGTGGGATAAAACACTGGACCACAAAGTCGGTTTGAACCACAAGATTGGCAATTCAAACTCACCAGTTGTTCTTTGGAAATGTTTCACAAGGGCACTGTAAGTTAGAATCAACTCAACAGCACTTAGGAACAACAACAACATAAACTTCTCAGGTTAATTTTTGGATAAGTACAAACTAAACTTAAGATTTCATAGGTTAAGATACAGTTAAGGAGCCCAGGTGGTGATGTAGGTTAAGCACTGGGCAACTAATCACAAGTTTGACATTTCAAACCCACGAACCACTCTTTGGTAGGAAGATGAAACTTTCTGCTCCCATAAAGATTTAGCCTTGAAAATCCTACACAGGTTGATATGTGTCAGAGATGACTTGATGCCACTAGATTTGTCTTGGAAGATAGTATCAGTGGAGAAGATTTAAAAGCCAAACCTATGCAGGGTTGCTAAGAGTCAGAAATGACTCGATGGAACTTAAAAACAACAACGTAAGGGTTGGTCATATAACATGGTCTCTAAGTTTTGGGAATATCCAGGTTCTGACTTTAGTCACTTTTATATTCTATTAATCAGTGGTGGTGGTTATGTGCCATGGAGTCGGTTCCAACTCATAACAACCCTGCACAGCGTTTCTGAGGCTGTAAATCTTTACGGGAGCAGAAAACCTCATCTTTCTCACACGGAACAGCTGGTAGTTTCAAACTGCTGACCTTGCGGTTCACAGCCCGATTCGTAACCACTACGCTACCAGAACTCCTAACCAGTATATAGTCAAAGTTACACCTGTCTCATTTAGCATCAAATGACCTGACATAAGAAAACAAGGGAGCAAATTTCTCATATAAGTAGTTAAATTTAGAAGCTAGTTTAGTGACACATAAAATATTAAGTGGAACAGCTGCCAACTGAATAATTATACCACAATTTGATTTTTCACGTAACTAATGTACATTGTGCTATGTCTTTCTTCTTTCTAAATAATATGAAATTGTCACACTTTGTTAGAGTGAAAGGTTTTGGTAAAACAGTAGAATGCATTTATTTTCTTTTTTTCATCCTCTCGTAAAATTTAATTACTTTAATGTAAAAAATTATTTTTAAATTTCATTTTAAAATTTAAAGATAAATTGATGGTCTTTAGAGTTTCATGAATTTGGGTTTGGCTCTGTTATTCATACGGTGTAATACTTATGCTATATTTACTTGTAAAATGTGGAAAGTATTATTCTCTCTTATAGAATTGTAGTGAAGATTAAGTAACATGTTTTAAAAAGTGCCTTGAACATTTATCAGATCAATAATATTTACTATATAACTAGGAACTACTATTATAATTGGACTCCTAGTGAGGCGCTGTAGAATCAGCCCTGCTACAAGGTCAGCAGTTCAAACCAATGAGCTGCTCCTCAGAAACCCTATCCAAGGTCACTATAGGTTGGAACTGACTTGACAGCACTTTAACAACAAGTTATTATGCTTGAGAACTATTGTTTAGTAAATTTATTTTCATGTGAATTTCAAAGCAATATGTGGATTATTTTATGACAAGGATTGTTAATATCTTTAAGAGCATAAGCAGCAATTTACAATCTGAAAAATAAAACAAAACTGTTTTAAAATCTGTAGCAAAACCATTTTCTTCAACGTTAACAAATGGCACTATTATTTCTTGTGCTAATTAGTAGCATTTATTTTGGATTTGAGCTGACAGCATAATTAGAAGAAACTATTTTTTTAGTTTATTTATGCATTTTATAGAGGCATGTTAAATTTGTTAGATTGGAAATACCTTATAGAGTTGCTGCTTGCCGCTGCTACGTGCTATTGAGCCAGTTCAGACTCCTAGCCACCCTGTATAGGATTTCTGAGGTTGTAAATCTTTACGGGAGCAGAAAGTCTAATCTTTCTCCTGCAGAGTGGTTGATGGACTCAAACTGTTGATCTTGCAGTTAGCAGCACAATGCTTGACCCACTACACTACCAGGTCTTTAATAAGACCTTTAAAGTGTTCTCAGACATCTTTAATGTGTCCTTAAAATAACTCAAAACACTGTAAGAAAATTTTATTTTTCAAATTGATAAATTCAGGGTGTGATGGCTTGTAAAATAAAAAGAATTTTTTTTAGACCAATGGGGTAAGGAATCATTTAAAAAACAAAGGCAAAAACTATTTTGTAATGGGTGGATTTTGGAATCAAATACCTTTTCTATGATGCAGACAGGAGTCCTGATGGCATAGTGGCTAATGCCTTGCTGCGTTAAAAGCCACCAGCCATCAGTTGTTCTGTTGGAGAAAGATAGGGCTGTGTGCTTGGTCCTGTAGGTTCGCTATGACCCAGAATAGACTTGATGGCAGTAGGTTTTTTCCTTGCTGCTTTTTGATTCAGATAGTTGTGCCCTTATATATAGTGCTGAAAAAAGGTGTTTTTGTTTGTTTGTTTGTTTTTTGTTTTAAGGAGAAAACAAAACAAAATGAACCTATACACTACTTTTTTTGTGGGATATATATATATATATATATATATGTCACTATGAGTCAGAACCAACTTGTACAGGGTTTCCGAGGCTGTAAATCTTCACGAGAGCAGAAATCCTCGCCTTTCTCCCGCCGAACAGCTGGTAGTTTCGAACTGCTGACTTTGCAGTTTGCAGCCGATCAGAGTATATATATATATATATATAGTTTTCTTTTCTTTTTATTGTGAATTGGGTGAAGGTTTACAGACAAGATCATCAGCTCCACATTCAGCAAACTGTATACCTTGTTTCATCTTAACAATGAAAATACCCTCCCTGCAACAACATTTAAGGGAATATATCTTTTTAAAGTGATATGTGCTTCTTCTGTACTGTTTTCTGAACCTTGAGAGGTCTATCACAAGGGTTTTCTTTGTGGTTCAACGCCAAAGTTTTTATGGGTTCCCCCTCTGGAGTAACACAGTACAAAGGCTCTCAAAAGGGCACATTTGTAATTTGCTTCTCCCTATACCCAGGCTGCTAGATTGGTGAGGTGGAGTGAAAGGAATCTCCCAAACTCTCCACCTTAAGTGTCTTAACCATTCTTTTGCAGATTAGTATCTATCATGTCTGCCAAGATACAGGCTCTCCCTGAGTTATGAAAGCTTGGGCAATTTGTATAAAAAAGCAAACCAATACTGCCATCTAGTTGATTCTGACTCATAGTGACCCTGTGTATGGTTTCTGAGACTATACATCTTTACTATAGCACAAAGCCTCTTTCTCCAGTGGAGCAGCTGGTGGATTCGAATTACTGACCTTGTAGTTAGCAGCCCAAGCATAACACACCAGGGCTTCTGAACTTATCCTTTAATATGCTGTTAATTTGTCCTCACTTTGAAATGCTTGAA
Organism: Chrysochloris asiatica; assembly: GCF_000296735.1. Classification (NCBI taxonomy): domain Eukaryota; kingdom Metazoa; phylum Chordata; class Mammalia; order Afrosoricida; family Chrysochloridae; genus Chrysochloris; species Chrysochloris asiatica. The sequence continues at coordinate 2,635,615 of NW_006408592.1, forward strand.
ACAACCCCTGTTGTTGTTAAGTGCTGTTGAGTTGGTTCTGACTCTTAGTGACCCTTCCGAGGATTGACTGGTGGGTTTGAACTGCTGACCTTGTGGTTCACAATCCAGTGCTTATCCTATAGCTCCACACCAGGACTCCTCATGGTTAGTAGTCCAGTGCTTATCCTACAGTGCCACATGTCCTATTGCAGCAAACTCATCACTTGCTAAATAAGAACCATAGGCACCTACTTCACTTTTCCTATGCATTTGACTTAAAGACACACTTAGAAATAGATCTTGTTCATAACCTGGGGTCTGCCTGTACTAAATCTCCCAACAACATGATAATAAATACCACATCCAGAGCTTGCTGAGGAAGTTTTAGAGGCTGATCTGTTGTTATTTTAGTATACTTTTATAGCTCAGATTTATGCTATTTTATCTGTTCTTTTCCTTTGTTTATTTTTGTTTTAAATGTTTTTCGATAACACATCCTAATCTTTTTATTATCATGGTTATATTTTATTCTTAGTTTTATAGCCTTTGAATATCCTTAATATACATTTCTATTGACTTTCAGCATACTTTATATTGTGTATTTTTTATTTTATTGCTTTTAATATTTTGTCTTTGGTGATTCTATGTTAAATCTTATTTCATTGACTTCTAATTTTTAATCTCTTTTTAGTTAAATCTGATTTATTATTTCTGTTTACTCCTTATGTCCTTGTTTGAAAAAATTGATTTATTTTGTTTGATTAGAAAACTCTCATTTTGAATTCTTATTCATATTGCCAACATTATTTTTGAATTTATACTCAATTTCTAGTTTGTTGCATTTAAAAAATACTGCTTTCGTCCAGCTGATAAGAAGAGAGGACATATGCACAAGAACACCCATACATGCAGATAATACACACTTGACCTGGTTTCAATGACTGGATGATCAGAGCTCAACCAGAA
>NW_006408592.1:2637094-2644510 GCF_000296735.1 Chrysochloris asiatica
GAAGGCAGAGATGATGAAGTGGAGAGATGTAGTAGCTGGGGACTTTAGATCAAGAGAGGGAGAGGGGCTGTGTGCTGACGACCGGGGTGCAGGCTTGTAGTGTATACCCTTTGGTTGGTTGATGATGCATGGAGGGGATTATAACCATGGCAACAAAACGATATACAATAGAATGAATGTAAAACTAATGTTCTCCCATGTAAACTATCACATAATTCACAATAAAACATTTTTAAAAATACTGCTTTCCTTTTATTTATTTCATTTTTCTTCTCTTTTTTTATGTTATCTTACTCTGTGATTTGGTCATTTAAAAAGTGCCCTTAAGAATGGGTTTAGAATGCTAGAAAGGAGAAACTGTATACAAAGAACAGTCATCATAAACCTTCTTCCTGGTGATCTCTGTGGCTGTCTCCTTGGCTTTCTTGAATTGATATTTCATTATGTTCAAGGTCTTCTAAAAAGTGGAATGACAGATGACCACCCACACTTCAGGTGGCTCAACAGATCCATAGATTTATTTTCCTCCTAGTAGGAATTATTCTCTGTGCACAGCATCCTTGATTTATTGTAGCAAGCCTACTTTTTGACAATACACACATTCTGGACCTCTTAATGGGAACTGGACATCATCAAATCTCAGCACTTTGACATATATAACCTTAGATTTGGGGGAAGATGTGCCAGTGACATCTTCTATTTCAGAAGGAAAACAGGTCAGATGTGATTTTCTGTAAAAGACTTCTGGTCTGATCTTTCTGACAGAGCTAGTAGAACAAGACACAGCAACCATCTGTTACTGGCTTTCACTTTACACAAACTTGTTGCCAATACACCTACCTACTAAAAAGACGCTGCCATCCTCAGTAAGGACTGAAGGTACTAGACCTCTTATGACCTCCATGTTGCATGCTTTTCAGTCCTCACTCAACTTAATCTCTTAGAAGCATTCAATAAGTTAACAACTTTTTTTTCTCTTTATTTCCAATATATCAAAATATCCAGGATTCCCACTTGCCTTATAGGCCTCTTCTCAGTTTCCTATACAGATTCTTCCTTTTCTATTCTGTTTTTGAGTATGGATGGCCATTGGGCCTCATGCTTTCCTCTCGGTTTACTTACTCCCTGCTGATAGCATACTAGCATACCTTTTTTTTTTTTTTTCAAAGTTTTTATTGTGAATTGAGGAAAAGTTTAGAGGACAGATCATCAGTTTTACATTCAAGAAATCATATACTTTTACTTTGTTTTATTATGATGGTTACAATCCCCTCATGTACCATCAGTTAACAGTATTTCTCTCTATTCTTTTAGTTCCTTTTTAAAAAACACTCAGGCATATATAATAATTTAAATCACCAAAGGGAATATTCTGCAAGTCTGCCTCCTGCCTGCCAGCTCTCAGTTCTTCTCTTTCCATGAATCTAGAGTCCTCAGCTGCTCGCTCTCTCCATGTCCCCATCTCTCGTGTCACTGCTTCTCTGGATAAGGTCCTCCATTCTGCTTAGATAGCATACATTTTCATGTGTTGATATTCTGTCTATACACTGATGATTCCACAGTTGTAATATGTAGTCAGACCTCTCCTTTAAATGCATTCATTCAACCAATATTTTTGGGCTACCTCTTATTTATGTGATGGGCAAAATATATGGTAGTTTGTAAAGATTTGCAGCCTTGGAAATCCTATGAAGGTTGTCCAACTCTGCCTTACAAGGCTGCTATGAGTTGGAATTGAATTCATGACAATGGATTTTATTTATTTTTTTAACATTTTATTGTGAATTGAGTGAAGGTTTACACAGCAGATCTTCAGTTTTACATTCAATAAATCATACACTTCGTTTCACCTCTAGTGGAATTCCTTCAATGTAACCTCTCTTACTTCACTTCCTCTCTGTGTTTCTTGTTTTCATTCCTCCTTCTTTCCCCATCCTTTCTGAATTTTGTCTTTAGGTTAGTGCTGCCCTTTTGATCTACAATGATTGCTCATTCTATGGTGTGTGTACTTCATTTGTGTTGTCGTCCCCCCAATATACCTGTGCTTCGATGAATAAGGATGTGCATATATATGTTCATGTTGTAGCTTTTATTTCTCTAGGATATATACCAAGTAGAGGAATTGCTAAATCATCTGACATTTCTGTTTCCAACTTTTAAAAGAAGTGCTTATGTTTTCCCACAGTGTTGTTTTTGTTATGGTTGTTTAGGTGTCTTCGAGTTAGTACCAACTCATAGTGACCTTTTGTATAACATAACAAAAACACTGTCTGGTCATTTAATATTTTGTCCATGCTGTGGTTGTTATGGGCCACCAAGTCAGTTCTGGCTCATAACAACACTGGGTAGGGTTTCTGAGGAGTGGCTGATGGCTTTGAACTGCTGACCTTCTGGTTAGCAGTCTAGTGCTTACCCTACAGCACCACACTAGGGCTCCATGTAGCCCATAGAATGCTTCAATAATGCAACATGAGACTTGAATTTTTTCTTCTGTTCATTTAGACTGAGAAGTGCTTTTTGGTTTGCAAACTCCAGGTATGTATACATTTTTTACATAACAATTTACTTTGTCTTCTAAAGATGCCCTTTGTATTTTTCTTTTCATGAAATTTGCATCATTTGTTCCATTTACTTTAGCATTTCTACACTCAAGTGCAAGTTTCAGTTTTCTGACACCCATTTTCGTCTTTTCTTTCTCTCCTGTCTTCTTAATGACCTTTGGCTTTCTTCCAGTATGATGTTTTTGACATCATTTCACAACTCTTATGGTTTTCAGTCTTTAGTGTTTAATACATTAAATCTCTTCTCAAGACGGTCTCTAAATGCAGGTAGAATATGCTCAAGTTTAGAGTCCTGGTGTGGCATTGTGGGTTAATGTGCTGGACTGCAAAGTCATTTAAACTGCAAGTTCAGTGGTTCAAGCTCCCCAACTGCTCCTCGGAAACCCTATTCAGGGTCACTGTGGGTCAGAACTGACTGGACTGCACTTAACAACAACATACTCCAATTCATATTTTGTCTCTTATGGACTTGTTAAATGTTCTTCAGCTTCAGCCTGAACAAATATATGAGCAAATGATGGTCTGTTCCCCAGACGATCTGGACATTGTTTTGGCAGATGATGTTGAGCTTCTCCATCATCTCTTCCATGACACATCTGTCACTGTGTGGTAGATCAATCCCATTCATTCATTTTTGTTTAAAAATATTTGTTGAGCAGCTACACATTTTTTTTCTTCTTTAGCTTTTATTGTGAATTGAGTGATAGTTTACATGGGAGAACATTGGTTTTACACTGTTGTTTCATTGCAATGATTACCATCTTCTCTGTGCATCATCATTCAACAGTTATTTGCTTCTATTCTATTACCTCTGTTTTTTTTTTGCGGGGGGGGCATGGTTGTGTTTGTACACCAAACACTCAGGTATATATGATAATTTAAACAACCAAAGGATACATTCTGCAAGCCTGCCTCCTGGGTGCCAACACACAACCTCTTTCTCTTTCCATGAGTCTAGAATCTTCAGCTGCTCTCTCCATGTCCTTATCTCTGCCTCCTTCTCTGGTGTCGCTGCTTCTCTGGACAGGGTTCCACATTCCACTCATGCTCATCTCCCTTGATCGTAGGATCCTCTGTTTCTGGACCATAATTTACCTCCTCCTCCATTTTTGTTACAAAACTTCTACCTTAAAATGTATTATTTTTAAAATGTTGGTGGATTGACTCTTTGGCTATGATTTTGCTGAGGATTTTTACATCTTGTTCATTAGGGATATCGGTCTCTAATTTTTGTTTTGTTTTGTTAGTGATGTCTTTGCCTAGTTTTGACATCAGGATTATGCTTACTTCAAAATGAACAAAGGATTTTTCTATGCTCTGGAATAGTTTGAGTAGAATTGGTGTCAGCTCTACTCTGAATGTTTGGTAGAATTCACCAATAAAGCCATCTAAGCCCAAACATAAGGAGCTCTGGTAGTTTAGTGGTTATGAATCGGGTTGCTAATCTTAAAGTAAGCAATTTGAAACTACCAGCTGTTTTAAAAGATTTCTAGCCTTGGAAAACCTATGCAGAGTTGCTATGAGTTGGAACCAACTCCACGGCACATCACCATCACCACCACCAAGCCCAAACATTTATTTTTTATTGTGAGTTTTTTTAATGACTGATTAATTTCTTCTTTTGTTATTGGTCTGCTAAAATTTTCTACTTCAGATTATGTTAGTTTAGGTAGCAAATGTGTTTCTAGAAAGTTGTCCATTTCTTCTAGATTTTTAGAATTTTTGGAATATAGTTCTTCATGTTATTGTTATTTTTGTGAAGTGCCGTCGAATCAGTCCCAACCCATAGCGACCCTGTATAGATAGGGTATCCAAGGAGTGAGTTTGAACCACTGATCTTGCAGTCCAAATAGTCTTGCGTCTGGCACATTAATCCACAGTGCCATACCAAGACTCCAAGTTCGTCATAGTAAGCTGTTATTATTTTAAGTTCTGTTGATTCTGTTGTGATGTCACCCACTTAATTTGTTATTCATGTTTTATGCAACTTCTCCTTCTTTTTCTTTGTTAGATTTGTCAGTGGTTTGTCAATTTTGTTTATCCTTTCAAAGAACCAACTCCTTTTCTTGTTGATTCTGTTGGTGTTCTATTTTTTGTTTCAGTGATTTCAGTTCTAATCATTATTATTTCTTCTTCTGGTGGCTGTAGGCTAACTTTGCTGCTCTTTTCCCTTTGTTGGATATGTTGGAATTGATTATAGTTCCTTCTACTTTTTGGATGTGTGTGTTTAAATTGCCATTTGAATACTACTTTTGCTGTGTCCCAAACATTTTAATATGTTGTATTTTTGTTATTTGATTCAAGAAAAAAAAAAAAAAATCTCATCTATTATCCAGTCATTTCTAAGCAGGATGTTATTCAGTTTCCATGGCCCGTTGTAAAAGATCAGCTTTTTCCCCATTGATCTATGTTGAATTCGAATTTTATGGTGTTGTGATCTGAGAAGATGTTTTGTAGTATTTTGACATTGTTACATTTATTGATGTTCGCTTTATGGCCTAACCTGCTCTATTCTGGAAAATGTTCCATGTGTACTAGAAAAGAAGGTATACTGTAATGCTGTTAGGTTGAGTGCTCTGTGTAAGTCTATGGGGTCAAGTTAATTGATTGTAATGTTTAGTTTTTCTTTGTGTTTGTTAAATGTCTTTCTAGTTCTGTTCTTCATTGAAAGTAGTGTATTAAAATCTACTATTACAGAGTTGTGTATTTCTTTAAGTGGTTCTTTTAGAGTTTTATTTATATAGTTTGAGGCTCTTTCATTGGGAGAATAGCTTTTATTATAGTTATGTCCTCTTGAAATTGACCCTTTCATCATTTTATAATGTCCTTCTTTGTCTCTTATGCTGGTTGTTGCCTTAAGGTCTGTTGGATCAGAAATTAATATTGTCACTCCTGCTCTTTTTTTTTTTTTTAAATGACCTTTGGCTTTCTTCCAATATGATGTTCTTAATGCCATCCTACAACTCTTGTGGTCTTTAGTCATTAGTGTCTAATGCATCATATCTGTTCCTGGGAGAGTCTCTAAATTCAGATGAGATATATTCAAGATCAACTTTTTATTTTCGTGGACTGTTTTAGTTTTCTTCAACTTCAGCCTGAATTTGCATATGAACAATTGATGGTTTGTTTCACAGTGTGCTCTAGGCTTTGTTTTGCTTGATACTGAGCTTTTCTACCATTTCTTCCCACAGATGTAGTCAGTTTGATACCTTTGTATTCCAACTAGTACAGTCCATTTGTATAGTCACCTTTTATATTGTAGAAAAAATGAGGTGGGTGGTTGTGTGCCATCAAGTCAGTTCTGACTCATAGGTCCCCAATATAGAATTTCTGAATCTGTCAGTCTTTACGGGAACAGAAAGCCTCATCTTCCTCCCATGGAATGACTGGTAGATTTGAACTATTGACCTTGTAGTTAGCAACTCAACTTGTCATCTACTACTCTACCATGGTTCCTTAGAAAAACTATTTGCAGTGACTAAGCTATTGGTCTTGTAAAATTCTATCATGAGATTTCTAGCATTATTTCTATCATAAAGTTCATATTTTCCAACTACTGATACTTCTTCTTTATTTACAACTGTCACGTTCCAATCACCAATAATTATCAATGTATCTTAATTGCATATTTGATCAATTTTATACTGAAAAAGTTGGTAGAGTTCTTCATTTTCATCATCACTGGCTTTAGTGGTTGGTGTGTAAATGTGAATAATAGTGGTATTAATTAGTCTTCCTTATTAGGTGTATCTTATCACAGACAGCAATATACTTCAAGCTAAATCATGAAATGTTCTTTTTGATGATGAATATAATACCAACTTCAATAGGACCTTCCCAGCATAGGAAACCGTATGATTGCCTAACTCAAAATGGCCAACACCAGTTCATTAATTCCTAGGATATCTTTCTTTATGCATTCCACTTCATTTTTGATAATTTTCCTGGATTCATACTTCATACATTCTACATTTTAATTACTAATGGAGCTGTTTCTTCCACTTTTGAGTTGTTCCCCATCAGCAAATGAAATTCCCAAAAGCTTTACTCCATTCATGTTATCCGATCAACTTGACTCTGAGGAGGCAGCATTTCCCCAATTGTATTTTGAGTGCCTTTCAACCTGAGGGGCTCACCTCCTGGCATAATATTTGACAAAGTTCTGCTGCTATTCATGATGTTTCCATCTTCTGGAAATAGATTTGACAATATTCCTCCACTGTGCATATGGTTTCCAGTGGCTAAACATTCAGAAGTCATTTGCCTCTTTTTATTCCTAGTCTGTCTTAGTCTGGAAGCTCTGCCAAAACCTGTCCACCATCCGTGATTGTGGTGGTATTTAAAATACCAGTGGCATAGCTTCCAGCATCACAGAAGCATTGAAGTCCCCACAGTACCACACATTAATAGATGTGTCATGGAAGAGAATGGAGAAGCTCAATATCATCCACCAAAACAAGGTCTGGGTCATCTGGGAAACAGACCATTTTTTCATATGTTAGTTTAGGCTGAAGCTGAAGAACATTTAAACAACTCCACAAAAGCCAAAATATGAACTTGAATATGTTGCTGTTAAGGGCTTTCAAGTTGGTTCCAAACCATAGTGACCCTGGATAGGGTTTCCGAAGAGCAGTTGGTAAGTTTGAACTACTAACCTTACAGTTCAAATGACTTTGCAGTCCAGCATATTAACCCACAGCACCATACTAAGACTCTGAATTTGGGTATATTATACCTGCATTTAGAGACTGTCTTGAGAAGAGATTTAATGCATTAAACACTAATGACTGAAAACCAGGAGAGTTGTGAAATGACATCAAGAACATCATATTGGTTCCGGAAAAAGATGGCGGAT
>NW_006408592.1:2652310-2662803 GCF_000296735.1 Chrysochloris asiatica
AAGAAGAGGAAAAAAAAAATGTATTCTCATACAATTTGATGAACTTGACCTACACCTATGGAAGCAGTAGCTCAAAAGAGGGAACAAGTCCTAACAGCAAGAATCATTCCCACCCCCTCCACACACAGCGTAGACAGGGATGGGCAACTTGGACATTGGCTACCCAAAATGGGGGACAGGGGGCTACAAAGGCAAGAAGTGACTAGCTTACAAGCTTTCAAGAGGGAACCTAGATCCAGATGGCCTGGAGGAAGGTAGAATCTCTAGTGAGTAGTATTCAATCTGACTAGGCGGGGCTGATGCAATGAAATGCAGACGGATCTTTTGTGATATAATAGTGAATAATCATTATCAGGACTGACTGTGAGGGTCGGAAATGTAAAGGGAGATATTTTATAGCAAGGAGTGGAGTGATCAACTTTTCAGTCTAGGAGCGGAGGTCCCTAGGACCATCAAGGGAAAAGAGTCGAGAGCAGGACCCTACTCAGAGAAGCAGAGATGCCTGAAATGGAGCCAGAGATGATGACGTGGAGCGATGGAGCAGCTGGAGACTTTGGATCCAGAGAGGGAAAGCAACTGTGTGCTGAAGACATGGGAGTGAGGGTGAAGGATTGCATGGAGGGGATTGTAACCATGGCAATGAGATGATATACGATAAAGTGAATGTAAAACTAATGTTCTCCCATGTAAACTATCACATAATTCACAATAAAACATTAAAAAAAACAAACAAACATCATATTGGAAGAAATCCAAAGGTCATTAAAAAGACAGGAAAGAAAGAAAAGAAGAAAATGGGTATCAGAAGACTGAAACTTGCACTTGAGTGTAGAAATGCTAAAGTGAATGGAATAAATGAAGTCAATTTCATAAAAAGAAAAATGCAAAGCGCATCTTTAAAAGACAATGTAAATTGCTATAAAAAATGTGTAAATAACTGGAGTTCACAAACAATAAACATTTTTCAGTTTTAATGAATGGAAGAAAAAAATTTCAAGTGTCCTGTTGCATTATTGAAGCATTCTATTGGCTAAATGGTAAGCACTGGAATGCTAACCAGAATTTCAGCAATTCAAAGCCATCAGCCGCTGCTTAGAAACTCTATCCAGGGTTGCTATGAGTCAGAACTGACTTGATGGCACTTAACAACCACAGCATGGGCAAAATATTAAATGATACATGAAGCAACAAAAGAAGATGGAAGGAACACAAAAAGACACTGTACCAAAAAGAATTGGTCAGTGCTCAACCATTTCAAGTTCATGAGCAAAAACCCCTGCTGTTTGAAGTCCAGTTATTGGCAAAAAATAAGACTCCAGGAATTGATGCTATATAAATATGAAGTATTTCAACAAGCTGATATATTGCTAGAGGTACTTTCTTGTGTATGCTGAGAAATTTGGAGGGCAGCTACCTCGCTAATTGATTTTAAGGCATCCATATTTCTACCCATTCCAAACAAAGTTGACCCCATCAAATGTGAAGATCATAAATAATATCATTAATATTACATGTAATTAAATTTTGATGAAAATAATCTAAAAACTATTATAGCAGTACTTCAACAGGGAGCTGCCAGAAGTTCAAACCCAGAGCCAATCACTGATCATGGAAGCAGCAGTCAAGACATATTGCAGTAGGCAAATCTTCTGCAAAAGATACCAATTTGAGGTCTAAGTTGTGTCTCACATAACCCGTGGTATTTTTAGTCATATGAAAGTTGAGCAATGAGTAATGAAGATCACAGAAGAATTGATACCTTTGAATTATGGTGTTGACGAAGAATATTAAAAGTACCATGCCTTCCAGAAGAACAAACAAATCTGTTTTGGAAGAAGTACTACTGTGTGTCCTACCCTTTGGACATGGTATCAGGAAGGACCAATCCCTTGAACAGGACATATTGTTTGGTAAAGTGGATCAGTGAAACAGAGGAAGACCTTCAAAAGTGGCAGCTATAATGGTTCAAACATAACAGTTGTTAGGATGGTGCAGGACAGGGCAGTGTTTTTTTTTCCTGTTGTACATAGGATCGCTGTGAGTCAGAACAGACTCAATGGTACCTAACGGAAACAACAACAATGGAGTCTGGGGTCAGAGTCTTTGTTCTCAGAAGAAACTCTTTCAGATTCAGTGGGCATCTGGGAGTAGGGTGGCTGGTTATGAGAGTTTCTACTAGTCTAGGGGTGGCTGGCTACTGCATCTACATGTTCTGTAGATCTGAAAAATCACAGTTCATCCACTTTCAGGGACATGGGTGGTACACCCACCACCCAACTTACAATGGGGCTGATCACAATGGTGTAGCTTTGATCTCTGATAAAGCATAGGCTGTGCTGAGGGTGGGTGCTGGCCATGCCTCTGGTCACCAGGGGAGTATGGAAAACTAGATAATTGCAGCTTTCTCACCACCAGTTACTGGTGTGCATCTGCACTAGCAGATCACTGTATGGAGCCAATGCTGTTTGAAAACTTCAAGATGGCTGCAGTAAGTCAGGCCAGTTGACAGTTCACTCATCTGACTTTTTATCCGTGTGTCTTTTTAGCTTCTTCTCATTGTCATTATTCAATCCACTTCTCTGTCCTGTCCTCTGAAACTCAGGTTTCCAGGATAATTAATCGGGTCTCTCATATCTTTGTTGTAAAGAGTCTGTTTAGCGTGTCTGTCTCATCTGCCGTCTTGACAGAAGTCTGTTTTATTTTATTTTATTGTACATGATTTAGGCATTATTCTTTACATGGCAGACAACACATACAAATTTCTCATTGAACTTACATTTTAGTGGTAAAGCGGGCTATAAACAGATAATTAAAGTATAAATCTGTCAGGTGGTGATATTTATGTTGTGAAGATAGCAGAGAAGGAAAAGAGAGTGACAGGAGAGAAGCATTGCAATCTAAACTAAGATGACTTTTAAAGGCACCACTGAAAAGATTACCTTGAAGCAAAGACCTAAATGAGGGATGAGGTGAGCAAATCAATGTTTGGGGGAAGAGTATTCCCATAAAAATACTAGAAAATGTAAAACTCTTAAGGTGGTATGTTAATCTGTGCCACTTCAGACAAATGGTTCAGTTATGAAAACTAGTTCAGGTCTAGGAACTTTGAAAGGGATTGTGACTTTTTATTGGAGAAGTCACCCTTATCCTCCTGCTCTTCCATTTTTGCTTTTTTGATTGTGGATATTATTCAGTACCTTACTGGCTGCTCCTCCATTTGCCCCTAGAGGCATCATACGCCATGGCCATCTTCAAAAATCCTTGTAGTCAAAGCCCCTTCCTTTCCCTCTGGCCTTTCAAGCCACTACAGTAGTTTAGGTTTCTCACTACTCGATAGCCATTTCTTCATCCATCACCTTTGATCTGTATGAGTTCTGCTGGTGCCCCTTTTACTAGTCCATTCCTGATGAATAATATGTCCTGTTGGCCTTCTTGGGGAATATAATCTTGGGTCTTCTGACCTTTTGAAATACAGGTAGTCCCTGATTTATGATGGTGTTCCATTCTGATGACTTTGCCATAAATCAGTTTTGATATAAACAGAATACTTCTTTTTTTTTTAAAAAATAAAAGTGATATGGTAGATAGACAAGTGTAGAAAAATAGAAGAATAATTATCTCAGAGGTTTCCCCCCTCCCCAGTTCATTATTATTATCAGTGTCTTTATAAATAAAATCTTTGACCATTTTTAAGTTAACATCTTAAAATAGCATCAACAAATTATGCACTATAAATAGTATATATTACTAGCAATAAGATGTACAAAGAAGACCAAAACCCAAACAGGTGATTTTAAGTGTGCTTTGTCATAGCTTGAGTACCCTTTAAGTCTGTATGTCCATTCTAGCATGCACACTTTCTGTAACCTTGCTCTGATAGCATAGTGGTTACGAATCGGGCTGTGAACCGCAAAGTCAGCAGTTCGAAACTACCAGTGATTCCGTGGGAGAAAGATGAGGTGTTTTGCTCCTGTAAAGATTTACAGCCTCGGAAACCCTGTGCAGGGTTGCTATGAGTAGGAACCAACTCCATGGCACTTAACAACAACAACAACTACCTTCTTCCAGGAAACAGTTATTACTACTTTACTGAGAGTTGGCCATTGGTTCTTCCAAGTCTCTAAGAGCCAACTCAGTAGCAAGTTTGCCTCATCCCTGGATATTCTACTGAAGCATTAGATCCCATTTCTGAAGTGCCTTCTAATCAATGAAGTCTTGCTTATATACTCTGACATTCTTCATACTCTTATCAAGTACCCTCAAAATTTAATCCCAAGTATATTGTTCCTTGGCTTCTATGAGTACCTGTCTGCTAGTTCTTGTAATTCTTCAGATGTATAGTCTCTTTCCTCCTTCACCAGATCCAGCAAGTCACCAGGCAGGGATCTGATGGGATTTAACAATAGTTATTCATTTGGCAGCCTGGAAATGAGGTGAGGGAAGCAGCATCTCTTGCTGTGTGGAGGAGGAGCTTTATCCATATACCACTTTGTGGAATTCAGTCATTTGGCTACACCTAGCTCCTTGGGAGTTTGGGTAATATAACCTACATTCTGAGGAAGTGGAGACAATAGATTTAGTGAACGTTTAGCCAATTCCTTTGAAAGTGACTCACATGTTATTCTTAGGTGTTCACTCACAGATGTTCAAAGTGACTCTAGGGTTTAAAAGGCCTAGTTTCTCTTCTGAAACCTTATAAAGGGTCACTATGAGAAGGAATTGACTCGATGGCACTTAACAACAACTATCAACAAGGAGTCTTGATGCGGCAATGTAAAATAAGCATTGGACATCTAAGTGGACTGATTGGTACTTCAAACCTAGCAACCACTCCTCAGAAACCCTAACAGAATTCCTATGACTTGGAACTGACTCAATGACACTGAACAAGAGTAACAACAACTATCAACAAACTGACGCAGCACTGAAGGTACTCAGTCGCCTATGCCAAGAAATTTGAAAGACAGCTACCTGCCCAACTAATTAAAATAGATCCATATTTGTGCTTATTCAAAGAGAGGTGACCCAATGGAATGTGGAAATCACTGAAAATATCATTAATGTCACATACTGAAGATAATTCAAAAACTGTTACAAAAGTGCATCAATAGGGAACTGCCCGAAATTCAAGTGGGGTTCTGAAGAGAACATGTAAAAGGGATATCATTGCTGATGTCAGATAGATCTTGGTTGGAAGCAGAGCATACCAGAAAATTGTTTACTTGTGCTTTATTGACTATGCAAAAGTTTTTGATTGTGTAGATCACAACAAACTATGAATAACATTGTGAATAATGAGTATTCCAGAAAACTTACTTGTGCTCATGAGGAACCCTTACATAGACAAGGAGGCATTGAACAAGGGGATATTAAATGGTTTAAAATCAGGAAAGGTGTGAGGCAGAGTTGTATCCTTTTACCATAGTTATTCAATCTGTAAACTGAGCAAATAATCTGAGAAGATGGATTATATGAAGAAGAATGTGGCATTACAACTGGAGGAAGACTCATTAGCAACCTGCAACAGGCAGATGATACAAACTTGCTTGCTGAAAGTGAAGAGGACTTAAAATACTGATGAAGATCAAAGAGCACAGCCTTTGGTATGGCTTGTACCTCTGTAAAGAAAACAAAACTCCTCACCCATTAATAACATTACGATGAGTGGAGAAAAGTTGTCAAAAACTTCATTTTGTTGGTTCCACAATCAACATTCATGGAAGCAGCAGTTAAGAAGTCAAATGTTTTGCATTAGTCAAATATGCTGTAAAAGACCTCTTTAAAGTGTTAAAGGGCAAAGGTATCAGTTTGAGGGCTAAGGTGCATCTGACTCAAGCTATGATATTTTCAATCACTTCATTTGCATGTGAAAGTTGGAAAAGGAATCAGGAAGACAGTAGAAGAATGCGTTTGAATTATGGTGTAGTCCTGGTGTGGTGCTGTAAGACAAACACTGGACTGCTAACTACAGTTGGCAATTCAAACCCACCAGCCACTCCTTGGAAACCCTATACAGGCTCACTATCAGTGAGAACTGATTCAACAGTACTAAACAGTAACAACATGGACTGTCAGAAGAACAGACAAATCAGTCTTGGGTGAAGTGCAGCCAGAATGCTCCTTGAAAGTGAGTATGGTGAGACTTTGTCTTGCATACTTCAGACATGTTATCAGGAGGGAACAATCACTGCAGAAGGACATCATGCTTGGTAAAATGAAGGGTCAGTGGAAAAGAGGAAGACCCCACAAAGAGATGGATTAACACAGTTGCAGCAACCATGGGCTCAAACTTTACAATTGTGAGGATGGTGTAGGGCAGAGCGATGACATCTAACCGGATGTCACTTACCAACAGAAGCTATCCTGGAAAGAAATTGACCTTTTAGTTCTTTCCCTGCTCCCTTTTAGACCTAGAACAATTTGCTTAACAATAGCTGCAAGTGTTTGATGAACTGTACCTCCTATCAGTGCCTACATCCCACCCGGTTGGTTCACTCATTTCTGTATATTTCTGTTCAGTTTGTATTTTTTGATCATTTTAATTATATTTTATTTCTAAAAGATTTCCTTTACTGATAAGTTTTAAGTTGAGATAAAAACATTTCCACTGTAAAAAAAAATTTGAGGTGGTAGGCAAATGAGATAGAATCATTGAACATAGGTAAATTTTGTGTAATGGAAGATACGTTCTTGAAATATAGACTACTAGTCAAATAATTTTTTGTCTTTGGTATCTATTAAAGATTGGAAATTGGAATTGATGAAAGAAATAAAAAAAACTAGATTAGGTAATTGATTTAAATTGTATATTATAGATTCACTATTGAGAAAATTAGGGCATGCTCTGTACTGATTCACATACTAAAGAAAAATTGATAATAGATAAAGAGAAATAATTAATTATGAATCTCTCCCTTCAAAAAGCAGTAAGGCATAATTTAGCAGGTAACGAGCCTCCTCTTTTATCACAAATCATTTTTAGAAAAAAAATTCCTCATTTACAGAATTCCACTTGCTATACTAATCATTTGACATTTAACTATGGTTTGTATCATCAGTGAGCTATTGTACAAAGGGAAGCAGTATTTTAGCTTTCATTTCACACATGGAGAAATTAAGGTATTGAGAGATGCTGTAGCACATCCAAGGCTCACGTAAGTATGGATTGGAATTCTAATTGATTGCTGCTGACTTTCAGACTTAACATTTTCACCTATCATAGAGAAGCTTTAATCATAGAATATTGAAACTGGAAGTGACTTTAAAGAGGGTCTGCCTTTATAATTGAGAAGACTGTATCTCAGAGAGACTAAATGACTTGACTTTGTATAACTAGTTCGCCTACTCCTTGAACTAGTACTGTGTTTTGGTTCCTGGACTAAACTCTGGATAAACAATAATGAATTCCTGCCCTAACAACTTAACCTGTACCAGTGAAAACATTTGGTTTCATTTTCCCCACTTGACATAATTTTTTTCTTCTATATTCCATTTTCCTCTTAATAGCACTACCATAAGCCCATGGTAAACTCCTATATGTCTTCTTTATTTCCTTTATTCTCACATATAATTTATTGATTCTTATTGGTCTTTTTGGTCTTACTGATTCTACCTATAACTATACCTTAACTATATTTATACTTCATGTATATTTCACTGCTACTATTCTAGTCCAAACCATCATTATCTCTCTCTTTAAAAAAAAAAAAAAGTTTTATTGTGAATTATGTGATAGTTTACATGGGAGAACATTAGTTTTACATTCATCCTATCGTATATTGTTTCATTGCCATGGTTACAATCCCTTCCATGCATCATCAACCAACCAAAGGGTATACCCTACAAGCCTACCTCCTGGTCATCAGCACACAGTCACTCTCCCTCTCTGGGTCTAAAGTCCCCAGCTGCTCCATCTCTCCACGTCATTGTCTCTGCCTCCATCTCAGGCATCACTGCTTCTCTGGGTAGGGTTCTGCTCTCCTCTCTTCTCCCTTGATAATCCCAGGGAGGGACTGCAAAGTTAATCACTTCTCTCCTTGCTACAAAATGTCTACCTTTACATTTCCAATCCTTACAATCATTCCTGATAACAATTATTCACTATTGTATCACAAGAGACCTAGCCACATTTCCTTTCATCAGCCCCACCTAGACAGATTGGATACTATTCAGTGGAGATTCTACCTTCCTTCATGCCCTCTGGATCTAGGTTCCCTCTTGAAAGCTTGTAAGCCGGTCACTTCTTGCCTTTGTAGCCTTCTCATTTTGGGTAGCCAAAGTCCAAGTTACCCATCCCTGTCTACTCTGTGTATGGAGGGGGTGGGAATAATCCTTGTTGTAAACCATCATTTTCTCTTATTTGCTTTACTTTAATCATCGACTTGCAGGTCTATCAAATTCTAATTTTGCCCTGAATTCATTTTCCACACTGCACCAGAAGACACCTTTAAAAATGTAAATTTGGTCATGTAATTTTCCTTCTTTGTTATGTTAGGTCCCGTGGAGTTGGTTCTGACTCACAGTGACCCTATACACAAAAGAATGAAACACTATCGAGTCCTGCACTATCCTCACAATTGTTGCTATGATTGAGCCCATTGTTGTTGCCACCATGTCAATCCATCCTGTTTAGGGTCTTCTTCTTTTTCACTGACTCCACTTTTCCAAACATGATATCCCTCTCCAATAACTGGTCCCTTCTGACTATATGTCCAAAGTATGAGAGACAAAGTCTTGCCATCTTCGCTTCTAAGTACATCCTGAATGTAGAGGTACTTGTAGTTTTCTATAAATTTTAGTGATTATTCCCTTGTCTGATATGTTCTGCAAAAATGTTTGCCCAGTCTGTAGGCTCCCTTTTTACTCTTTAGCAAAATCTTTTGATGCACAAAGTGACTGATTTTTAGGATGTCCTAGTCATCTATTTTATCTTTTACTATTAGTGTGTTTTTAGTAATGTTTGATAGTATATTTATGCTGTGTATTAGAGCCCTTAAGTTTGTCTCTATTTTTCCGCTGATGATCTTTATAGTTTTAGGTTTTACATTTAGTTTTTTAAGCCATGTTGAGTTTGTTTTTGTATATGGTGTGAGATACAGGCCTTGTTTCATTCTTTTGCATATCAATTTCCAGTTTTGCCAGTACTGTTTGTCAAAGAGACTATCTCTTCTCTATTTAATATATTTTGGCCCTTTATAATAGATCAGTTGACTGTATGTGTATGAATTTACTTCTGGGTTCTCAATTCTGTTCCATAGATCCATGTATCTTTCATTGTACCGGTACCAGGCTGCTCTGACCACTGTGGCTGTGGAGTAAGTTAAGATCAGGGAGTGAGAGGCCTCCAATGATGTTCTTCTTAAGCAATGCTTTGTTCATCCGAGGTGTCTGTCCTTTCCATATATAGTAAGTAAGTGATCATGATCTATCTCTTTAAAGAATGATATTGGAATCTGGATTGGGATTGCCAAAGATGAGAGGTCCTTCTAATCTAGTTCTGACCAGAGCCATCTGTGCAGTTCTGGAATAGTCCACACCTGATTCCAGGGTTTGGGTTTGGTGCTGCTAGCTCCCTATACACTTTTATGCCACTTTTGATAGCCTAGAGAGCAGGAGCTACCCTGGGAGTGTACACAGATAGGGTCCAACCACACCTCTGGTCACCAGGGTAATGTGTAGTATAAGAAATAAAAAATAAATAAAAAGAAAAAAAAAATTGCCCCTTTGTCTTCAGCAATTAGCAGTATGACTCTGGGCCACCTATTGCCCTCTTGCCTTTAAAGTCGCTTGTAAAAGTTCAAGAAGACTACACTGTGACTGGCCAGTAGGCATAGATCTCTAGTCTCTTGTCTTTTTCTTTTTTGCCCTCTACAAATCTGTTCAACTGTTGATCCTAGTGAGAGCTAGACTGTGACTGGCCAGTGTTGACTCTCCTGATTTGGAGCAGGGCCTGCCTTAGCAGGATCAATATGAACAGCTCTGCCCTCTATGGTGCTTACCTCCATGCAGCTCTAACTGTAGCAAGAGCAGAAGCATCCCTGGGAATGTAAGCTGGTGGGGGCAGGCATCACTTTTGGTCACCACAGGTGTGTGAAGACATGAAAAAAAAAATTGTATCATTATGTCTGCGAGCCATATGTATGTTTCTGCATCTCTAATATGTTTTCTTGTGTCTGAAGCCATGCACAAAAGTTCAAGATGACTACACCCATCTGGTTGGTGGACACAGGTCATCAGCCTGTCTTTTTTTTGCCATGTCTGCTCTGCTCTTTCTACTGGTAAGCAAGCATTCAATCCACTTCTCTACCCCTTCTTTTGAAGCCCAGTGTCCAGAACTATCAACTACATCTGTTTCATTTGGTTATATGTATCTTTGTTGTTGTTGTTGTTGTTGTCAGGTGCTGTCGAGTCGGAACTGACTCATAGCGACCCCATGCACAGCAGAATGAAACAATGTCCGATCCTGGGCCAACCTCACTACCACTGCCACACTC
>NW_006408592.1:2663125-2665585 GCF_000296735.1 Chrysochloris asiatica
TGGGTCAGGTGTACCTTAGTCCTCAAGGTGATATCGTTGCTCTTCAACACCTTAAAAAGTTCCTGTGCAGCAGATTTGCCTAATGCAATATGTTGTCTGATCTCTTGACTGCTGCTTCCGCGAATGTTGATAGTTGATCCAAGAAGAATGAAATCCTTGACAACTTCAATCTTTTACCATTGATAAGAATGTTGTTTATTGGTCCAGTGGTGAGGATTTTTGTTTTCATTTGAACTGCAAGGTTGGTGTTTCAAGCTCACCATTGCTCCTCTGAAACCCTATACAGGGTCGCTATGGGTCGGAACTGACTCGACAGCACTTCACAACACAATCTTTGCTGTAGAGGGTTGTTATAGTCTTTCTGCCTAATTCGCCATCTTTTCTTCCCCATCATTATCATTGGTTCTTGATCATATGCTACTTCTTGAAGTGGTTGAACAGTGACCATTTCTTTTTGGTACAGTGACTGTATTCCTTATATCTTTTTTGGATGCTTTCTACATAATTCAATATTTTGACCATAGACTCCTTCAGTATTTCAAGTTGAGGTTTGATTTTTTTCTTCAGTTATTTCAGCTTGGGAAAGGGTGAGTATCTTCTTCCCCTTTGGTTTTCTAACTCCGTGTCTTTGTACATTTCATTATAATATTTGGCTTTGCCTTCTCGAGCTGCTCTCTGAAATCTTCTGTTCAGCTCAGTTATTTCTGTATTTCTTCTAGTCTCTCTAGCTTCTCTACACTGAAGAACAAGTTTCAGAGTCTCTTCTGACATGTTTGTTGTTTTTTTTCCTGAGATCTGTTTTTGTTTTTTCTTTGTTTAAATCTCCCCCAAACACCGATTTCTACTGAGTAGATTCTGACGCATAGTGACCTTATAGGACACAGTAGACACTCCATGTCTTTACTGAGGATCCTTGGTGGTGCTGTAGGATAAGCACTGGACTGCTAACTTCAAGGTTGGCAGTTCAAACCAACCAGCTACTTCAAAGAAGATAGATAAGACTTTCTGCTACAGAAGGAGCTCTGGTAGCGTAGTGGTTATAAATCAGGCTGCTAATTTCAGTCAGTGGTTTGAAACTATCAGTGGTTCTGTCAAAAAAGATGAGGCTTTCTGCTCCCATAAAGATTTACAGCCTCAGAAACCCTGTACAGGGTCGCCATGAGTATGAACTGACTCCATAGCAAACCACCACCACCACCAGTATCTGGAAATGTCTTGTTTTTTTGAAAATTAAATATCCTCCATATGAGTCAGGTCCTTTTCTGTCATTTATTGCTACATTCTCAGAAACTAGAATGATGCCTTCACGTTGTTATTAGTAGAAACTCAATAGTAACTTTTAGATGACTGAATCATAGTGCTTTTCATAGTGTGTGCTATCAAATGATTTCTTCTCTTTCTGTGAAAATAGTAAAGCAATACAAGATACATCCTTTCACCATTGCATATTCAGAGTTTAGCACATAATAAGAACTTACTAAGTCTTTATTGATTGATAATTAACTGATTATTTATTAAGACTGGTGTCAGGGAGAACAGTTTGGAAGCAGTTACAGTGACCAGGTGAAAGATAATGAAGTCTATGGCAGAAGGCATGAAAAACAGATTATAATTAAGGAACACATGTGAAATATACTGGAGAAGATTTAATTCCTACTATGAAAAAGTAGTAAACATGTGAGTGAAAGTATAGATGATGATAACATTAAAAAAAAAATTTAAAAACAGACTTATAGTTACTATAATTATAGCTTTATATTATAAAATATAACAATAAATATAAAATATAATTATATATTATAGAAACTATAAATATAATATGGAGTCCTGGTGTGGCACTGTAGGTTAATGCGCCAGACTGCAAAGCCCTTTGAACTGCAAGGTCAGTGGTTCAAACACACCAGCTGCTCCTCAGAAACCCTAAACAGGGTCACTATGGGTTGGAATAGACTTTATGTCTCTTAACAACAACAACAATAAATATAATATAGTTACTATAAGGTATGTTCCATATGATAGGTACTGCGAACGGGGAGAAAGATGAGGCTTTCTGCTTCTACGAATATTCTTAAATGTTTAGCCTTGGAAACTATGAGTCAGAATTGTCTTGACAGCAGTTAACAACAACAAAAGGAGGATAAGGTAAGGAATTAGTAAGCTTAGGTTTGGACTTCTTGAGTGTGTAATGTTTGTGGGATATCAATACATAGCTTGGTGCTCAGAAGAGATGCCGAAAATTTCATATATTAGGGAGACATACAGCTGTGGGCTTCAAAACTGTGACAGATTATATTAATATCAGATAATATGTTACCCATCCTTGCTGACAACCCCTTACCAGTCCATTCATGTGAGAGGATTGTGCTTCCTGCCACACTGACATCAGGCTTAGTCAGATGATTTCTCTGACAAATGAATGTGAGAAGATGTTGCGGACCGTGTAAGACTGGTCAGAGGTTC
>NW_006408592.1:2666659-2675294 GCF_000296735.1 Chrysochloris asiatica
AAATCTTTACGGGAGTAGAAAGCCTCATCTTTCTCCCGCGGAGCGGCTGGTAGTTTCGAACCGCTGACCTTAAGGTTCGCAACCCAATTCGTAACCACTACGCTACCAGAGCTCCTTGGGTAATTAACTTAGTGACATTCAAAGCCATTTCAAATAGTACCTCCTCCAGGATGCCTGTTCTAATCCTTTTCTAACCAGATACTCAACATTTCTCTGCAATGCTTCTCTCTGATTGCTGACCTATTAGGAGACTTTTCATTCTATTATTTAGATTTTCACACGAGAGAGGGAAAAAATCCTATTACTTATCAGATAGATTAAAAAAAATTTATAGTAACCATAGCTGAGCATATCAAGCTTTAAGGAGAAATAATAAATTTTGAGATGCAAATATAAACTTTATAAGATGTATATAAAATTTCAGATACTGCATAGATCCTTTGCTTAAAAAGACAGATAGCCCTTTCTGAGATGTTCAAGGGGAGAACATATGACTTCTATTTATTTATTTGAAAGTTTTAATTATGAATTAATTGGTAGTGTTTATATTGCAGAAAATCAATTTTGCACGCAACCAGTCATATTCTGTTTCATTTCAATTATTTGATTTCTATTTATTTTTTGGTGTGCTTACTAGATGATTCCTTACCCTCATCTCATTCTTGTGTTTGTCCCTCATTAATGATGTTTATTTCATACCTAACTTACTCCTTTGCTCATCTAATCTCTATTCACAAAACGAGTCTAAATTTACCAACAAAGAGGAAGGATCAGTAGTTGGAAAATATGGCCTTGGTGATAGAAATGACGCTGGAGAACACATGATAGAATTCTGCAAATACAATGATTTGTTCATTTCAAATACCTTTTTTAGACAGTGTAAGAGGTAATTATACACATGGACCTCACCAGATGGAATACACAGAAATCAAATTGACTACATTTGTGGAAAGAGAAGATGGAAAAGCTCCATATCATCAGCCAAAACAAGGTCGGGGCAGACTGTGGAACAGACCATCAATTGCTCATATACAAATTAAAACTGAAGCTTAAGCAAATGAAAACAAGTCCACGAGAGCCAAAATATGACCTTGAATATGTCCCACTTGAATTTAGAGATCATCTGAAGAACAGATTTGATACATTAAACACTAAAGACCGAAGACCAGAAGAGTTGTAGGTTGACATCAAGAACATCATACAGGAAGAAAGCAAAAAGTCATTAAGAAGACAAGAAAGAAGGAAAAGATCAAAATGGATATCAGAAGAGATAATGAAACTTGCTCTACAGCATAGAGATGCTAAAACAAATGGAAGAAATGAGGAGGTACAAAAGCTGAACAGAAAATTTCGAAGGTCAGCTCGAGAAGACAAAGTCAAATATATTACAATGAAATGTGCAAAGATGTGGAGTCAGAAAACCAAAAGGGAAGAACACACTCAACATTTCTCAAGCTAGGGGAACTGAAGAACAAATTCAAGCCTCGACTTTCATTATTGAAGGATTCTCTGGGAAAATTATTGAATGATGCATAAAGCATCAAGAGAAGATGGAAGGAATACACAGAGTCACTGTACCAAAAGGAAATGGTTAATGTTAAACCATTTCAAGAGGTAGCATATGATCAACAGCCAATGAGACTTGAGGAATAAGTCCATGGTGCATTGAAGAAATGGGCTAAGAACAAGGCACCAGGAATTAATGGAATAAAAATTGAAATCTTTCAAGAAAGGAGGTGGCACTGTAGACACTCATCTATGTCAAGAAATTTGGAAGACAAATATCTGGCCAACTGATTTGAAGAGATCCATATTTGTGTACATTCCAAAGAGAGGTGATCCAACAGAATGCAGAAGTCATCGGATAATATGTTTAACATCTCATGTGAGTAAAGTTTTACTAAAGGTAATACAGAAATGGTTGCAAGCATACATTGATAGAGAACTTCCAGAGGTTGAAGCCGGATTCAGAAGAGGACGTGGAATAAGGGATATCATTATTAATGTCCGATGGATCTTAGCTGAAAGCAGAGAATATCAGAAAGATGTTTATGTTTACCTGTGCTTTATTGACTTTATTTAAAGGCTTTCGATTGTGTGGATTATGACATGCTATGGACAAAATTGCAAAGTATGAGTATTCCGGAACACTTAATTGTGCTCATGAGGAATCTGTACCTGGACCAAGAGGCAGTTATTCGAACAGAACATAGGAACACTGAATGGTTTCAAATTAAGAAAGGTGTATGACAGGGTTGTATTATTTCACTGTACTTATTCAACCTGTATGCTGAGTAAATAATCTGAGAAGCTTTATTTGAAGCTTGGTTATATGAAGAAAAATGTGTCATCAGGATTAAAGGAAGACTCACTAACAACCTGCAATATACAGATGATTCAACCTTGCCTGCTTAAAGTGTTGTTGTTGTTGTTGTTGTTAAGTGCCATCGAGTCGGGTCCGACCCATAGCGACCCTGTACAGGATTTCCGAGGGTGCAAATCTTTACGGGAGTAGAAAGCCTCATCTTTCTCCCGTGGAGCGGCTGGTAGTTTCGAACCGCTGACCTTAAGGCTCGCAGCCCGATTCGTAACCACTACGCTACCAGAGCTCCTTGTAGAGAACTTAAAATACTTACTGATGAAGATCAAATACCACAGCCTTCAGTACGGATTGCATCTCGATGAAAAGAAAATGCATCTCAATGAAAAGAAAATAAAAATCCTCACCACTGGACCAAAAAACAACATTCTTATCAATGAAGAAAAGATTGAAGTTGTCAAGCACTTCATTCTTCTTTGATCAACTATCAACTCTTATGGAAGCAGCAGTCAAGAAATCAAACGACATATTGCATTATGAAAATCTGCTACACTAGACCATTTTAAAGTGTCGAAGAGCAAAGATGTCAGCTTGAGGTGTGCCTGACCAAAGCCATGGTATTTTCAGTAACCTCATACGTATGCAAAAGCTGGGCAGTGAGTAAGGATGACTGTAGAATAATTAATGCTTTTGAGTTATGGTGTTGGAGGAGAATATTGAAAATGCCATGGGCTGCCAGAAGAACGAACAGATCTGTGCAGCCAGAGTGCTCCTTGGAGGTCAGGATGGCCAAACTTTATCTCTCGTACTTCAGACATATTGTCAGGAGGGACCAGTTGCTGGAGAAGGATATCATGTTTGGCAAGATGGAGGGTCAGAGAAAAAGAGGAAGACCCCCAGCGAGATGGATTGGCTAAGTGGCAGCATCAATGGGCTCAAGCGTGGCAACAATGGTGAGGTTGGCTTAGGACCTGGCAATGTTTTAGTCTGTTGTGCGTAAGGTTCCTGTGAGTGGGTACTGACTCAATGGCACCTAACAACAACAACAACAAATTTATCAAACTTCTGATTTGCCCTCTTATTTTTACCCCACCTCTTACCCCATCTCAAAGAATTAAGATTTATGGATTATATGCCCATTTAATAAATGCTACAAAGTAATCATAAAAGCTGAGAGTGTTTAACTGTTTTATGATGTTGTCAAAATGCCCCAGTACTAAAATGTCCCTATAACAAACCCACTGTGTCAAATGGACATGTCTTGGTGTGATTGTGCTTATCAGAGAGATCTACATGAGAACTTATTAGCTTAAAGTTTATAGAAGAAATGATCTACTTCTTAGGGGGCTTCTATAAGATATGGAGACTGTCCATTTAGACTCCATAACTCATAGAAATGATAATATTAGTGTGTGTAGATTCCCCTAGGCATCCCCATTCTGTGTGCTATATTTTCATGTCCATTTGCAGAGTCTGAGTTTATCACCTATTTTATACTGTTAGACAAGGTGAGAATAATGCTGTGTTTGGTGAATATATTTCACTCTTGAAAAAAAAAATTAGTCATCATTATAACAACTTCTCCTAATTCAAAGACCATTTTAGAACTCAATTTTCAAAAAGAGTCTATAGCTAGCAATTAAGCATAAAGACACTTCTGGGCTATTAAAATATAGTTTGCTGTAAAACTTCTGCGCTCTAAACTTTATGTTGCAAATTAAACAGCTGCACAAAGACATATTCCTAGTAAAAGTGACAGGTGACAAATGACTCATGGGAGAAATGAGAAAAATGTCTGTTACAATCTAGTAAAATAATTGGTGATTAGGAAAGAAGGAACTAACTTATTTTGCATTTGCTATGTGTCAATGATCTTAAGTATGTTATCTAATTTCATCCTTTTCACAGTCCTTTAAAGTTTTATTCTTTTTGTGCAGATAAGGAAATTGAGACTTGGCAATTGTTATATGATTTGTCCAAGGTCATACATAAAAGAAACAAAATAGAACATTAAAAAAATGGCTAATAAGAATGTATATTTTCACTACATTATGTATATCAACTCCTTTAATCTTCACAACATCTTGGTAAAGTAAATATTAGGAGTATTACACATTAAACAGATTAGGACAATTAAAATGCAGAGAATATCTACAATCAAACAGATAGTAAGAGATGGAATTCAAATCCGAGAGTTTGATTTCAGAGGCTGTGCCTTTGCCTAACGTACATGGTCTTAATAAGAAGA
This sequence comes from Chrysochloris asiatica, assembly GCF_000296735.1. NCBI lineage: Eukaryota > Metazoa > Chordata > Mammalia > Afrosoricida > Chrysochloridae > Chrysochloris > Chrysochloris asiatica. Next base: position 2,671,228 of record NW_006408592.1, read on the forward strand.
ACTACCCCAACCCCATGCCATCAAGCCAATTCCAACACATAGTGACCCTGTATAGGGTTTCCAAAACTATATATCTTTAAGGGTTCAGAAAGCCTCATCATTCGCCCGTGGAGTGACTGGTGAATTTGAACTTCCGACTTTGTACTTAACAGTCCAGTGTTTATCCTACCGAGCTGTTATTCCTAACCTCCTTCCTTCTAATATCTAGCACCTACTTGTGGCACTGTGGGTTAAGGCTCTGTACTACAAGGTCTCTTTGAACTGCAAAGTTGGTTCAAGCTCACAGCTGCTCCTTGGAAACCCTGTACAGGGTTGCTATGAGTCGGAACTGACTCAACAGCATTTAAAAACAACAGCTTCTTGTCTCTAGGTCCTTTCTGCAAGCATTTATTCACAAAACAAGGCTTTCTAGTCTTCTTAACCTTTACTCTAGCCTCTCCATTACCAATGGTTGACATTTTGTTTCATGCTAGTTGTCTCACTTAATTCCTGCAGGATCCCTGACAAGTAATTATAATTCCTATGTTAAAAGCTGTGCAAACAAATAAAATGATAAAGTCATTTGCCTAACTTTACATGGTAAATATGTAGCACACACAGAATGCAAAACTAGGTTTAGATTATTCATAAATTGCTGGTGGGAATGTAAAATGACATAGCTATGCTGGAAAAGTTAGATGGCTTCTTATAAAAATTATCCATCTATATGTTCACACAAAAACTATATGTTCACACAAAAACCGATATTTACATGTTTTATAGCAGCTTTATTTGTAAGCACCCAAATCTGGAATCAATTCAGATATCCTTTAGCAGGTGCAGCAGTCTGTGGTACACCTGGGCTATAAAATACTAAGCAATAAAAAGGAGTGAAAGTATTGATACATACACAAAATTTAGATGACTGTCCAGGGGATTATAATGAATGAAAAAAAAAATTCAAACAATCTCCAATGTTACATATGATATATTTCTGTGTGGTTGTTATTGTTAAGTGCTGTCGAGTCAGTTCTAACCCATAGTGACCCTGTATAGGGTTTCCAGGGAGTGGCTGGTGAATTTGAACTGCTGACCTTGTGGTTCAATCTGACCTTCCATCCAGTGATTTTTCCCATAGAGCCACCCCAGAACTCCATGTTTCTGTTTATGTAACATTTTTAAAATGACATAATATTAGAAATGGAGAAAAGGGGCGAGGGTGGTTGCTACAGATTAAGGATGGGAGAGAGGGTGGGGATGGTGTGGGAATGACTATAAAAAGGGTAACAAGAGGGATCCTTATGATGATTGTTCAGTATCTTGACTTTGGAGTAGGATTCATGAACCTATATATGTGATAAAATTTGCATACACTTAAATCCACATACGTTGTTGCTGTTATTAAGTACAGTCAAATTGATTCCAACTCATAGCAACCTTGTATAGGATTTTTGAGGCTGTAAGTCTTTGTGGGAACAGAAACCCTCATCTTTTTCCCTCAAAGTGGCTGTTGGGCATGAACTGCTGGCCTTGTGGTTCACTGATCATTCCATTGCTGATCCTAGAGAGGCACTGTGTTCCCCAGTTCACATATATACATACATACAAACACATAGATGAGTGCAAGTAAAACTAGAGAAATCTTAATAAGATGAGAGGTTAGCATCAAGGGCAATATCTTGGTTGTAAGATTGTATTTCAGTTTTATAAAATGTTATGATTTAGGAAACTGAGTAAATTTTACAAGACATTTCTCTGTGTTATTTTTTATAACTGCAACTGGATCTATAATTATCTTATTAAATTTCAGTTATAAAATTAAGTCAACATATGAAAAGTTTTATAGAAAAAATAAGAACAACAGTTAAGTAAAAATAAAAGTTTTTAAAAAGTATGACTATATATATATGACTATAAATTCCTAGAAGGTAATCAGTATGAGTATATACAAAATGTTTATGACGTTATTTATGGATGAAGTATTATTATTATTACTTGCTTTATTTTCCTTTACTTTTGATTCTATTTATTAACTATGTTGTTGATAGATTGCTGTTGAGTCAGTTCTGACTCATAGAGACCATACTTAGGGTTTCTGAGGTTGCAAATCTTTATGGGAACAGAAATCCTCTTTCTCCCATGGAGCAACTGGAAGATTTGGACTGCTGACCTTGTGGCTATCAACCCAACTCAGAACCCACTGTATTACCAGGTCTCCTAGTAACTAAGTTGTTGTTGTTAAGTGCAGTTGAGTCAGTTTCAAATCCTAGGGACCCTGTATATGTTTTCTGAGGAGTGGCTGATGGTTTGAACTGCTGACCTTGCAGTTAATAATCTAGTGCTTACCCTATTGATTCTATTGTCAAGAAAAATAAAATATATGTCTGCACTAGTTAAAAAACAACCTAGATTTATTTATTTATTTTTTATTGTGTGGTAGTTTACATTGGGGAACATTAGTTTTACATTCATTCTATCATACATCGTTTCATTGCCATAGTTACCATCCCGTCCATACATCATCACCCAAGCAAAGGGTATACCCTGCAAACCTCCCCGCCCCCCCCCCCCCCACGGTTCTCAGCACACAGCCCCCTTCCCTCTCTGGATCTCAAGTCCTCAGCCACTCCATCTCTTCATGTCATCCTCTCTGTATCCATCTCAGGCCTCACTACTTCTCTGGGTGGGGTCCCGATCTCCGCTTTTCTCCATTGATGGTCCCAGGGGCCTCCGCTCCTAGACTGAAACGTTAATCACTCCCCTCCTTGCTATAAAATATCCACCTTTACATTTCCAATCCTCACAATCAGTCCTGATAACAATTATTCGCCCTAGTATCACAAGAGACCCATCTGCATTTCTTTTCATCAGTCCTTCCTAGACGGGCTGGATACTTTTCACTGGAGACTCTCCATCCTCCCTGCCCTGTAGATCTAGGTTCCCTCTTGAAAGCTTGTAAGCCAGTCATGTCTTACCTTTGTATCTCTCCCTCTATTTTGGGTAGCCAATGTTGTAGTTGCCCATCCCTATGTACTCTTTGTGCGGAGGGGGTGGGAGTAATTTTTGGAGTACGGATTTGTCTCCTTTTTTGAGCTACTGCATTTATAGGTGCAGGTACCTAGATTTATTTTACTCTGAAATCTGTGCCCTTAAACATTGTATGAGTAAATTAGTAACTGCATAGTTGAATTACAGTTTGTAATATATACGTGAATATATTTCTTTGAGACATGTATATTTGTGTCTCCTAGATCTGTGCGGAAAGGGACATTGTCTTTTCTGTCTTTTGTCCTTATATTTAGTAAAGTCTCTGGGCATATAGTATAGTAAATGTCCAATAAATAATTTGGTTTTGCAAAATGATGTTGCCCTGTGAGCATAAATAAATAAATGTTTCTATTTAAAATTATCTATTTTAGTAGCTAATGCATGTAACATATCATATGACTCTTAGAAAACATAAAGGATATCACTGTTTTGTCTTTATAACCAACACTAAAAGAGCAGCAATTTATCAATAATAGCTCTGCACTTGGAATCAGCTGGAAATCAATAAGCATTTGTTAAGGAAGAGGGAGGGTCCCAGAAATTCTCTGCATAATAATAGCAAAAATATTTATTTTTGAAGTTCCAGTTCAAAGGTTACTTCCCTTACTGAAAAAAACTTCTCTGATTGTTGTTGCTGTTAGGTGCCATCGAGTCAGTATCAACCCACAGTGACCTTATGCACAGCAGAATGAAACACTGCAAGATTCTGGGCCAACCTCACTACTGTTGCCACGCTTGAGTCCATTGATGTTGCCACTTGGATAATCCATCTTGTTGGGGGTCTTCCTCTTTTTCTCTGATCTCCACCTTACCAAACATGATATTCTTCTCCAGCGACTGGTCATTCCTGACAACATGTCTGAAATATGAGAGACGAAGTTTGGCCATCTTGGCCTCCAGGGAGCACTCTGTCTGTACTTCTTCCAAAACGGATCTATTGGTTCTTTTGGCAGCTCATGGCACTTTCAATATTTTCCTCCAACACCATAACTTAAAAGCATCAATTTTTCTATGATCTTCCTTATTCACTGTTCCGCTTT
>NW_006408592.1:2676954-2691032 GCF_000296735.1 Chrysochloris asiatica
ACTTGTTTTCATTTTCTTCAGCTTCAGTTTGAATTTGCAGATGAGTAATTGATGATCTGTTCCACAGTCTGCCCCTGGCCTTGTTTTCACTGATGATATGGAGCTTTTCCATCGTCTCTTTCCACAGGTGTAGTCAATTCGAATACCCGAGGTAAAATGAATACTTTCCACAATTATATTTCTGTAGCACATCACACATAGCTTTTAGTATAAAATTTATTCCAATAGAAAACTACTTAGAAATCTGTCACTTGTCCTTAGGTTGTCAGCACCAAGAAGACATGACTCATGTCTTGTTATCACTATGTCTACCTTCTAGCTCAGTGCCTACAGTAACTAACAAATGTTTATCAATGAGTAAATGAATGATTATATAAATCTGGGCTATGTAGATCTAAGTATGTTGTTGTTAAGTGCCTTTGAGTCTGTTCCAACTTATAGGGCTTCTGAGACTTTGAATCTTTGTGAAAGCAGAAAACCTCATCTTTCTCCCATGGAGCGGCTAATGGAATCAAACTGTAAACCTTGTGGTTCACAGTCCATTGCTAATTACAAGGAGCCATCATGCGCCAAGATCTACATAAACTGTAAATGGTTCTTTCATTCCTTGAGCAAAGAAAACTGTACAGATAAGGTAACAGAAGCAATTATGTAATTAATGTTTTAAATAAACATTTAGACCGGTAGGGTTGTGTCTTCATACATGTTTGTCTTTAGAATTTAAAAAAAAAAATAATAATTAAGACCAATTATTCTAAACATCAACCAAAAATTTGTGCTGGCCTTATTTTGTTCTTGTCTGAATAGCATTTTCATTATAAAAATGCAAATGTCATTTTTAGGATGTTTTTCTGGTTGAAATTTGTGTTTCTTTAGTTCAGTCCTCATAAAATATTAGCTGGCTACAGATGCATGTGTGAACGTTTCCCTTCTCATTGTGAACTGAGTGAAATTTTAAAGAGCAGAGCACCAATTTTATAGTCACAAATCATATACTTTGTTTCTTTTCAATGGTTGTTGTAATCTCCTCAATTTATCTCACTTTCTCCCTGTGATTCTTGTTTATATTCCTCTTTCTTTCCCATCCCTTCTGAATTTTGTCCTTAGGTAAATGCTGCCTTTTTGATCTTGAGTGGCTGACTTTTCTATGGTGTGCACGCCTCACTAGAGTTACTGTTCCTGCTATCTGATCTATTGCTCAGCTGAAAATTAAGCCATGGAAGTGAGTTTAGTTCTAGATCTAAAGGGTGTCCAAAGGTCATAGTCTTAGTTTCCTCCAGTCTCTTTCTGACCAATAACCCTGGTCTTTTTTCCTTTTTTAAAATTTGAGTTTAGTTCCATGTTTCCTCCCACTCTACCCAGGACTTTCTAATGTGATACCTTTCAGACCAGTTGGGAGTGACAGCCAGGCACCATCTAGTTCTTCTGGTTTCAGAATCATGGAGATTCACATACAAGTGTTCCTTTAGTCCTTTGGACTAATTGTTTTCAAGCATCTTCAATGCTCATTACTCTTCTTTCCTCTGCACAAGGAGAAACCAATAGTTACACCTTAGATGGCAGTTCATGAGCTTTTAAGATTCAACTCACTATTCACTGAAGTAGCATAGTGAACATTACCTTTGTGGACTGTGTTATGTCAAGTGACTGTGGTGTCCCTTGAGATTATGGTCCTGAGTCCCCAGTCCTAGCAACTCATTCCTTCAAGGTTTTTTGGTAATGCCAGATAAGTTTTTATAACTTTGCCCTGTGTGCTCCTCAAACATTTATTTGCAGCAAAGATAAATACCCATGTAAAAAACATCTTGTCAAATGTACGTGTATTTGTGGGTATGCTCCTACCTTCCCTCCCACAATGATTCAACCTATGTATCTATCCATGTATGTACCCATGTTATTGTTGTTGGCTGCCATCGAGTTGGTACTGACTCATAGTGGTCTTATGGGACAACGTCACAATTGTTGCCACACTTGAGTCCATTGATGCTGGTCTCTACCTATAGATAACTATTATTGCAGCATTGTGCATATAACAGTATTTACTTCTATTCTCGTCAATTCTTGCATTTCTCCCTGTGTCTTCCCTTGCCTTCATCATTCTTCTGCTAACCTCCCTCTTGTTGTAGATTGCCTTCCCAGTTACACAAGTAAACATGTGTCTATGCACTAATGCACGGTACTGCAAGGTTGGTTTCATTTGCAAAATCGGCAGTTCAAGCTCACCAGCTGCTCCTTGGAAACCCTATACAGGGTCTCTATGTATTGAAACTGACTTGATGGCACTTAACAACAACAACAACAACAACAATCCTCTAGTTAGTGAATTACTTTCCTTTCTTTCCCATCCCTGGCAATCATCAAAGAATGTTACTTTTATCACGAAAACCTCTAAAAGCAGCTTTCAATGATACATATACTCTAACAGCAACAACAACATACTCTAACAATTGTTCCATTTGTAATTAAACTCAATGACATGAGATTAACTTTGAGTTATCAAGCAAACATACTGGGTGCTCTATGGAATACCAGAACATTAAATATAGTTTTTTACTTAGTTCATAATGCATCATGAACTAAATGCAATTTATATTTTAGTTCATATTGCATCATGAACTAGCATCTTTCCATGATAAAACATTTAAAAATTGCATCTTTAATGTATTCAGAATACTATATATATATATACACACACACAATACATTACATAATAGGTTCTTTTTGATGATGAATGCTATGCTATTCCTCTTCAATGATCATTCCCAGCATAATAAAACATGTAATTGTCAGATTCAAATGACCAATGTCAGTCCATTTTAGCTCACTAATGCCTAGGATATTTGATGTTTATGCATTCCATTACATTTTTGTCAGTTTCCAATTTTCCTAGATTCATACTTCATACATTACATATTGCAATTAATAATGGATGTTTACAGCTGTTTCTCTTCATTTTGAGTTGTGCCCCATCAGCAAATGAAGCTTTCAAAGATTACTCTATTCACATCATTATGGTCAATTCTACTTTGAGGCAGCAGCTCTCACTTCTACAGTTGCTGTAAATTTGAATTAATTTGATGACAAATGGAGAGTACTCTATCTGGGTGTCCTATAGGGTAAACTTCAAGTGAATTCAAGGGGAAACTTTTAATTTAAGCCTTGAAAAAACAGGATATTTATTCAAAAAATATTTGTTTTCATTATTATTTTATTGTGGTAAAAGCATATGTAACAAAACAGTTGCATTTTCTCCATTTTGGGGGGAGACTTTTTATTGACTGCAATTCTTTCCATGTAACAACTGTTATCCCACTTCCTCCCTGTGGTTCTTATTTCTATTCCATTATACTTCAGAGCCCTTCTGAACTTTGTCCTTAGACATACGTTGCCCTTTTAATCTTGAATGGTTGACTATTCCATGGTGACCACACTTACTAGTGCTGTTGTCTCCCTTATGTACCTATCTACGCTTTGATGAAAAGAGGACCATGAGGGTGAGTTTTGTTCTAGACCTGAAGCGTGGCCAAGGGCCATAGTCTCATGCTCCTCCAATCTCTTTATGACCAATAAGCTTGAGCTCCCACTCTATCCAACTCCTTCTAATGTTGGTGTAGTGGTAGTCAGGCACCATCTAGTTCTTCTGGTCCCCAAATTGTGGAGATTCATGTTCACACATTCCTTTAGTTTCCTGAACTAATTTATTCCAAGCATCTTCAGTTTTCATCACTCTTCTTTCTTCTGCACATGGAGAGAGAGACCAATAGTTGCATGTTAGATGGCCACTCATGAACTTAGTAGGTTCCAGTCACTGCTCACCAAAGAAGGGTGTAGAGCCTTGTCTTTGTGGGCTATGTTATGACAGTTGTCTCAGGCTATGGTGTCCCCTGAGACAATGGTCCTGAGCCCCTAGGCCAGGACCTAGCAACCCATTGCCTCAAGGTGCTTGGTGATGTTTAAGAAGTTTTCATCATTTTTTCTCCTGTATGCTAGACCACAGAATCCTGGTGTGGTGTTGCAGGTTAATGAGCTGGATGGCAAGGTCGGTTTGAAACACAAAGTTGGTTGTTCAAGCCCAACAGTTGCTCCTCAGAAACCCTATAAGGGTTGCTATGAATTGGAACCAAGCTGATGGTACTTAACAACAACAACAGCATGCTTCATATCCTTCGTAGGTACATTTGCAGCAAAGGTAAATACCTATCTGCAAATATTCTCTGTCAAACCCTTATTTTTCAGTGCCAAAAGAACAAATGGATCTGTGTTGTAAGAAAGACAGCCAGAGTGCTCCTTGGAAGCCAGGATAGCCAGACTTTGTCTTTCATACTTTGGACATATTGTCAGAAGGTACCAGTTACTGGACAAGGATAGCATGTTTGGTAAAGTGGAGGGTCAGAGATGAACTGGCACAGTTGTGGAAGTGGTGGGCTGAGACATAGCAATGACTGTGAAGTTAGCCCAGGACTGGGCAATGTTTCATTTTGTTGTACATAGGGTCGCTATGTGTCAGTACTGACTTAATGGCACTTAACAACAGATACTGCCATTCCCCTTCCCATACTGGTTCCCATACATGTATCTGTCCATGTATCTACCTAAAAAACACTGGCATTTCAACATTTTTTTTTTTTGTAAGCAATTCTATGACATTAATTGCACCCATCGTGCTATACAACACATCACCACTGTTTCCAAAATTTCTTGTTATACTTAAGAGAAATTCAGTGCCCCTTCAATCCTAATTTCCCTCTGTCTCATACACCTGATAACCACTAATGACCCTCAGTCTCTGTGCATTTGTGTAGTTTTGATATTTCACATGGCATCACTTAATATCATTATTGTGTTTTTAATAAATAGACTCTATTTTTTAGAGCAGGTTTAAATTTGCAGAAAATTGAGCAGATAGTGTCTATATGCTGCCTGCCCCCATACTCACAGTATCTACTATTATTAACATCTTACATTTGTGCAGTACATTTATTACAGTTGATGAATCAGTATTGATATACTTGTATTAACAAAAGTCATAGTTTGTTTTTTTTTCAACGACAGTACACGTTTTATTTGGATTTTAGATGTTTTCCCACTAATGTTCTTTTTCTGTTCCAGGAATCAATGTGAATTCTCTGTATTTTATTTACTTTTTTATTTTTATGGTATTTTATTGTGTTTGTGGTAATAGTTTACACAGCAAATTAGATTCTGATTTTACAATTTCTATATATATTCTTTATAAAAGCAGGATATTTCTTGAAAATAAGCTAGTTACAATATAAATGTGCAACATATATACAATTCCTGATTGCCAAATTAAAATGAAAGATATATCATTAATAAGATGGTATACACCATTGCATTTCTATCAGTTTGTTATTTTGTTGTTACTGTTAAGTGTCATCCAGTCAGTTCTGACTCATAGCTACCTGATATATGGTTTACAGTAGCAGATGGTGGCTTTGCACTACTGACCTTGTGGTTAGCAGCCCAGTTCTTATCCTAGTGTTACATCAGGACTCCATTAATCTGTTTTATCTCCTGTGAATCTGCAGTTGGTCCATTGTTATTTCACTTCTGTTCCCCATCTTGCCTTCAGTCTCCCTACTGGCTGCAATATCCTCTCTTACTATGTATGTGTCCTTTTGTGTTCCAAGAACCTAAGAGGCTACCTGTATGAGTGTTTTGGAGTCCAGGTAAATGCCAGTTTTTCTCTCTTCATTTCCAAGCTTTCTCTCTCCTTTCTTATTTTATATCACTTTCTCTTTTCCCCCTTCTCTTTAAAATTTACTATTAATTTCTGCACCACACACACTTCATGTGCTGTATTACTTCTGTAACTTTTTTCTCCTCTTTCTAATTCTTCAATCCCTTTCTACTTTGTATTTCTCCTTTCCCCCCTGGTTTTGTCTCTGAAGTATATTCTGTCTGTTTCCTTCCTTTCTCCCCACCTTCACTCTCTTTCTTTTTCGTCTCTTTGGCTCTTGCTTTCCCAGCAGGTCCACTTACTTTGAGGGGTTTGCCTATGGAAGTGAACCTACTACAGCTTAGTGTTCTTCAGAAGCAAGTGGTGACAGTGAGGAACATCAGCCTGCTCCAAATGAGTAAAGCTTACTGTTTGATTTTTAAATAATCATTACAGTTTAGTATGGCAAATCTGTTCCATATAGTTTCCTTTAGGCTGGGATTAAGAATGCCTCTCTGGTGCTTTCATTAACACCTTGTATCAGTTTTAGTACAGCACTTATTACACCATAGCTTAACTTTGCTTATTTAATTGTGATGTTCTTGAGGCCTGGGACCATATTTTCTTCTACCTTTTCATTATTCATCACAGTGCATTTTTATGACAAATGACTTCATTCATTAGAGCCCTAGTGTATAGTTGTACTTGTTTGCACTACCAATCCTAGGGGACATAACTATACAACAGACATTTAAAATTTGTATAGTCATTACAATTTTCTAGAAGATGATAATAAGAGTCTAGTTATAAGAAAATAATTATGATAATTTTCCAACAGATGAAAGCGAATTTTTTTGAGGAAGCAGTACTTTTTTTCTAGATTTTCTCAAAGGTGCCTGGTGACCCTGATTTGTATTTAATTTGTATCTATTTATATTCCATTTCATGAGGATTGCATTTGGTTTAATGTGCTTAAAGCAGCTTTGAAGAAGGTGAAATGCATTGTATCTTTAATATTAAAAATATGAGGTGCTGATTTTCATGATTAAAGATAAATGCCTCTATAACCTCATTCCTTTTCATATGTGGTTTCCTCTGTTTTCATCAACTTTCCAATTTCTTATCCCTGTCTACTGTGTCAGTCAATACTGCAGTAGTAAGTTGTTTGAGCACATATGTGTCTATGCTGCCGAGAATAAAAGGTGCTAATATGCTATATCACTGCCTACCAAAACCACACATACTTACGCAAATGTCTCTACCTAGGATCAAATTGTACCATTTAGAACAGTAATACAATTCCCAAGATAGAATCCTATTATATTCCATAACAGTTCTTCTCTTCTCCCAATCTGGTAGGAGTCCTAGTGTGAAGCTATGGGATAAGCACTTTACAGGTAACCACAAGGTTAGCAGTTCAAACCCAACAGCAGCTCCTTGGAAACACTACATAGGAACTCTATAAGTCAGAACTGACTGGATAGCACTTAACAACAACAACAGCATAATCTAGTAATAATAATTAACAACAATAATTGATTATTTACTTCAGATATATTTTCAGAAGGAACCAGTCCTTGGAAAAGGACATCATGCTTAGTAAACTGGAGAGTCAGTGAAAAAGAGAAGACTCCCAACATGATGGATTAGCACAGTGGCAGCAACAATGGTGTCAAACATAACAATTGTGAGGATGGAGCAGGACTGGGTGGTATTTTGTTCTGGTGTGCACATGGTCACTGTGAGTTGGAAATGGCTCAACAGCACTTAAGAGCTTTGAAGTAGGCACTCTTCTAACAGTTTTTCGGTAATTTTACAAAATGAGAAAACTTGGAATACAGATTTAAAATAATTTGAAAATATCTGATATCTCTGACAAAATCAGTATTTAAACCCAGACCCACCTTTGTCTTCTTCTTTTTTAACATTTTATTGTATTTTAGGTGAAAGTTTATACAGGAAATTAGATTTCCATTCAATAGTCTATACACAAATTTCTCCATGACATTTGCTGCTCTTCCTACAATTCTCCCCATTTTTACTCAGCTTCTTCATTTCCATCCTTCCAGTTTTCCTGTTTCTCCTTGCCTTCTCATCTTTTAGGCACATGTTGCCCAATTAGTTTTTATAGTTAATTGTTTTAAAGAGCACATTCTCCACAGGTGTTGTTGTTTATTTTATATGTCAGTTTATTATTTGGCTGAAAGGTGACCTATGGGAGTGGCTTCAGTTCCACATTAAAATGTTGTTACAATATTGGCAATAGTCTCAGGGGTTCTTCCAGTGTCTATTAGTCCAGTTGGAATCTTTATTGTCCTCCTGCTCAGATCAGTCAGTAGGGAGAGCGGAGCATCATCTAGTTCTTTTGGTCTTAGGTTAGAGAAGGCAGTGTGGTTCATATGGGCCCCTAGTCCTGTGGAGTAATTCCTTCCTTGAGTCTTTGGTTTCCTTCACTCTCTTTTGCTCTAGATGATAAGAAACTAATAGTTGTATTTTAGATGGTTACTTCCAGGCATTTAAGACCCATACTCATGGTTCAACTTTCACATGCATATGAGGCAGTTGGAAATACGATGACTTGGGTCAGGTGCACCTTAGAACTCAAACTGATATCTTTTCTCTTGGTCGCTTTAAAGAGGTCTTTTGCAGCATATTTGCCTAATGCAATAAGTTGTTTGATTTCTTGACTGCTGCTTCCATGAATATTGATTGTGGGTCCAAGCAAAATGAAGTCTTTGACAACTTCAATCTTTTCTCCATTTATCATAACGGAATGTATTGGTCTAGTGGTGAGGACTTTATTTTCTTTACATGGAGGTGCAATCCATACTGAAGGTTTTATATTGTCTTTGATCTTCATCTGTAAGTATGAAGATGTCTTTGCTTTCAGTAAGCAAGATTGTGTCATCTGCATATTGCAAGTTTCTAATGAGTCTTCCTTCAATCCTGATGCCATATTCTTATTCATGAAATCTACATAGCCATTGTTGTTAAATACCATCGAGTCTGTTCCAACTCATAGTGACCCTGTATAGGGTTTCTGGGGAGCAGCTGAAGGGTTTAAACTGCCAACCTTGTGATTCACAGTTCAGTGTTGATCCTACAGCACCAGGAGTCCATATAGCCATAGTTGTTGTTGTTAAGTGCTGTGGAGTTGGTTCCGACTCATTGCAACCATGTCTAGATCTTCTGAGGCTTCAACTCATAGTGACCCTGCACAGGGTTTCCCAGGCTGTAAATCTTTATGGGAGCAGAAAGCCTCATTTTTCTCCCATGGAACAGCTGGTAGTTTCGAACTGCTGACCCTGAGCTTAGCAGCCTGATTCATAACCACTATGCTACCAGAGCTCCTTAAAGGAATGTTGTTGTTGTTGTTAAGTGCCGTCGAGTCGGTTCCGACCCATAGCGACCCTGTACAGGGTTTCCGAGGGTGTAAATCTTTACGGGAGTAGAAAGCCTCATCTTTCTCCCACGGAGCAGCTAATAGTTTCAAACCGCTGACCTTAAGGTTCGCAGTCCGATTCGTAACCACTACGCTACCAGAGCTCCTTCCTTAAAGGAATACTACACAATAATAAACAATTATGAGTTCACAAAGCATATTACAGCAGAATGAACCTGGTGGACAGAATACTGAGTAAAATAAGTCAATCACTGAAGGACAAATATTGTTTGCTACTACTTTTATAAAAAGTCAAGAGTAATTTTATACACAGAAAGCAACATTCGTTGGTGGATACCAGAAATAAGAGGTGGAGGAATGGAGAGTTACTTACTAGATAGTTGTTATTAAGTGTCACCAAGTCAGTTCTGACTTGATCCTGTAGAGGGTTTCTGAGGAGTGGCTGGTGGGTTTGAACTACTGACCTTTCAGTTAGCAGTCCAGTGCTTATCCTATAACACCACACCAGGATTCCTACTAGATAGTTGTTGTTGGTAAGTACCATTGAATCTTTGTGGAAGCAGAGAGCCTCATCGTTCCTCCCATGGAATAACTGTGAGCTTGAACCACCAGCCTTGTGGTTCTAAGTCCAGTGATTATCACATGGAGCCACCGCACTCCTATTTTGGTAAGTAGATTTTTGAATGATCTTTGTGGGTATTCTGAAATTTATCCTTATCTTCCTACTTTTTAAACAGTCTGTTATATCTTGATATCACCTTGACTTCCTCTCCCTATTGAAATTCTTTATATCATTTCTTCCTACCATTTATTTTGTAGTTGTTGTTGTTTACAGATTGACATCTCTGGTTTTCTGTTTTCAGTTTTTGCAGCTTTGTTTCACTTCTGAGAATTCTTATCTTGGTGGTGCTGTCATGTGTCTTAATATTAGATTGCTGTCTGATCCTATTTTTTTTCTGTCTGAAGGACTCCCTTTAATATTTTTTGTAGGGTTGGTCTGGTTTTCAGAGACTCCCTTAATTTCTGTCCATTGGGGAATGACCTGATTTCAACATTAGATTTGAAAGACAGTATCACTGAATATATGATTCTGGGTTGGTAATTCTTTTCTTTCAAGATACATCATCCCATGCTCCTTATCTGCATGGTTTTTGACAATGAATCAGTCCTTAGTCTTTTTTTAAATTAAATATTCATTTTTTAAAAATTGTGAATTAGATCAAGTTTTACAGAGCAAATCAGTTTTCTGTTTAACAATTAATACACAATTTGTTTCATGCATTGTTGGCAATCCCCACAATTTAGCTTCACTTACCCACTTCCTTGAGGACTAAGGTGCGCCTGATGCAAGCCATGGTATTTTCAGTAACCTCATATGCATGTGAAAGCTGGACAGTGAATAAGGAAGACTATAGAAGAATTGACTCATTTGAGTTGGAGGAGAATGTTGAAAGTGCCATGGGCTGCCAAAAGAACCAATAGATCCATATTGGAAGAAGTGCAGACAGAGTGCTCCTTGCAGGCCAGGATGGCTAAACTTCGTCTCTCATATTTCAGACATATTGTCAAGAATGACCAGTCGCTGGAGAAGAATATCATGTTTGGTAAGGTGGAGGGTCAGAGAGAAAGAGGAAGACCCCCAACAAGATGGATTGGCCAAGTGGCAGCATCAGTGTACTCAAGAGTGGCAACAGTAGTGAGGTTGGCCCAGGATCGGGCAGTGTTTTGTTCTGCTGTGCATAGGGTCGCTGTGAGTCGGTATCAACTCGATGGCACCTAACAACAAAGACAACAAACCCACTTCCTTCCTGAGTTTTCTGCTTCCATTCCTTATTCTTTTCTAAACCTTTGTCTGGACTTTGTCCTTCGGTAAATGCTGCCCCTTTGACTTCAAATGGTTGATTATTCTAAGGAATACATACCTTCTAGTGTTTTTGTTCCCCTTATAGGCCTGAGTCCTGGACAGCAAGGTTGGTTTGTTCAAACTCACTAGCTTTGAGTTGGAACCAACTCAAGGGCACTTAACAACACTAATAGCAGCAGCAATAGTAACAATTGTTTGAAAATTGAGACATGGGGGTGAGTTATTAGCAGACCTGATGGTGACTAAGGGCTGTAATCTTGGGTTCCACTAGTCTCTATTCTACCAGTAAACCTGGTTGTTTTTGTTTTTGTTTTTAATGATTTTGAGTTTTCTTTTACATTTTTCTATCAAGGATCTTCTAATGTAATTCCTTTCAGAGCAGTTGGTAGAAGTAAATGCACACCATTTAGTTCTTCTAATCACAGGGTCATGGAGATTCTATTTCTTTTCACTTAATTCTGCTTTTAAATAAAAGGAATAAAGAATATGAGAAATATAAGACAAATCCTCTGATACTAATCTGTTTACAGAACAATCAGGAAAAAAGGATGAGGAAAATCTTAGAGCTATGTGGGACACTATCAAAAGCAAGAATTTACATGGAATTTAATTCTTCTGCATCCTTCCATTGGAGTCCTGGTGTGGTGCTGTGGATTAATGAACTGGACTGCAAAGTCAGTTTGAACCACAAGATGGGTGTGTACTTCTAACTGCTGGGTGTTCAAGCTCACCAGCTGCTTCTTGGAAACCCTATACAGGGTTGCTATGGGTCAGAACCGATGTGACGGTACTTAACAACAAGATCCTTCTGTTGAGTTATGTTTCTGGTTGTGTATTATTAATCTTCTGGATTTTTAGTTGTTGGTTTTGTTTAGTTTCTACTTGTCTATTTTGTCATGTTGTTCTTGTACTGTTTCCTGAATTCTTGTGAAGTTTTGTTTGTGTTTCCCTTGATCTCTTTGAGGATCCTATATATGTCTTTTGATATTTGTAGTTCTATTACCATTCTTCCTCAAGAAAGTTTTCTCTTTATTTTGTTCAGTTGTTTGAGCTATCTTACCCAGTTTCTTCATATGATTTGTTGTCTACTATCTCTGAAGCAATGATGGGTTAATTAATTTGTACATTTTAACTGATTGTGTGAACGTTTGTTTTGTACTAATCTTTTTAAGATGCCTCTGGAGTTGTTATTTTTTTTTCTCTTTACAATGCCATTTTTCCTTTGTATGTATTATTTTAACTTTCTGTTTTGTGGCTCTGGTCTATATGTTGACTTGAGTTGGCTTAGACTGATCTCCTTTCACTCGTTGGTATAATGGGTCACAGGTGTGTGAGTCCTCTGTAGTTAGTTTCAGAGGTCTCCCCTTACCTGACTGAGTTGATGTGTGGGATCATGTTCTTTCCCTGATACTGGGTGACATGTTTTGAGTAGCCAGGACCCCCACAGGCCTTGTGGGACCATGAGGTCTTTTTGGGTTCATGCTAGCAGTTGGTGTATTCTCTTGAGATTAGGGCAGAACATTTCTGTATCTGCTGAGAGGGATTGATACTCAAATATATGGGACAAGCCTGCTGTGCCTGCATGAATTGGTGTCTTAGTAGGTGGTGGGATTCAAGGGGTTTCAATGCAAGTGCATATGGCCTGCAGGAATTGTTTAGGTGTGGGATATGTGACGCTACAATTGGATGGCATTCAGTGACGATACCAGGCTCTGTTGTTTGGCAAAGGTGCAGATGGCACTTGTCAGGATGTGAGTAGCATTGCTAATGAGGGGTTGGGTCTGTCTGGTTGGTCACTGAGGTGTGGGTACAAGGAGAGTTTTTTCTGGTCACTGGGTTAGGTGTTGTGGGTGTGTGGGTTAGGTATTGTGGGTGTGTACTTCTAATTGCTAGGTGTCCAGGGTGAGAGTGCATGGGTAACCAGATGTGTGGCATGAAAACTTACACTGCCAATTGGTTGGTGGTCAGGCCAGTGGGGTAGGGATGGGTGTGTGTGGGGGGTCTCATGCCTCTGGTTGTTGAAGGGTAAAGCAAACATGGACTGCTGGCTGCAAGTCTAACAGAGTGGAAGCACACACAGAAGGGTGTTTAGGGGTGGGAGGAACTTCTAGTTATAGGTCCAACACCATAGGAGTGCACGGGGATAGGCAGGGGTGGGCATGAGCCTCCTGAAGGTTTGAAGATGCAGTAGCATGCTTTGTGAATCATTGGGCTGGAAGTGGAAGGGTGACTCACTGCTGATCTCTAGGAGGATGGGGGCAAAGGAGAGGAAAGATGTTCCCCGTCTCTGGTGTGGGCACCGGGCAACTCTCTGCAGAGGTCAGCTGGCAATCAGAACTTGGCCTGCACAAAATTTGGGAGGGGGGCTATCCAGAATATGACTAGATTGGGGGTCTCTAGCCACCACTACAAGAATCCTCCAAATTGCAGCGCCACCTGATTAGGGACCGCTGCTGGTGAGCAGTTTTGTCCCTATTTTCTAGCTCCTTCTCTGCTCAAGGGTTACCAGGATATCTAGGATTCTTGCCCACTTTCTGCACTTTCCTTTCAGTTTATGTTCTGCTTGCCTTGTTTTGCTTTGGATTTGCCTACACAGTATCTCTGTCTCCTCTTGTGAATTCCATGAAGTTGAATTCCTTGAATTCCTATACTTCTTACCCAGGAATGCTGCTTACTATGTCTTAAGGTGGCTATGCTGTGCTGGTGCAAAGGTGTCTATATTCCATAAGTCACCTTATTAACTGTTTTCATTCATTTTTTCATTCCCTTTGGTGTTTGCTGTTCTGGGTTCCTAGATTGTCATTTTTATCTGGTTTTAATAAAGCTTACTCTTATCAAAAGGAGTCCTGGTTTGGTGCTATAGGATAAGCACTGGACCACAAGGTTGGTTTGAACTGCAAGCCACCATATATATATATATAATTGTTGTTGTTAGGTGCCATCGAGGAGTGGGTACAGACCCATAGTGACCTTATGCACATCAGAATGAAACACGCCTGATCCTGGGCCAACCTCACTATTGTTGCCACAATTGAGTCCATCGATATTGCCCCTTGGCCAATCCATTTCATTGGGGATCTTCCACTTTTTCTCTGACCCTCCACCTTACCAAACATGATATCCTTCTCCAG
>NW_006408592.1:2699960-2704981 GCF_000296735.1 Chrysochloris asiatica
GTAGGCATACAGGCTAGGATTTACAATACATTACAAAATGGAGGACTATGGAGTCCTTGTGTGGTGCTGTAGGAGAAAGCACTGGATCACAAGTCTGTTTGAACTGCAAGATGGGCGATTCAAACCCTCCAGCCACTCCTAGGAAACCCTATATAGGGTCACTCTGAGTCACTGCTGACTCTATGGCACCTAAGAACAACTGCATGGCTGCAGGTGCTGTGGGTTAATGCGCCAGACTGCAAAGCCTTTTGAACTGCAAGGTTGGCAGTTCAAGCTCACCAGCTTTTCCTCGGAAACCCTACACTATGTGTCGGTAGCCACTCGACGGCACTTAACAACAGCAGCAACTGCACTGTACCCTGTGTAAAATTTGATGTGAGAAGTTCTGTCACCAACTATACCTCACACAGCATTCTTACTTCCCTGCTGGGTTCAATAATCCCTTGCAATGGCCACACAAACCTCACTGACAATACTCATAATTATGGGATTTATTAGGGAAGTTAACAGGGTACAGTTCAGGATCAGAAAGCAACAGTTCTCCAGTCAGAAATGCCTCTTCTCTGCTATTCTGTAGGCACAATCTGCTATTGTCATAGGCCTGTAGCCTTGAAACCCATTGGCCTCTACCCTGCTCAGGATAATGTTGCAAGATTCCTTTAGTGCTGTTTGTAAATGCCCAAAGGGCATATTCTATAAACCAGCCTCTTGCCTGCAGGCACTCAGATTTACTCTGTCCATGGACTAGGAAGTCCACTGCTCTCTCTCCATGTCTCTGCTGCTGCCATTTTCCAGGTAAGAATCTCATACTCCTTTCATGGCCCTTCTTCCTTGATGCTCCTGAGATCATCTGGCCCTGAGATGGCTCTTAATAAACCCAGAAGGATTGCAAAATTAACCAATCCCTACATTAGAGACCCAAACACCCTGTTTGCATAATTTCATCCAATCAATCATTTGGTGAGAGTTACTAGTATCATGGTTGAAGAATCATAATTCACTATTCCACAGAAGCTGGTATTTTTCCTTATTTCTGCTACTTCCTCATCTTTATTTTCTTTAAAAAATATTTGTTCTTGTTGCTGTTAGGTACCATCGAGTCAGTTCAGATTCATAAAGACCCTGTGCACAACAGAATGAAACACTGCCTGGTCCTGCCCCAAACTCACAATTGTTCTGTTTGAGACCATTGTTTCTGCCAGTGTGTTAATCTGTCTCCTTGGGAGTCTTTCTCACTTTCACAGATCACTCACTTTATCAAGCATAATATCCTTCTCCAGAAATTGGTTCCTCCTGACAACGTGTCTAAATTATGAGAGACAAAAATCTCACCATCCTGGCTTCTAAGATGTACTTCTTCCAACACCAATTTGTTTCTGGTTGTTCTTCTTTCAAGAGAGATCCGTTTGTTTTTCTGGCAGTCCATGATACTTTCGATATTCTTTGCCAAGATCATAGTCCAAATGTATCAATTTTAATCACTGTTTACTGTCTTGAGTTGATGTCTAACTTCAGGTGGAATATACTCAAGGTCATATTTTGGCTCTTATGGACTTATTTTACTTTGCTTCAGCATCAGCCTGAACTTGTCAATGAGCAATTGATGATCTGTTCCACAGTTGGCTTTGTTTTGGCTGATGATATTGAGCTTCTCCATCATCTCTTCCCAAAGATGTCATTTATTTGATTTCTGTGTATTCCATTTGATGAGGCTCACAACTTTTTATGCGGTTGATATATTCGCAATGAATAAGTCATTGGTCTTGCAAAATACTGTCATGTGATCTCCAGCATTGTTTCTATTACCAAGGCCGTATTTGCTTGTTTCCAATTTTCACATTGTAATCACCAGTAATTATCAATACCTCTTGATTGTATGTTTGATCAATTTCAGACTGAAGGAGTTTGTAGAATTCTTAAAGTTTACCGTTACTGGCTTTTGTGGGTGGTGTGTAATTTTGGTCTTATTTGTAGGCTTATGGATATTATTCTATCATAGACAGTATTGTGCATCAAAATAGATCTTGAAATGCTCTTTTAGATGACAAATGCAACACATTTCTCTTCATATGTAACTTACGACATTGTAAACCATATGATTATTCAGTTCAAAATGACCAATACTTGTCCATTTCAGTTTACTAATACTTAGTATATTGACCTTTATTGGTTTCATTTTATTTTTGACAACTTCCAGTTTTCCTAGATTTATAAGTCCTACAGTCCATGTTCTGCTTATCAATGGGTATTTACGGTTGGTTTTCTCATTTTGAGTTGTGCCACATCTTAAAATGAAAGTTCACTAAAGCTAGTCTCCATTTGTATCATCATGGTCAACTCTTCTTTGAGGAGGGAACTCTTTTCCTTTTGTAGTTTGAGGGTCTTCCAGCACTATATCAGACAATGTCTCACTGCTCTTTGTAACGGTGTTAGAGACAAACCATTCAGAAGTAGTCTAGCTCTCTTTTTACCTAGTCTGTCTTAGTCTGGAAACTGCTGAAACCTATTCACCATGGGTGACCCTGCTGGTATTCCAAATAGCACTGGCATAACTTCCTGCATCACAACAACACACAAGCCAATACAGTATGATAAACAGATGAGTGGATTCCGACCCATAGCGACGTTGTATAAGGTTTCCAAGGAGCAGCTGGTGAGCTTGAACCACCAACCTTGCAGTTCAAATGACTGCAATCTGACGCATTAGCCCACAGTGCCACATTTAGCTACTGTTAAATTGCTAAGTTTATGGACTTTTTTTTCCTTTTACTCCTTTGACTTGTACATTTGTTTCTACTTTGACTACTTTGTAGTCTTTTGTTGTATATTATCATTATTTTATATACACATTATCAGTATAAACAGTTTTAAACGTAACTAAAGAATACATATAAACTATTCAAATTTAAAGGATTCTTCAGGCAAAGTGTTATTCTGTAGACAGTTTGGACAGATAAACCATAGAATTACTACCTTGAAATATAT
Source organism: Chrysochloris asiatica (assembly GCF_000296735.1). Taxonomy (NCBI): domain Eukaryota; kingdom Metazoa; phylum Chordata; class Mammalia; order Afrosoricida; family Chrysochloridae; genus Chrysochloris; species Chrysochloris asiatica. Next base: position 2,702,946 of record NW_006408592.1, read on the forward strand.
AATAAAATTTTGATTCTCAGAATACCATATATCTTAAGAATTCATTAATGAATTATGAAGCACAGTTCAAAAGTTGGGCCTGAACTAATAAGCTCTTAATTAATGCCTGTCAGTGGGAGAGTTGATGAAATAAGCTCATCCTCTTCTTTATTCTAGAAGCATCTTTTCTTCCTGTTTTCTCCAGGATTCAAGGTAATCCATCTATGGGTAGTTAAAAAGGTAAGAAAACAAAACAGGTGTAGCTACAATGCAAACCTTCTTGGCAAATGATGAGTAATACAATGTTGAGCAGTCATTCAATTTTTAAAAAAGACTTAATTTTTCTTTGTAAATTGAAAAAAAAATTTTTTCTCACAAAGTTATTACAAGAATTTAATAAGAAAACAGATAAGGTACTGTTATATATTTCTACAAATATTAAATATTATCTTCTACTATTTGGCAAATGTCATATAAGTAATGACATATTTGTTATATTATTTTAAAGGTGAAACTGTACACAAATAAGAAAACAAAAGTCACAAGTCATTTTACTATTTGGAAATAATCACAAGTAACATTTTGTTATGTATGTTGTTGTTATGAAGTGCCTTCGAGTTAGTTCCGACCCATTGTGACCCTGCATAGAGTTTCTAAAGAGCAGCTGGTGAGCTTGAACCTCCGACCTTGCAGTTCAAACGGCTTTGTAGTCTGGCGCAGTAACCCACAGTGCCACACCAGGACTCCTTGTGGTGTGTACTGTCAGTCTTTTTCCTTTTTGGGATTTATAGCAGTTGCTGTCAGGGCTCCCCTGTCTCCCTCAGATCTGATTGTTTAATGCTCTTCTGAAGACTTCCAACTGCCAATGTGTGCTTCTCTGTGCCTGAGGGTCATTCTGCTCTGGAAACAGTGAGAGAGTCTGGAAATTAACACTTCCCAGAAGTACCCTTTGACCCATGATGACCCAACTTGGAGTAAAAATGTTATTCCATTTCCCTTGCTCCTTTGGTGGGACAATTCTCTGTTCTGGTCAGTTTTGGGAAGGTTTTCTGCTGGTTAAGTACCAGTTGTTCCCCGGGGTAACACGTAACAGGCTGCTTTTCCTTGCCTGTGTCATTTCCTGACTTCCTTGATGTTGTTCCTGGACTTCTCTGATAAACAAATTAAACTCAGATTTTCTTCTGTGGTCTGCTTCTGAGGGAAACCCAAAGTAAAACTTAGAGAACAGAGTCTGACACATGCTGTTTATTCAATATACCTTTTTTTGGATTCTTATTTTACATAGGTGGAAACTTAGACTTGGGTAAATTGCCAGTGTAATTGAGTCAGGATTTGAACCTGGGTTTGACTTCAGAGTCTGAGCTTCAAAGCATTACTCTTAGTTTGTTATTCTTATTCTTAGCAACTTAGCTGTGCCCATTAATGTACTCATTAAGTATAACCTTTTAAGTGGTCCTCTTGTTTCCCAACACTTTTTAAATTGTAGGTCATATTACATTTCTTTTCTGCTAAAAATTTTCAGAAAATTTTCCTTTTCAGTTACAGTAAAAACAAAGTATTTATAATAGCCTATTGTTGTTGTTAAGCACCTTCTAGTAGGTTCTGACTGGTAATGACCCTGTATGGGGTTTCTGATGAGTGGTTGGTGAGTTTGAACACTGACCTTGTAGTTCAAACCAACATTGAAGTTTGGTGTTTATCTTTCAGTGCCACACCGGGATGCTTGTAGATAATGATCTACAAAGTTATATATAATTTGTCACCTCCACACGCCACCTCTTTTTAAAATCTCATTTCTAATTGTTTCCCCCTTCACTCTCCTACAGTATTCTTGAGTTTTCCTATAGGTTGCTTAGAATACTCTTTCCTTGACTTCTCTTCACATGTGACCTGCTCAGTTACATCTTTCCTCTCAAACTTCTTCAAAACAGCGGAAACCTGTCTTTTGTGATTGTCTTCCATATTGCTAATTTCCTCCTTCCTTGCCTTACTTTTCTCCAAAGCACTTAGCACCATTTGATAATATAAAATATATTTTATTTAAAAAATGATTTATT
>NW_006408592.1:2705485-2720689 GCF_000296735.1 Chrysochloris asiatica
TCTGGGACCAGCCCCTGAGCCTGCTTGGTCAGGTATTCTGTGTTGTTGTTGGTGGAGCTCTCTGCTATACATCCACCCGATCCGCCATCTTGTTTGTTCTCTCTAAGAACATCATATCTATGCAAGAATAATTTCTTTTAGAAGGATCAGCATGAGGCTGGTCCTGATGAGGTAGAGGTAAAAGAAATCCCAAATGTTTAACAACATGCCACTCTATGATCCTTACTAGTCTTCTGCTCAGTATTCTCCCTCATGTTTCAGGGTTCTGCAATTCATTGCAATGTCTCACAGAACTCATGAACTGTCAAAGGATTGGACCATGTTGTTTTGGAGGCTGACAAGTCCCAAATCCGTAGTTGACACATCAGTCTGGAGGATTCTCCAAAGTTGTGGAAACTGGGGCATCAGGTCAGGTGGTAGGCTGCCAGCTCAAATTCTGAAAGCTGGAGGTCACATGGAGGTGAGTCAAACTCAGGATCCAGAGCAAGAGAACAAATTTTGCCGAAGTTGCTCAGTGCAGCTATAGACTGAAAAGTGAAAGAAGACAGTCCACCCGGGGACTTATATCATCAAAATGGCTCCCTGAGTCCAGGGCCAGGGGTCTTTTAGTGCAGTTACTGGTATCTGATTGGTGTTCATCAGCATGATTCAGCATTAGTCTTCTGTGTTTCCTCGGTCTGGAAGGGAGGCCACAATGATGGCATTTTACCCACACCCAAGGTATTGATTGATGGAGGCGTGTTTTCAGCCTCATGATGTCAAAAAGTCAGGTCAAGGACATGTTGGTTGTTATTGTGCATATTAGGTGGTTCAGCAGAAAACTGATGGTTTGCTAACAAGAGAACAGCTTAAAACAGCAGTTAGTTCTTGTTTTAATGCAGACTGTGATTTTCTTGCAGAGTAATTTCCCCAATGAAACTAAGGGAGGAGACTTGAATCACACCCTCTAGTGAGGAAGAGACTCAAAATAAATCTGACCTTAATCCTATCTCACTCATGAAACAGACAACTCATTCTAAAATGAGTCTGAAACTGTAGGCATACAGGCTAGGATTTACAATACATTACAAAATGGAGGACTATGGAGTCCTTGTGTGGTGCTGTAAGAGAAAGCACTGGATCACAAGTCTGTTTGAACTGCAAGATGGGTGATTCAAACCCTCCAGCCACTCCTAGGAAACCCTATATAGGGTCACTATGAGTCACTGCTGACTCTATGGCACCTAATTTCCCCCTTCCTTGCCTTACTTTTCTCCAAAGCACTTAGCACCATTTGATAATATAAAATATATTTTACTTAAAAAATGATTTATTGGGCCTGAATGTAAGTGCCACAAAGACATAAATTTTCATTTTATTTACCTAGTTGTGTTTCTAGTACTCAGAACAGTGTCCTCAATAAATATTTGTTGAATAATGAATGAAAAAGACTCATGCTGATTAGTGTTTTTATTGAAAAACGCTACAGAAATAGAGATTCTCACAATAGTTGCCTGAATCTCAGTATTGTTTATTGGCCCTCACCAGACACAGTGTCGTTATGGTTTAGTTATTAAAGGTGTAATTGGGTCTTCTCTCTCAGCGACATGATGATGCATCACAACAGCTGTGTGGACGTCAGAGAATTCACTTTTGATAGGTTGTCCAATGTTGTTAGTACGCTTTCAGTATTTTAATTTGTTTTGGGTTTTAAGAATTCCTTTGAGAATTTCTTTCACTTCTCTAGAATGCTGACTTTTAGACTCTCTCATTTAGCTTAACTCCTTTTGCTCAAAGTGATGTTTTTCTCAACTTCTACAGACACCTCACTTTTTTCCTCCTTTTTTTTTCTCCTGCTCTCTCTGTCAGGATTTACTATGCTTCAGTCTGATTTCCTATCCTCTCACTGTCATGTGATTTTATAATGGTCTCATGAACAATTTCCATTGAGCATGTGAGGTTTGACACTCGTCAATCTACCCTATCTATATGCATAGTGTAACTCTATAAATGAAGGATAAATTGTGTAGAAGCTCAAGCCTATGATGTATGAGGTATAATTTATTGTGGTGATTAGATGATCACTCTTGGCATAAAATTAGTATATTGCAATTAAGACTTCACTTTTCCCCCATAAAATGAAACACATTTGAATAATTTAGATTAATTATTATGGTTGTTGTTGTTGTTGTTAAGTGCTGCTCAATCGGTTCCAACTCATAGTGACCCTATATAGGGTTCCCAAGGAATGGCTGGTGAGCTTGAACACTAACCTTGAGGTTCAAACCAGTACCAATTGATAATCTATCTTTAAATTATACCTTTAGGTCTTTCTCCTTCAGGAGGTTTTTTTACTCCATAAAGTTTTCAATCTCTAAGTACTATTCTAGACTCAGTCTTACCTTTCTTTCCTTTGTTTAGTTATGGTAATTTATAGATTTAGTATTATGGAATGGTGAAGGGTATGGACTGTAGACTCAGATGTGTTTGAACCCATTGTTGTCACTTATCTCTGTCACCTTGAAGAAGATATTTAACCTTTCTAAGTACTAGTTTCCTTTTCTGTAAAATAGGAATTATAATAACTCTTACTTTTTTGAATTGTCATGGAGAGTCATAATAGTACAGATGAAATACTTAGTATAGTCTGACAGATGCTAAATATTCAATTCATGTTGTTGTTGTTAGGTGCAACGCATTAGACAGCTCTGGTTCACAAGACTCCTTTAAAGTGCTCGAGAGCAAACATATTAGTTTGAGAACTAGATTTGCCTAATGCATTGTGTCATTTGATTTTTTGATTGTTGCTTCCATGAGCATTGATTGTAGAGCCACGTAAAATGAACTCTTTGACAACTTTAGTCTTTTCTCCATAAATCATGATGTTATTTTTTAGTCCAGTTGTTTTCTTTACATTGAGGTGCAATCTATATTGAAGACAGTATTATTATTTTTTAATCAGTAAGTATTTGAAACCCTCTTCACTTTCAGTAAGCAAAGTTGTATGATCTGCATATCATACATAGGTTGTTAATGAGTCTTCTTCCAATACTGATGCCATGTCATATAATCCAACTGCTTGGATTATTTACCCAGCATATGTATTGAATTTTATTATTCACAAGAATCAAACAGAAAGAATACAGCCCTGGCACACTTCTTTCTTGATTTTAAACCATTCTGTATCCCTGGTTTTATTCAAATAACTGCCTTTTGTTCTGTGTGCAGGTACTTCATGAGTATAATGAAGTGTTCTGGAATACCCATTCTTTGCACTGCTATCCATAGCTAGTCATTATCCATACAGTCAAAAGCCTTTGTATAGTCAATACAGGGCTGGTATAACTCTTTCTAGTATTCTCTACTTTTGGCCAACATCCATCTGACATTAGCAGTGTTATCTCTAGTTATCCAATGCATAGTAATTGTTTTTAAATGTATGCATAAAATACATATTTGTGCTGATTAGAAGTTATTAGTATGTTTTTCATTCTTCCTGTAAACTTTTAATTTTCCCTATGTTCTTTAATAATTTTATCTCAGTGTTGGCTGATAAACTGTAGCATAAATATTGTAGCTTATGCTTTCAGTAAACTAATACAATGAAAATGAAGAAGGATTAAAATTCTTACTGATGAAGATCAAAGACCACAGCCTTCCGTATTGGTTGCACCTCATTGTACAGAAAACAAAAATCCTCACAACTGGCCCAATAAACATCAAGATAAATGAAGAAAAGATTGAAATTGTCAAAGACTTCATTTTGCTCAGATCAACCATAAGCACTCATGGAAGCAGCAGTCAAGAAATCAAATTATGTATTGCATTGGGTAAATCTGCTACACAAGACATCTTTAATGTGTTCAAGAGCAAAGATGTCAATTTGAGGACTAAGGTGTATCTTTCCCAAGCCCTGGTATTGCCGATAACCTAATATGCAGGAGGGTCCAGTCTCTGGAGAAGGACATTGTGCTTGGTAAAGTGGTGGATCAATGAAAAAGAGGAAGACTTCCAATGAGATGGATTGGCACAGTGGAGCAGGAATGAGCTCAAGCATCGCAATGGTTTTGAGGTTGATGCAGGACCAGGCGATGTTTTGTTCTGTTGTGCATAGGGCCACTATGTGTTGGTACTGACATTATTGCACCTTAGAACAAGAACATATGCATTTGAAATTGGACAGTGAATAAGGTAGACCATAGAAGAATCAGTGCCATTGAATTATGGTATTTATTAACAATATTAAAACTACCATGGACTGCCAGAAGAGTAAAAAATATCTTGGAGGAAATTCAGCCAGAATTCTCCTTAGAAGCAAGGACATGTTCTAAAGAGAGACCTGCCCCTGAAGAAGGACATCACACTTGGCCAAGTAGAAGATCAGTGACAAGAGTCATTGACATAGTGGCAGCAACAATGACCTCAAATAGTGAGAATGGTGCAGAACCGGAGAGTGTTTCTTTCTGTTGTTTACAGGGTTGCTATTAGTCAGAACCAACTTGATGTTGCCTAACAACATTTTATATTTATTATTCTATACTTATTGAACTCAGAGTAAGATGTTCCACTTCAAGCATTACTCCCTTGACATAAAGTGGATGCCCTTTTGCACATGGTAATCAGAAATTAGCCACTATTCACTGAATCACTGTTGAGCTCATAAGCAAAATATTTGGCTTTCTGACAGCTACATTAGTTGCATTGTTTACCTTTTTCAGCTGCTGTGTGTAGAATGGTCACTTGGCAGCTGACAGAACTTAGATTCATACAATGGCCTTGCTACTTTTCAAGGAATGCAAGCAGGATAAAATCGAATGATTTGTCTTGGAGTTGAGTTAATTGTTGTGTCTCTTCTCCAACAAAGGTTTGAAAATGTGCTAGTTCTTAGGCTCATCTTGAGAAGGGTTTCAGTTCTCTTCCTTCAGCTGTTCAGAGCACCTGTTGTTTCTATGTCTTTCTTTCTGCCAGCTTTCAAAATTTCCCCTGGCTTAGGGGATAGCAAATATCTATCTATCTCTCTATGTTGTTGCTGTTAAGTGCTGTTGAATTGGTTTCGAATCAGTGACCCTGTGTAGGGTTTCAGAGGAGTGAGTTTGAACTATCTACCTTGCTGTTCAAACTGTCCTCATAATTGAGTGCTTATCCAACAGTGCCACAACAGGACTTCTATCTAGCCATTGTGATCAAGGATTTCTCTTAGGCAAATATTATAAAGTGGTTGAACAGATGTTAAGTTGTTCAAATAGCAGTTTTATTGAGCTGTTATTTACATGCCATAATATGCTTTAAAGTATACAATTCAGTGGGTTTAAAAAAATTTTTTTTGGTATATTAATAGAGTTGGACAGCCATCTCCACTATCTTATCTCAGAACATTTCTGTCCAGCTCTGAGAGAAAACTTGTGCCCACTGGTAGTCACTTCTCATTGCCCACTCTTTCCAGAACCTTGACAATTACTTATCTACTTTCTGTTTCTATAGATTTGTCTATTCTAGACATTTCATATTAATGTAATCATAAAATTTTGAATGCAAGTGATAAGAGAACACATACCTGTCTTGTTCCTGATATTAATGAAAAGTTTTTAGTCTTTCACCATTAAGTATGATGTTAGTTTTGAGTTTTTTATGGATGTCCTTTTTAGGTTAAGGGGGCTGGATATATTTTGCAACAATTTTGGGAGCTTACCAAATATTTTTCTAAAAACATTGATTTGACATGCAAAGATTGAGATATTTCATAAAAAAATCTGGATTTATAGCTTCTCTTGAAACAATAGAACTAGCAATGACAATACTTGGTTCACATTTGTACATGGTGACAATTGTTTCCTTTTTTAAATGGCTAATTTTTCTTTTCAGTAAAGTAAGGTCTCCATCACCCCCAACTATATTGTCTATACAGAGGCAGCATTTGTACTATTGCTTTTCTTATAATAAAGAAATGTCCATTTTTACCTAGGTATATGCAGGATCCAGCTCTGTATGAATGGGTCTTGGGGGCGAATGGAGAATATAAGTGGCAGGGGACTCAAGATGGTCAGTCAAGAGCGACTTTATTATCTACAACAGAGCTTTAAGTATATTTTTCAGCAGAAAGCATATCTGGGCAGCATATGCATCAAAAGTTTATGATTAACACAATAACCTTTAACTCACAATATCCAATTTAATTATGTTTAGCTATAAATCAAATACATAATGATTGTTGTCTCCAGTAACAGTCTCTGCTTCCAAGCTACACGGTTAATGTGTTCTTTCCCAGATTCTTTGGCCAGCAAGGCTTCCCTTTTTGTTCTCCTCAAGGTGTCCCTTGATCTGAGAATGGCTTCAGAGTGGTCTTCATACACTGTTGCAGACTGCAGGTACTGGGGTGTTGAGGACTGGTGTCATGGATGAAAATCCAGCATGTGGCTGCACTCCAACTTGCTGGCCAGAGACCCTGAGGGCTCAAGGAAGTAACCTCCGGACGTCCCGGGTTCATTGGCTTTTACCAACTCACTGTTGGGCTAGCTCTGTATAATTCTCTTTGGTCCTATTAATTCATGCTATGCTTCGAACTTCTGTAACTGTAGCCTCTGAGAAAATGGTTTCTTATGTGCCTCTCTTAATGTCTCCACTGTGTTGGCAGTGCTTAAGGTTCTGGGAACAAATCTCTCTGAGGAGCAAACTCTGGCCACTGGGCAAGCTCGTCCAAACTGTTCTTTATCAAATTATTCAGTTATGTTGGATATTAACTTAATACATGAGCCCTTGATACCCATGGACAAATATTAAACTGCTCCTAAAGCCGAGACTGTAAAAAGCTCCAAAAACAAGTTTGTTGGGAAGCTCTGGAGACAAATGTCCCCTCAAGGACTTAACTCAGAAGTAGATTGGCGTATTCTGGGGCATTGTCTAAAGAATAATAGGTTCCTGCCTTCTCAGTTCGACCTCAGGTGCAAACCATTCAGCTAGGTGTCTTGCTTCTTCCTGCAGGCCTCAGCCAGCCAGCCAACACAGCGGGACTCCTTTGCAATCCCTTTTCACCTTTTTCCCATTCGAGATTAGGTGCTATAGGTATGTTAATTAGCCTGGAGAAACCGAGTTGCTGCCCTGGGATTTGAACCTGAAAAGTACCATATAAATTTGCCTGAATTTCTGGAAAATTAAGGATGTTAGATTATCAAGACAATTTGTGATGTATGTTTCAGAATTTGATTCCTGTAAATCATTGTGTCCTGTGTTGAACGATTAGTCACATTTCACTTCTGTACCCCGTCTTAATAAACCTCGCCTTCCTTTGTGTAAAGCTCCTCCCCGAAATAAAACTGGGGTGCAGACCAAAGCCCGCATGCTTTACGGCTGGCGTGCGAGGTGTTACAGCTGACAAGGCATGTGTTAAGGTTTGCAGGGCGGTGCTTTACTGCCTGCAGGGGCCACGATGCCCGTAGTCCAGGATCTGCCCGCCAGTGTCGCATCCACTCTGGTCTCAGGGTGTCTTCTTGTCTCTCTTGTTGCGTCTTTGTGTGTACTTTTTTCTATCTCTGTTGCTGCCAGATCTCCTTCCTTCATGAACCGAACCCCCTTGTCAAGGCTGGTTCTTGACAATACATGTCCCGCAGCTCCTACAGGTATATTCTGGAAGAGGATGGTTTGAACTACAAGGTTGATTTGAACAACAAGTTCAAACTCATAAGCAGCTTATTGGAAACCCTATGTAGGGTCACTATGAGTTGGAACAGACTCGATGGCTCTTAACAACAACTGCTGGAAGAGTCACTGTACGTTTTGTAAAGTTTTCCACAAAAGAGCACACTGTCTTCTTTGAATCTCTAGAAGCTAACACAACACCTAACACTTAGTAGGCTCAGTAAATATTTGTTGTGTAAATACTAGTTGGTGATATTTAGGTTAGATTTTTTTCCCTCAACTTTTTATTGTGAATTGGGTGAAGGTTTACAGAACATAGCATCAGTTTTACATTAAACAGATGATACATGCACACTTCATTGCAACTCACTGATTAAAATCCCATCTATGTAACATCATTTAGCCCACTTTCTCCCTGAATTTCTTGTTTCCATTTTTCCTTCTTTCCTAACCCTTCTGAATTTTGTTCTTGGGTAAATGCTGCCTTTTAAAATCTCAAATGGTTAACCATTCTATGGTGTGCATACCTCACTAGTGTTGTTGCTCCCTCTGTATAGCTATCTATCACTTGGCTGAAAATTGAGCCATGTGGTTGAGTTCATTTCTAGACCTGAAGGGTGACCAAGAGCCAGAGTTTTAGAGTTCCACTGGTCTCCATCTGACAAGTGAGAGCATGAGTGTAGCCATTTTGAGAACTTGACCAAATAACCCAGCACTGCCTGAGAGCAACCCCTCAGTCCCTTTTCTTCTATCCTTGTTTGTAATGTGAATGATCTTGAAGCCTGATTTATCTTTATGTGACTTCTGAAAGAGTAACCCCCCCAACAATTTTTAATGTGCTAATCAGGACATTTGACACCTATTGAATTAGTATGAATGCTAGAGTGACAAAGATTGTAGCCCACCTACATGCTGAACTTGCTATAATATTGACTATAAAGACAGTTCTACAGACACCATTCCTTTTTATTGTGGGTATCCCAGAGCCAGATTTCTGATAACAGAGACATTTCTCTTTCTTTGTTTATCTGAGATATTTGTGAATTAGACTCAGTCTCTCCAGGACACTGGACTCAAACTTCACAGCCAGAACCAGTAAGCCTGGTCTTTTTTTTTCTTTTTAAATGATTTTAAGTTTTGTTTTATATTTTCATCATTTCTATTCAAGACCTCCCAATGTGGTCCCTTTTAGAAGACTTGTTAGCAGTAGCCAGCTGCTGTCTAGTTCTTCTGATCTTAGGGTTATTGAGACTGGTTTTCTTGTGATCCACTCGTCCATTGGACTCTTTCCATACTTCTTCAGTTTTTATCACTCTTCTTTCCTCCTGACAGGGAGAGACCAATAGTTGCATGTTAGATAGTGACACATGAGCTTTGAAGACCCCAACGTACAATGTAGAACAATGTCTTTGTGGACTGTTGGCAGTAGACCATGGTGTCCACCAATACTATGGTCCTGAGTCCCCAGGCTCACTGACTCATTTTCTCTATGAGGAATTCTTGTGTGTTTAAAAACCCAGAGACCATGTTTTGTAGAAAATCATATGTAACAGTTTTTATGTTTTGATGAAACCGATAGTACATAGAAAATAATGTTCACCTACTTTTATGTAGCTGTTATGTAAATATAATTTGTGATTTTTGTTACATATGAGGATTTTGGTTCATACATGCATGAGTTTATTCTAAACGAATACATGTCTCTGTGATCAGTGTTTTGGATAAAGACATGTTCTTTCAGTAATACACTTGTCTTAGTCTTCTTAGGGTACTTTCTAAGAAAAGATTGAATCTAAACAGTGGCTTTTAAAGGAATCTGCGGGACTTGTAAAACTCAAGACAGAAAGTCTAACTCAGAAGGTTATGGGACTGTTGTTTTGGATTCCAAAAGGGTGATCTTGATAAATTTTCTTGAAGGACCCAGGACAATTAAAAGGGCTTATTAGGAAAAAGTTTTAAGAAAACTGACAACTGCATTGGTGGGAAAAAAAAAAAAAAAAGACTAGGAAAGTTGAGGAATTTTTTTTTCCATCACAATGATAATGCACCTGCTCATTCTTTAAGGGTAGTAAGAACTGTCCTAGTGTAATTTTTTGGGACATCTTACCCATCCACCCTATTTGTTGTTGTTGTTATGTGCTGTGGAGTCGGTTCCGACTCATAGAGACCCTTGTACAGGGTTTCCAAGGCTGTAAATCTTTACGAGAGCAGAAAGCCTCATCTTTCTCCCGCGGAGCAGCTGGTAGTTTCGAACTGCTGGCCTTGAGGTTTGCAGCCCGATTCGTAACCACTACGCTACCAGAGCTCCTTATAGCCCTTCAGATTTCTTTTTGTTCCCCAACTCAAAGAACATTTAAAAGCAACTTTATTGATTCTTTCAAGGATGCCAAAACTGTCATTTCAATTTAGTGTAAATTGAAAAGCGTAGACTTGTTTGGAGAAGGGTTGGGGAAATGAAAACACTGCTTTCAGAGTATGTAGACCCAGATGGAGAATATTATTGAGAAACAATAGCTTCACATTTTTATATTCTTGTTTAATAAAGGTTTCTGTGATTTTGTAGTAATACTTTTTAAATTTACTCTCGTATATAAAAAGGGCTAATGAATTTTTGAAATCACAGTTATTTTCTGTGAGCAAAAACTACTGCTGTGACCTATAAGTACATGTAAAGATTCTCAACGTATTTAGGCACTAGGAAAATACAGATGCAACTCACAATGAAATACACTTAACACTCACTAGGATGACTTTATAAAAACAAACAAAATAATGAGCTTTGGTTAGGATGTGGAAAAAACTGAAACTCGTGTGCATTGCTGACAAAAATGTAAAATGGTACAACTGCTGTGTTAATCAGTTTGGCAATTACTCAAAAAGTTAAACAAAGAGTTGTCATAGGGCCCAGGAGTGATCCTAGTTTATATATCCAAAAGAACTGAAGGGATGAACTCACACAGATATACACCAATATTTACTGCAGAACCATTCACAATAGCCAGAGGCTAGAAACAGCATAAGTATATAACAATAGGTGAATAGGTCAACAAAATGTGGTATGTGTATATTGTTGTTGTTAAGTGCCATGAAGTTGGTCTGATTCATAGCAACCCTATGTAGGGTTTCCAAGGAGCAGATGGTGAGTTTGAACTGATGACCTCGTGGTGAGCAGCTCAGTCCTTATCCTACAGCATTACACAATATAAACTAAAAAAATCAAACTCACAGCCATCCAATTGATTTTTGACTCACGGAGACCCTATATAGTGTTTTCAAGGCTATAAATCATTACTGGAGCAGAAAGCCTAATAATTCTCCATTGGAGCAGCTGGTAGATTTGAACTGTTGACTTTGTGGTTGGCAGTCTAATGCCTATCCTACAGCACCACCAGGGCATCTTATATGCACATAATGGAATGTTATTCCATTGTAAAGAGAAATGAAGTGCTGGTGTATGCTACAACATGGATGAACATAGAAAACATAACCAGAATTAAATTAGAAAAGTACAAATACTGTACAGTAGTACTTATTTGAAATCTCTAGACTGGGCAGATACATATAAACCAAAGTATATTAGTGGTTATCATGGGGCTGGTGTGTGCGGGGTGTTGCTTAGTGAGTACAGAGTTTCTGTCTGGAGTGACAAAAAGTCTTAGAGATGAATAGTAGCAATGGCTATGACACATTATGAATTTAGTTAATGCCATTGAATTGTACACTTTCAAATGGTAAAATGGAAATGTTAATATTGAATTTTAGCATTTTAGGAAGTTAGGTGAAGACAAATCTTCTGCATGTTCTATATGTTAATTGGGAGAAAAATTGCAGCCAGGAATTATCTTTGGAATCTCTGTAAAATCATTGTCAGTACCCTGATTCTATGCCCATGTGTTAGGGAGACATTGGATTTGATGGTGTTTATAGTGCTGATTTAGGAGTCCTGGTGTGGCACTGTGGGTTAATGCACTGGATTGCAAAGTTGGTTTGATGCACAAAGTTGGCAGTTCAAGCTCACCAGCTGAGCAGCTGACTCAAAGGCACTTAACAACAACAATGTGGTGTTTATTTATTTCTTGGAATAAATATACCCTGAATGCACCAGTTTGTTTTTTAATGTTAATGTTTTATCTTCAGTGGCACCTAAATAACTTTGACATTTGTGTTATATCTCAGAGTACATATCCTCCAACACAAAGATGGAGAACTTTGTTAGTCTTGATATATTGACTGGGCCAATGAATTAAAACAAATTTAGAGTTCTCCCAAGTTAAGCAAATCTACTTTCCCCGCCCCCCCCCCCTTTGAGGAAAATATAGCAAAATAGAATATTTTGATAGTAGGGAAAGATTTTTTCAATGATTTTTTTTTTCTTGGTGATTTTAGTGTTGTATGCTACTTATTTTTGAGAGGATCTTGTTTAACCTAAAGACAGGATTAAAAGTCAGCTGTTAGGAGGGAGTGTTTGTGGCTGGGCATTTGGTGATTGGGTATGAACAGAAGATAAAGCTGAAGAGTTTACCAGCTAGTAGCAGACATTCTTGTTTAGAGTATAACTTCGTCTCACTCTACTAAGAGTTTTCATGGAGTTCAAGGAAGTTCTTGTACACTGTGAGTTAATTTACTTTCTGCTTGACCTACTTATGGTGAATAAGGCATGTCAGTGATTTGAAATGGTTCCTTAATGATTTACTGACACATATTGAATCTGGAGCCATCACATATTGTTTATTTTTCTTTATTTGTTCTCTGTGCTGTGAAAGTCATTCCCACATTTATAATGTACTCATTGAGATTATAAAGTCAAAGATTCAAGTACTGATAAAGAGCTGCAAATTGTCTAGTAACTTGTAGCTTTACTAGAAATTATGTGTGTATTTCTCCTGTCAGAATGCCTACATTATAGCTTGCTAGGAATTACGTGGGAATATGTGTTCAAACTCGTGTTAACTGTTTATAACAGCCTTGTAAGTATTGAGGATAAACTTGTTATTTGATTTGTCACTTTGATTTGGTTTAAGTGCTAAATTGCAAACTATCATAATGGTGCATGTTAAATATTGATCTACCTACAGAGGAACTGCGGAGTCCTGGTAGTGTAGTACTACGAGTTGGGCTGCTAACCACAAGGTCAGTAGTTGGAATGTACCAGTCACTCCATGACAGATAGATGGGGCTTTCTGCACCTATAATGACTTACATCCCTGGCAATCCTGTACAAGGTTGCTATGAGTCTGAACCGACTCGGTGGCACACAACTACTACCAACCATAGAAGAACTAGGTAAAAAAAATGGTTGTATTGTGTAATTTGAAGAGAAATATCTGCAAATAATAGCTTTACTTGTACTGAAATGAGTATTTTGAAAAGAGCCGTTCATTTTTCTTTCTTCTAGCTTTTATGTATTTCTTTTTAGTAGCTAAGGATGATGATACACTTAATTGTCATTGTTGTTAGGTGCTATCGAGTTGGTTCTGATTCATAGAGACCCTGAAAAGGGTTTCTGAAGAACAGCTGGTGAGTTTGAACTGCCAACCTTGCAGTTCAAATGGACCTTGAGGTTAAATACTGTATTTCAAACAATTTATATTTGCTCTATCATTCGGTGTGGTGCTGCAGGATAATGCGGTGGACTGTAAGGTCAGTTTGAGCCGCAGGATCTGTGGTTAAAACTTACCAGTTGCTCCTTGGAAACCCTATACAGGGTCGCTATGAGTCAAAAACAGCTCGTCAGCACTTAACAACAACAACAGACATCACTTGGTAATCTTAGGATGAAGATATGATCACTTTAAGTTTACACATGAGATAACTGAAGATCAATGCAGTAAAAGTATTCTAGTTTATAAAGGTTGGAGTTACTATTTTAATGCTTATGAACTTGATCCAAAAGCTGATGTCCTTTAATGAGTATACTGTATTTCAGTAATAATCACTTAGCACACATAGTAGACTGCAAGCTGGGCTGCTAACCACAAGGTCAGTAGTACAAGGGGGCTTCAAAAAGTTTGTGGAAAATGGAAGGAAAATATAATAAAAATTCTCCAAGAAATTTTTGAAATCCCCTGGTATTGCCAGTGCATGTCAATCATATGACTGGAAACATGTCTAACATATGGAAATGGTTTCTTAAATTTTTGTATGAATTATTTGAAATTATCAATGAGGAAAAGGAAAAAAGACAACATTTTCCACAAATTTTCTGTAAATCATATTTATTCTACTACCTCTTATACTAGCTCAGTGGAGTGTCATGTATTAATCAACCTTCCAGAAAAATGTGTTCCATGGAGAGAATGTGTGGGAACAACTGGTCATGGCAGCTGTGCATATTGAATACAATGCCACAGCTTGAAAGTTCATTCTCTTCCTGTCTCTATTCATCCCTTCTATCACCACTGAAATGGAAATACATGTACACAAATTATACTTTGCAAAGAAACAGAAGCCATCATAGTATTATTCAGGCTCTGTCTCAGAATCATAGATTATTATCACCAAAACTTACCTCCTTTTGGGCTTGACTGTAATCATTTATGAAACCGATGAGTAAACTTGAATGAATTAGCTCTCAGAGAATAAGGGCTAGTGCCTTTTTTCACTGCTATATATTCTGTAAGGAGTCCTGGTGTGGTGCTTTAGGGTGAACAATAGCCTGTTAACCACAAGATTGGTGGTTCAAACCCAACAGCTGCTCCTCAGAAACCCTATGGATCAGAACTCACTTGACAGCACTTATAACAATATACCCCATATGGAGTCTTGGTGTCTAACTGAAATGTTGGTGGTTCAAACTCATAAGTGCATTGGTGGAGCCCCTCCATGGGAGAGAGATATAGCAGTCTACTTCTATAAAGGTTTACAGCCTTGGAAACCCTATGTGGTGATTCTATTCTGTCCTATTTAGTCCCTGCAAGTTGGAATTGACTTGACAGTAGTAGGTTCTTTGATGGAGTCCTGGTGTGGCACTATAGAATAAGTACTGGACTGCTAGCCAGAAGGTTGTCAGTTCAAAACCAAATGTTGCTTCTTGAAAATTCTATACAGGGTTGCTATGAATTGGAGCCTACATGAAGGCACTTAACAACAACAAAGTGGGCTAAGTATTGGACTACTTTGGTTGGTGGTTCAAACCCACCAGCTGCTCTGTGGAGGAACGATAAGACTGTTTGCTTTTATAAATATTTACAATCACAGAAACCCTAAGGAGTACTTCTACTTTGTCCTATATTGTTGTTATGAGTTGGAATGTAGTCACTAGCAGTGGATTTAATACAGAAAACAGAACCTGATCTATAAGGCTCAATAACTGACAAAGTGATTAAGCTATTTCACAAGACTGGTTGGTTGTTGTTATTAAGTGTCATCAAGTCACGTCTGACACATGTATGGGAGTGGCTGGTGGGTTTGAATCACTGACCTTGCTATTCCAATGTTTATCTTCCACACCTAGTGGAAGCTATGATCTGAGGTTTTTGACAGTCAAGTCTAGTGCTTTTCTTACCATACTATGCTGCTTCCTCCCATCAGCCTCTTCTACTCTCATCCCCAACACTACACACAAAATTGCTACTTCCTTTTAGAAAGGTGGCA
>NW_006408592.1:2721029-2731771 GCF_000296735.1 Chrysochloris asiatica
AAAGACTTCATTTTGTTTGGATCCACAATCAATACCCGTGAAAGCAGCAGTCAAGAAAGCAAATGATGTATTGCATTGGTAAATCTGCTGCAAAAGACCTCTTAAATGTATTCAAGAGAAAAAATGTAAATTTGAGGACTTAGGTGCACCTGACTCAAGTCATGGTATTTTCAATAACCTCATGTGTGTGTGTGTGAATGTTGGATTGAAACAGTGGCAACAATAATGGACTCAAATGTAACAACAATTGTGAGGATGGTGCAGGACCAGGCAGTGTTTTGTTCTTTTGTCCATAAGTTCACTATGAGTTGGAACCAATTCAATGATTCCTAACAACAACAGCTATGTGCTCTATAACAAACAATGTATATATTCTTCCTATTTACATAGAAAGTTATTTCTTTGATTGAATTTATAAATTCCAAATTATTAAATGTTTCCATATCTTTTGAAAGATATATTTATGGATGGAATAGATCCTAATTAAAGATTACAGTCATTGCACATAGATAAACAGACTCTCTGTGGGTTAAAACCACACCTTCAGATATACTAGTTTAAGACGTTTAGCCAGTTACTAACTTGCTCAATGTCTTCATCTTTAAAATAGAAATAATAATGATAATAGCACCTGAATTTCAAGATTGTTGTAAAGGTTAAATGCAAAATGTTTAGAATGGTGGAAACCCTTAATAACTATTAACTATTAAGAATTATTCATTCCTTTTTATTTATGCTGCATTTTACACACACAGTTTTAGAGGAATTGCCAATGCAAAGACATTCTTCTGTTTTAAGGATTTTCATTGGTGTTTGAACCATACCGAACTGCTAAATTCTCATTCAGCCATTTATAGACATTTACAGATGTCAATCTATCTCCTTGAGGAACTTTCTCTTTTTTTTGCTGACCCTCCACATTTACAAGCATGCTGTTCTTCTCCAGGGAATGGTCTGTCCTGATAACATGTCTAAACACAGGCACATTGTATATGCTTGGATTTTAGTACCAGATGTTGTTGTTATTAAACACCATCAAGTATATAGGGTTTCTGAGGAGTAGCTGGTAAGTTTGAACTGTTGATAACAAACATAATTTTCTAGGTCCCCTTTTCACTACTTCTTTTATTTCTTTTTCCCTTTTCTTTTTTGTTTTCTTTCTTTTTGTATCCTGGGACATTCCTATATATTCACAAATAAACTCGCATTACTCTAATTGTACAAACATTAGATAAAAACATCCTCATAGCTGACCAATCTGATCAAATATCACAGAAGAGTAGCATAGTATTATAGAATACTATGTTGTTGTTAAGTGCTGTCAAGTCAGTTGCAACTCATAATGATTCTTTATGGGGTGTCTGAGGAGTGGTTGGTAGATCTGAAGTGCCAACTTTTGTAGTTAGCAATCCAGTGCTTATCCTATAGAGTCACACCAGAACTCTTTAGAATACAGACAAAATTTATTAAATAATTATCAGAGACGAAGTCAAGAACTTTAGAAAAGTTCAACACACGTAGTTTCCTCCAAATAAAAAGTGGTGAAACAAAGATTTTTTTTTTTTTTTTTGCCAACTGGGCTTAGTTTAAGTTTATTAAGCACTGTTGAGTTGGTTCTGACTCACAGTGACTGTATAGGGTTTCCGAGGAACAATCGGTCGGTTTTAACTGCTGACCTTGTAGTTTCAAGTCTAGTGCTGATCCTACAGCACCACACTAGCAGTCCTGACATAGTCTGAGCACCCAAATAAAATAATGCCCTTTTCAGTCATTATTCTCAACGAAAGTTTCAAGGTAGCATCTTTCCCCGACTAGAATTTAGCGGCCATTTACCATGTCCATGTTTCCTCATACTACAAGTCCTAGAAGTCAAAGATCTGATCATTGAATTCATTTTGAACAGAACTAAGAGCAGCAAACCTGGTGTGGTGCTGTGGGTTAATGCGCCAGACTGTAAAGCCATTTGAACTGCAAGGTTGGCGGTTCAGGCTCACCAGCTGCTCCTTGGAAACCCTATACAGGGTCGCTATGGGTCGGAATCGACTCGATGGCACTTAACAACAACACAACAACAAGGCCAACATAACTTCCGTTCATATAGTTAATTCTTTTTTTTTTTGTCTTACTGTGTTCTTACAAAGCAGACACCATGATGATTTGATTTGAATAGCTGGTGTGGTACTATAGGATCAGCACTGAACTGCAAACCACAAGGTTGGCAGTTTGGCAGTTCAAATCCACCAGCTGATCCTTGGAAATCCTATACAGGGTCATTGTGAGTCAGAACCGACTCGTTGGCATTTAAAACAAAAACAATAAAAACAATAAAAATTTACATTCAGGAAAATAATGAAGATTTTAATTGTGCTATTGGTTAATTTTTCCAAGATAAGGTATTTAGTGATACACAAAGGATACTGATTAAACATAGGATGGCAAAAATTAGTTAGAAAATAGAGTTCATGAGAAAGAAGAGTGCCAAGGATAAGTGAAAATTAATAATCATTTACAAGTGTGTATACTTCATCATCTGCATATTGCAGTTTGTTAATGAGTGTTCCTCCAATCCTGATGCCACACTCTTCTTCATAGAACCCAGTTTCTAGGATTATTTGCTCAGCATGTAGACTGAATAAATTCGGTGAAATGATATGATCCTGAGTTTTCACCTTTCCTGATTTTTAAACCAATCATTATCCCCTTATTCTGTTTGAACAATTTTTGATCTATGTGCAGGCTCCTCATGAGCACCATTAAATGTTCTGGAATACCCGATATCCTCAGTGTTATTTATAGTTTGTTATGATCTACAAAGTCAAAAGCATTTGCATAGTCAATAAAGCACAAGTAAACTTCTTTCTGGTATTCTCTGCTTTCAGTCAAGATCCATCTGAATCAGCAATGATATCTTTAGTTTCACACCCTCTTTTGAATAGGTTTGAATTTCTGGTAATTCCCGCTCCATATACTGTTGCAACCACTTTTTAATTATCTTCAGTAAAATTTTACTTGTATGTGATATTAATGATATTGTTTGATGATTTCCACATTTCATTGGGTCACATTTCTTTGGAATAGGCACAAATATAGACTTCTTCCAGTTGGTTCGCCAAGTAGCTGTCTTCACAATTTCATGGCATAGATGAATGAGCACCTTAAGTGCTTCATCAGTTTGTTGAAGGATTTCACTTTGTATTCCATAAATTCCTGGGATCTTACTTTTCATCAATGCTTTCAGTACAGCTTGGTATATTTTTTTCCATTCTTTAACTTTTAGTCTGTTTTTGTCTTTGTGTGTAAGGTGTTTCTCCTGCAGGCAGCATATTAAATGATCTTGTTTTCTTATCTATTCTGCCACTCTCTGTCTCTTCACTGGTACATTTAATCCGTTGACATATAATTATTGATAGGTATGAATTAGTTGCTGCCATTATGTTAATTTTTTGGTAGTGTTGTTTGTTCCTTTGTTCTGCATGCCTTTTTGTGCTGAGTTTGTGTTTTTTGTGCTATTTCTTGTCAGTTTATTCTTAGTTTTCATGTTTGCTTGTTCTACTTGGAAGTTCATTTTCATGGGTAAATTGTGAAGTTTTAACTTTCTTTGGGGTTACCTTATAGTCTATTAACTTTTCCCTCCATTTAAGACAATCTATTGTATTCTGTAATCTACCTGACCTCCTTACCCCCTGGATCTCTGTTCCTACATTTTCCCCTTCTTTGACATTGTTATTTTGTTCTTTGGATGACCTCCCAGCTCCTTCAAATTTGTTGTTGTAATTTTGTTCTGTTTTGGACTGTGCTATCCATCGTCTGAGTTTCAGGTGGTGTTGCCACACCTGTCAATCTCTGGTTGTTGTCTGTTCTTGTTGGTTTTCAGTCCAAAGAACTCCCTTTAGCATGTTTTGAAGTGCTTGATTGGCTTTGGCAAAATCTCTTAGCTTCTCTTTATCCTGGAATGTTTTGATTGCACCATCATATTTGATTGACAGTTTTGCTGGATAGATGATTCTTGGTTGGCAATTTTTTGTCTTTTAGGATTTTATATATGTCTCCCCATTGCCTTCTTGCCTGCATGGTTTCTGTTGAATTGTTGTTGTTGTTGTTAAGTACTGTTGAATAGTCAGAGCTTAATCTGATTTGCTTGCCTTTGTAAGTAACTTTTCTCTTTTTCCTGACTGCTTTTAGGATTCTCTCCTTGCCTTTGATTTTGGAGAGTTTGATTATTATATGTCTTGGTGATTTTCTTTTGGAGTCTATCCTTCCTGGGGGACATTCGGCTTCTTGAATGTTTATCTTCTCATCTTTCTAGATGTTAGGGAAATTTTCTTCCAGAAGCTCTTCACCTATCTCCTCTGTGTACTTAACTGATTCTTCCTGTTCCAGAATGCCAATAATTCTTAAGTTGTTCCTCTTCATGTTATCCAACATGAATCTTAGACTCTCTTCAGATTATTTTACCCTTTTTTCTGCTTGCTCTTATAATTTAGTAGTATTGAGAGATTTGTCTTCCAACTCGCTGGTTCTGGCTTCTATTTCTTCAATTCTGCTCCTTTGCCCTTTCAGTGCATTGTCCATTTCTGATATTTTATTATTAATCATCTGGACCTCTTTTTGCAGGTTTTTAATTGTTTCCAATGCTGTACCGATCTTGTTTGATTGTTCTTGTAGTACTTTCCTGACTTCTTCCTTTCTTTCCTCCACCCCTTTTCATAGCATTTGAGTTTGTTTCCATATAATTCTTTTGAATTCCTTCTCAGGCAAATCCAAAACCTGCTCTTCCTCTTCTGGAAAGCTTTTGTCTGTCTCCAGCTCATTTGTCTCAGTTACTCTTTTCTGTGTTTGGACACGTTTTGATATTTTTGTTGTGTTTTGTTGGTCATTTTTAGTAGTCATGTGGGTTTTTAATGCTTAAGTGGATATTTGTTGCACAGCATAATTTTTTAAATAGTTGACTCTTTTTATGTTGGGATTTTACAGATTGTTCATATGGTTTGACTGTCAGGCCAAACCTGCTTTTTTTTTTCTTGCTGGATAGGCAGGAGTAAAGGGTCCTGCTCAAATTAACTTTAGGGCTGGGACCCACAGGCAGAAGTCAAAAGCAGCAACCCTTGGACTGATGGGGTTCATTCTTTCTTGTGTCGCGGGAAAGCTGTGGTCTCAATGCTGGACTTTTTTGGGGGTGCGCACCCACCTGCCTGAAGGCATACAGGCTGGGCAAGGTAGGTGCTGTAGGGAAGAGGTGGAAAAAATGTGTAGAATCCCCCCACACCTCATTTTGCAAATGTCATTGCACTGCTTTTAGTGCAGGTTCCCTGTGCCGCTGATTCCCTGTGCTAGTCTGGCTGTAGCCCCACCCTCTGACCTCCGCCCAGGCAGGATGGCTGCCGAGGGAATCCCGTGGTGTCTTGACTAATTCCTTAGTTATAATATTTTCCTTTATACCATGGTTTTTCCACTGGTGGTTGCAGGAAACTGACGCACTGAACTTTATGCTAGATCCAGAGCTCTTGTGCTGTTCTGTGAGAGCAGCTTCTCTAGGTTTTCAGTCCCTCCTGTCCTATCTGACTCTGATCTGCCATTGTCCAAACCAGAAGTCTCATTGCATCTTGACTGCATGTTTGATCTATTCCAAACTGAAGCAGTTGGTAGGATTCTTAATTTTTATCATCATTAAGTTTAGTGGTTGGTGTGTAAATTTGAATAATAGTCATATTAATTGGTCTTCCTTGTAATAGATGTTGTTCTGGGATTTAAGATAGATCTTGAAATGTTCTTTGTGATTATGAATATACTGCCATTTCTCTTCAATTTGACATTCCCTGCACAGTAAGACATTGGGTACAAAATGGTCATTTAAAGCCTATTTCATCTCACTAATGAGTTCCATTTCATTATTAGAGTCCTGGTATGATGCTATATGATAAGCACTCAACTGCAATATTGGTTTGAACCACAAGGGTGGCAGTTCAAATCCACCAGCCTCTCCTAAGAAACCCTATACAGGGTCACTATGAGTCAGAACTGACTCCAGGGTACTTAACACATTTCGTTATTGACAACTTCCAATTTTCCTAGATCCATATTTTGTGCATTCCATCATGTGATTATAAATGGATGTTACAGCTGTTTCTTATTTTGAGTTCTGCCCCATTAGCAAATGAAGAAGGACCCCAAAACTTTGCTCTGTTCACAGCATTATGGTCAACTGTACTTTGAGAAGGGGTACATGGTGCCTGCATACAATAATCACCAGATTGTTTCCCTCAAGGCCCATGGTTCAAGCCCTCCAGATGCTTTATAGAAGAAAGATGAGACTTACTGCTCCCTTGAGGATTTAAAGCCTTGGAAACCCTATAATATGAGTTATGGCCGACTTGACAGAAATTAAGAACAAGTACAACAATAACTTTGAGTAGGCAGAGCTTCCCCAATAGTATTTTGAGTGCCTTCCAATCTGATGGAATCATAGTCTGCCACTATATCAGATACAATTCTGCTGCTATTCATAAGGTTTTTAGTGTCTAATTGTTCAGAAGTAGTCTGCCTCTCCTTCTTCCTATTCTCATTCTGAAAGCTCCTTTGAAACCTGTCTACCTTGGTTAACCCTGCTGGTATTTAAAATAGCTTCTAGCATAATAGCAACATGCAAGCCACCACAGTATGACAAACTGACAGACAAGTGACAGAGAACATGGAGAGTTTAGTATAATTTTAGTCTCTCAGTCCTAAGTAAGGTGTATTGGTGTTTTTTTCTTCAGCTATAAGAAATTGATGAAAATGATGTCTAGCTGAGAGAAAATGTACTACTCTGGTCTGAGTTTCACCTTGTATGTCCTGCTGTTCATCTTCTGTACCTATACTCTGCTGATCCCTCATTATTCTACAGTGCTTGGAATGTTTCCATGCATCATGGACTTGGATAAAAATGTCAAAGAATTTTTAGCCTCTGCATCTAAAGTTCAAAACTGAAAAAATATTAAAATCTGCAGAAAAACTAAAAGAATTATATAGCAAATATACACATACTTTTATATTATCCAATTGTTCATCAATTATCATTATTCCAGTGACTAAGTACTGCTGATAAGGTTCTTGTTGCCTGCTGACTGGTAGATGCTGCAGCTCGAATTCCGTTTTAGAATGTGTTTTTCCCCCAACCATCTTTGTGTCAACTGTTTTAATTCAGTATCTCTGGGAACACAGACTCTGAGATGAAGAATTTGCACATAAGAATTTGATGGGGAATTCTCTTAGAAACTGTACCTGTAAACAAGTGAAGAAGCAGAATTAGGCAAAGGATTCAGTTGAACTGCAGAATGCTTACTACAGTCCTCAGCTGATTCACGAGAGTTCTGGAATTGGTATGGTCTTTCAGAGTTGTTCTGAATTGAGGCAAATGGGGTCAGACTTTTGTTTTGTCAAATTTCTGTTATCATTTGATCCTGGTTGCCTTTGGTGATGGTTTGTTACTTTGAGTGAAGAAACTCTCTTTGAGCAGCATGCAATTTCTAAGCAAGGACTCAGTGTGACTTATTAGCAGCTAACAATACCAAGGGGACATGGTTGGCTATGTATAGCTGGCATCTGCTACACCATCTTAGAAACATCTTTTTGAATACTGACAGTGACGTCCACATTTTTGGGAATTAGTGTTTTTTTCTTTTATAAGTAGAACAACAACAGGGTCTCATTGTAACTGTTTGCTAAGTAGAATTTTGGAGAAAGCAGCTTAGCTGGACTTCAGCCAAAGTCTTAAGTTACCAAAGAAATGAAAGAATCTTGCTCTGTATGCCAGTTCGTCTATCAAACATTGTTACTCAGAAACAAATGCTAATACAGCTATATTTGCTTATTGGCAACTTTTTTTTATTAATAATAGGGAACATGACTACTACTTTAAGATTAAAAGAGACTAGGTTCATTTTGATCCTATGAACTAATCATCCTACACACCATATGAGAAATGATGCTGTCAACTTATAATGTACAAACTATGATTTCCCTGCATTGCATGGGTAAAGGGACTCTGAATTTATCTTCAATTACTATTGTTATATTCTGACAGCCATATGAAAAGATGAATGAATATTTCCATGTCTTATTAACATTAAAATACCAAAGTATTTTAAAATTGTTCTAAATGACTAGATCCTAGCATGGTATCTGGTACATAGTAGGCACTTAGAAATAGTTTTTTAAAATCCATTGTCATTAGTATGAACTTTCTGAGTTTGAGTGATCCTTTTGTTTAATTATTCCTCAAACATTATGTACCTACAACAGGCTTTGAACTGGACAAATTTAGAACTTTTGCTAGATAGATGTTTGTATATTATCTGGCAGAGACCTAAGTTGTTGTCCTTTAACAATATTGTACAACAATTTAGTCAAAATATTGTTCCTACAAACAGAGGAAATAAGAAAAATGTAAATTTTAGAGAATTATTTGCCATTCCAGAATCCTCCCTGTATCTGTTCAATCCTGTCTCCCTTTCCATTTCTCTTTATTATTTTAGCCGTTTGACTAAACTTTCACAGTAGGAGAAGAATTCACTCAATAACTCCTGGGAAATTTACAGACGATTACACAAAGAGGTAGTCTGCACATTTCCTGCCTTTCTCCTCTGTGGAACATTGTATTTATTTCACCGATGAATTCAAGCCTGGTGGATATTTGTTACGGTTCCACTTGTTCTTCAGAAGTTGTGAAATGTATAAATTGTATGGGCAATTTCATTCTTGCCGAGCACTCTTAATCTCATAGTTCTGGAAATTATTTTGTTCACTAATTGTTGTAGGGTTATTTCAGTTGGTTGTCTCTAAAATTTATTATCTTCTGTGATAGTTTGTGCATGCTTTGTGAGTATGTGTATCATTAAATCAACTTTAATATTGTTGTTCTTCTTAGGTGCCATAAGTCAGTTCTGACTCATAGTTACCTTATGTACAACAGAACAAAACACTTTTTCACTTTATACTATCCTCACAATTGTCCACTGGTGTTAGCTTCCCTATGTTTAAGAGCAATCACCAGAGTCTCTTCTAAAATCCATTTTGGTGTTTTCTTGATTTCCTGTCTTTTTAAAGACATTTTGTTTTTTTTCATGTATGATGTTCTTAATGCCATCCCAAAATTACTTTGGTCATTTATCATTAGTATTTTGTAGGTCAAATCTGTTCTGGAGATGGTTTCTATATTTAAGTGGGGTATACTGTTACTATTGAGTGCTGTCAAGTTAGTTCCAATTAATAGTGATCCTGTATGGGGTTTCCAAGGAGTGACTGGTGGGTTTGAGCTGCTGGCCTTGTAGTTAGCAGTCCAGTAAACGGGATAGACTCAAAGTCATAGTTTGGCTCTCATAGCTTTGCTTTAATTTTCTTCAGCTTCAACCTGAACTTGCATGTATCTTTCACAGTCTGCCCCTGGCTTTGTTTTGGTGGATGATATTGTGTTTCTCCATCATCTCTTCCCACAGATGTAGTCAGTTTGCTTCGCATGTATTCCATCTGGACAGATCCATGTGAATATATTGGTTTTATATTGTTGCAAAAAGGTATTTGCATTGAAGAAGTAAATTGTTCTCACAAAATCTATCATGCATTCTCCAGTATTATTCTATCTCCAATGGAATATTTTCTAGCTTTTTGTTTCTAACTGCCTCTTTGTTGATCTTTCTTCTTTGTTTCCAACTATTTCATTACAATCACCAATAATTTTCAGTGCATTTAGATTGCATGTTTGATCAGTTTCAAATTAGTGTCCTCAATTTCTTCATTGGCTTTAGTGGTTGGTGCATTAATTTGGTTAATGCTTGTATTAATTGGTCTTCCTTGTAGACATCATTCCTCTTGGATCTGTTATCCCTGGCATAGTAAACCATATGACTGTCCAATTCAAAATGGCTAACACCAGTCCATTTCAACTCACTAATTCTCACTAAAGATAATGACCTTTATGTGTTCCATTTCTTTTTTGATGACTTTCCAGTTTTCCTAGATTCATACTTCACACATTACATGTTCTGATTATTAAGGGATGTTTTCAGCTCTTTCTTCTCATTTTGAGTCATGTACCATAAGCAAATGAAATTTCATTAAGGTCAACTCTAGTTTGAGAAGGCAGCTCTTCTTCAGTCTTATTTTGTGTGCCTCCCAACCTGAGGGACTCATCTTCTGGCACAATAGTAGACAAAGTTCCACTGCTCTTCATAATGTTTTCATGGGTTAATCCTTTAGAAGTGGGCTACCTATTCCATCTTCCAAGTCTGTCTTAGTGTGGAAGCTCAGCTGAAACCTGTCCACCATGAGGGACCCTGTTGGTATTTGAAATACAGGCGGCATATCTCCCGGCGTCATGTTGTTGTTGTTTTTAAGTGAAATAGAATTGGTTCTGACTCATAGTGACTCTGTATTGGGTTTCTGAGGAGTGGCTGGTGGGCTAGAACTGCCAACGTTATGGTTAGCAGTCCTGTGCTTATCCCACAGTGCTCAAGCCACCACACACAGTATGGCAAACTGACAGATGAGTGGTGCAGCTCTAACTTTAGTCCCTTCAAATTAGTGGTGCCTTTGCAATTGACTCAGTAATTTGTAGAGTGGAAAACATTTGCTTTTTTTTAAGTTTTCATTGTGGAGTCAGTGAAAGTTTACAGGGAAGATCATCAGTTTTTTTGTTTTTTTTAAAAATGTTTTTATTTTGCATTGAGTGAAAGTTTACAGGGCACATCATCAGCTTCATATTCAAC
>NW_006408592.1:2732943-2738810 GCF_000296735.1 Chrysochloris asiatica
AAGTTTGGGTGTTCTTGTGCTTCTCCCCTCAATTCATATCAGCTGGATGCTTCACTCTCAGCTATAGTCCTCTGTGGCTATATCCTTGTCCATGGGATCAGGTGTCCCCTGGTCTCACCACACTTTGGACCAACCAGCCATTCCCTTTTCGCTCATCTCCAAGTCAATGGGAATCTATGGAATGTGATTGAACTCATCCCATTTCTTCATGCTGCCTTTCCTCCTCTGAAACTTTTGCTTTTAAGAATTTTTGTTCTCAACTTTATTCCTATCCTTGATGCTTAAAGTTTCAGAATGAGATACTGTGTATCAACTAAATAACCCCAGAGGCATTTTGTTATTTGTTTTGTTTATTCAATAATTTCCTTATTTCCAAAATGGAATCTTCTGTAAAGGATACCAGTGGATTAAGAAAGAGGAGATCTGGAGTCTGGCATGTGGCATGCCTGTGCCCTCAAGTTCACAAGTTCTACAAGTTTGTACAGGTCACTCAGTCTCTCAGTGACTTTATGAACTCCTCACCCATAAAATCAAAGAAAATGATTTCTTCACAGAATTGTGAAAATAAGAAACATTCTAGGAAAGGCCTTTAGAGAATATAAGATATATGTTGTTGTTGTGAATTGCCATCAAGTCGGTTCTGACCCATAGCGACCCTGAACAGGGTTTCCAAGGCTGTAAATCTTTACAGGAACAGAAAGCCTCATCTTTCTCCAGAGGAGCAGCTGGTAGTTTAGAACTGCTGACCTTGTGGTTCACAGCCCGATTCGTAACCACTATGCTACCAGAGTCTCCTTTATACATAGTATCTATCTATCTATCTATCTATCTATCTTCTATCATCTATCTATGTACTTATCTGTTTGTCTAGTAGTATTACAATTACTACTATTATTGTCATCACCGCAGCCATTTAATAGTAACCCTGGCTAAAATCTTTGATTTTCTCGTGTCTCATTGTATGATGAAAGACAGCTTCTGTGTTCAGTTGTACCTTGGTATCAAGGGAGATTTTATTTAGGAGGAGATTCTAGAAGTCAGTTTTCAACAGTGAGTCACCCTTAGCTTGGGAGAAGGAAAGAACATTTCAAATAAAGTTAGAAATATTATCAAAATTTGAAATAATCTGG
This sequence comes from Chrysochloris asiatica, assembly GCF_000296735.1. Lineage (NCBI taxonomy): Eukaryota > Metazoa > Chordata > Mammalia > Afrosoricida > Chrysochloridae > Chrysochloris > Chrysochloris asiatica. The sequence continues at coordinate 2,734,074 of NW_006408592.1, forward strand.
TGATTTTACACTGTAATGCTGGGATGTCCAGTGTGGTAGGGTGGGAACCTTAAAGATAAGGCTCCTGAGGGAAGATCAGGTCAAACCAAAAGGATAGGTCTGCAATCCTCAGTACTATGTTGACTATGGCTAATTTTAAGCTAAAATATCAAACATAGTTATAATTAATTCTAAACAACATATGATATGCAGATGACACAGTCTTGCTTGCTAAAAGTGAAGAAAATTTGTAGCACTTACTAATGAAGATGACAGTTGAAACTTTCAGTATAGATGACACCTCAATAAAAAGAAAACAAAAATCTTCACAACTAGTCCAATAGGCAACATCTTATAAACAGCGTAAAGACTGAAGTTGTGAAGGATTCATTCACTTGTATTCACAATCAATGTTCATGGAAATCAAAGAGGTTGTTGTCTTGCCTTTTGAGATCCAGCAGGCTGTGGGCCCACCCTTTAAGATTCAAGAGATTGTAGCTCTACCTTTTGAGATTGAGGAAACGGTTTCCTGTGCTTCTTGTCTCATTGGTTTTTCCTTCCTGGTTACTTGGCCTCTTGGCCCCTTGAGCCCTTCAATAATATGGGGCACCAACCATTCCTCCCATGGCACTCTCTTTGATTCTCTATTGGGTTTGATAATTTCTTGCAATGGCCACACAGAACACATACATCAAACTCACATTAGGGGTTTGTTAGGGAAATTAACAGGTTACAATTTGGGGTCAGACATGCACAGGGTACAGTTGTTTCGGTTAATTGCTGATAAATGCCCACAGCACACACCAGTCCACCATAAGTCTCAAATTGAAGACACTTGGCTCCAGTTTTGTGGGTCAGCAAATCCAGCTCCCCCACTTAAGTACCTGGAGCTTCTGCAAGCAATCCTACTGTCCAAAGTCACTCAGCTTTGCTTGCTCCACAGGCTGGGAAGTCCACTGCTCTGTCTCATGCTCTGGTCCTTGGTGCTACTGCTCCTCTGCCACTCCTCCAGTGTCACAGCTTTCTGTCCCTGAGTCAAATAGGCTTAATGCACAAGGATCTTGGTACCCAAAGGATGTGCTCCACTCCTAGCTCTTCTACACTGATGGTAGTGAGATCCCCACTCCTACTTCTGATATGGCTCATTTTAAAACCATACTAGAGTTTCAAGTTTTTACATGACAGACAATTCTGCTAACATCTGCAGATGAATTACGTATCTTTTCCTACCTTCTCTTACCCAGATCTAGCAGGACAGAAAGGTTGTTTTGTGGGAGTAGCAAATGATGGCTAGAGGAGACATTAGATACTTCACTATGCCATAACCCCTCAGGCTTTTTGGGCTGGCCTGACCTATGCCCTGTTCAGGCAAGTGTTACAAAGCTCTTTACCTGTAACGATAAGTGTTCGCAGACACCGCCTAAAGCCCTAAAGCCTCCCGTCCTCTCCAGGTACTCAGCTCTCTCCCTCCGTGAGTTGGCTCCTGTGCCATCTTGCTCTGTCTCCTGGCCATCATTTGGTTGTTCTGCTATTATTTCCCCATCCCTGTTTCTTACTGTCTGTACTGTCTCTGATGTTAAAGCTCTCCTTACCTCTTTCTGAGCTCTCAACAAAATTGCCTTTGCCATTCAACTAACAGTCTCTTCTACACAATTTAAGTGCGTTCATGATTGTCATTGTTGTTATTAAGCACTGTCATGCTGTTTCCAATTCATATCGACCCAGTGTAGGGTTTCTGGGGAGTGTCTAGTGGGTTTGAGACACCAACCTTTCAGTTAACAGTTCAGTATTATCCTACAGCACCACACAAGAACTCCAAGCTTTTAGTATTAGTATTATACTAAAAGTCTTCCAGCCTCTACTCACTGCGCAATTCTAAAACCACTTCCAGAATTTTAGTTTTTTGTTAGAGCAGCACCCCACTCCTGGTACCAGATTCTGTCCTAGTGATATGGTGCTGCTTTAACAAAGTACTATAAGTGGAACGCTTTCAGAAATATACATTTATTGTTTCACAGTTTATGAGGCTAGAATTTCAATGTCAGGGTGCCAGCTTGAGGGGAAAGGCTTTCTGTATCTGTTGGCTCTCAATTAGGAGGAAGGTCCTGGGACCTTTATACATCTGTGGGCCTGGTGTTCCTAGGGGACCTCCATGTGTCTTCAGTCTTTGCCTGAAATAAGGAGGTTCTCAGCGTAGCAACCCCAGGTTCAAAGCATGTGTTCTGATCCTGGCTCTCCTTTCTTAGTGGCAGTGATGTCCTTCCTTCTCTGCATGCTTCTCTCTACTTTTATCTTTTGTAAGATTCAAGGTGAAGCAGGTCACACCAATTCGTGGCTGTGAACTGAGTAAGGATATTGCATTCCACCCTAATCCCCTTACAACTGATTGGTTGATCACATCAGATTTCGTGGTTACATAATTGCTAATCCACTAAGAATCATGGTTCAGCCAAGTTTACACATATATTTGGGGGACAGAATTCAATCATGATAGTAGGAATTATTTATTGTCTTCCTAGAACCCAGAAGTAACTGAATAATCCTTGTCGCTATGCTTGCTTCCCTAGATTAGTTTGAAATGTGCTTTATGTGAAATAGAAGGAAGTGGGCAGAGGGAGTTATGTATGTGTATGGTGTGTGGAGGGGTAGGATATGTTTTCCTGTTTTTGTGCTGTAATCTAGTTTACTTCTCTGTATTACTCCCCACTTATCACGCCAGTTTAAAAGTCATTGACTTTTTATCATTCTATTCACCCTGCCCTGTAATATTTCTTCTGTCATATCATGTCGCTCTTAGTGAAGAGCATGTTTAAGCAGCCAGCTCTCTAATTATGGTACAGCATAATTACAATTATGTTAAACAATTATTTGTTGCGCATGTCACCTCTAGTTGATTGTGAGGTTGTTAAGGGCAGAGTCCATGTCTTACTGATCTTTATTTTCCTACAATGCTCAGTACAGCACCAATGCACACATTAGGCATATGATTAAATATTTCTTAAACAAATTGTAATAACTAGATTAATATTGAAAGGGCATAGATTTTCGTTAAGTATTTTCCCCCCAATCACCTCTTGCTCTCATCTCTGAGAAGAACAATTATTTTCTTCTTTGAATTTGAGGATTTATATGGCTTGTTTTTGTTAATTGCTTGTTGAAAAGTAGGCTTAAATTAATCTGCTTATACTTGGGCACGTGGTGGAATTTTAAAGGGTGAGAACGCATTCCTTGAGTAAAGAGGACTCCTTGTCTTTATCTGATGTTAATTGCACCCATCATTGAACTAGCTAGAATTGTAAGATTTATTCATTAACAAGATTCTAAAGTGAACTTCACCCATGGGGGCTTCAGGTTAAAAGCCAATTTAATGATACTGTGCTAATGATTAGTGTGATAAGAACACCTTTGCATAGACAGGGAAGATCAGGGCTTCATCTGTGTCTCACTAAAGAGCTTGCTGAAGTTTTGTTGTTTAATGTAGATTGTTTACATTTTTTATTCTTATATGTGGTGCTGTGGGATAAAGCACTGGACCGCAAGATGGGTTTGAACCACAAGGTTGGTGGTTCAAATTTACCAGCTGCTCCTTGGAAACCCTATACAGGATTGCTATGAGTCAGAAATGACTCGATGACACTTAACAACAACAACAACAACAACATAAGAACAAATAGCAATTCTAGTTTGAATTCCAGATGAAGTGCGAAATCTGAAAATAAAATTGAAGATAAAAGAAATAAGAACTGAATCAACATATATGAGGAAATAACTATCATTTTTTTAAACTAAGGAAGAGGACAAGAAATAATGATTATTTTACCATTGTCTTATAAAGAAACGTAAAATCCATCCTTAAGTTGCATCCAACCAACAATTTACCAAATACCTACTAGGCTAGTGCTGCACTGTGCTAGAATTTTGAAAGAACTGATGATCCAGTATCTGGTTCCAGCTAGGAATTTACCATCTGGTTGAGAAGACGTTATTGATACGTTTGAAGCAATGGTTATGTATATAAATGGCTTGTAAATAAAACCAGTTGCTGTGAAATAAATTCTGACTCATGGCAACATTGTGTATGCAGAAGAAAATTGTGCTCCATAGGGATTTCAGTGACTGATTTTTTTGGAGGTAGAGCTCCAGTTCTTTCTCCCAAAGTATCTCTGGGCGGACTTGAAGAATAACTGTTTCAGTTAGTAGCAGACAGCAAACACTCTGTGTCATTTAGCAACTTGATACAATACATTTTGTTGTTGTTAAGTACTGTGGAGTTGGTTCAAACTCATAGTGACCCTGTATAGGGGTTCCGAGGCTTTACGACTTTACAGGAGCAGAAAGCCTCATCTTTCCCCAAGCAGAGAGGCTGTGAGGCTTGAACTGTGGACCTTGTGGTTCACTGTCCAATGCTTATTGTATGGAGCCACCGCACTCCCAAGACAGCACATAGAAAGTTCTAAAGTATTCTGGCTCTGACCTTCCCGCCTTTGCCTTGAACACTTGAACACCATCCATTTCACTGCCCTAGTTCAGGACCTCAGTGATTCTCACTGTGACCATTGCAATAATACTTACTGTGTGGAACTTAGTACTTAAATATTTATTGTCTAGATGAGTGAATATGCAAATGCACATAAAACTATAGACTATTAGAGGAAAATATTAGTGTCTGGTGCCTTGTTCTTTGCCAATTCTTTCAATGCACTTTTGACTTCCTCCCTGAGTATCATTGGCTCTTGTTCATTGTGTGGATCATGACAA
>NW_006408592.1:2739860-2749186 GCF_000296735.1 Chrysochloris asiatica
CATTAGTGTCTGGAATAGTCAGTGGAGACTGTGTGTGGGAGTGGGTACTTACATTGAAAGCTACACGAGAAACCTGGTAATCTAAGGACAAAGACAGAAAGGGAGCACCAGATGATTGTAAACCATAAAGCCAAAGTTATTTCGATTTCAATGCTTTGTCTGAAATGTGAAATTCACAGAGAGTCAGGTCAAAGTTTCCATCAAAAAAGTTGATCATACATCTATGATCAACTGATTTTTGACAAGTGTGCTAAACCATTCAATGAGGAAGAAAGTATTTTCACGACATGGTACTGGGAAAATTGCAATTTCACATACAGAAGAATGAAGCAGGATCTATGTCTGACAATATAATGAATGTGGACATAAATGTGAAAACTAAAACCAAAAAATTCTTACAAATATATACAGGAGTGTGGCAGTTGGGTCTACCTTTTAGCAACTGTTCGTCTGTCAGTTTGTCTTACTGTGGTGGCTTGGATACTGGAAGCTATGCCACTGGTATTTTAAATACCAGAAGGGTCACCTGTGATGGACAGATTTCAGTGGAGCTTCTAGACTAAGACAGATTAGGAAGAAGGATAAACTGGGTACTTCTAAATGTTTAGCTGCTAAAAACCTTAGAATAGCAGGATTACATTGTCAGATACAAAGCTGGAAGATGAAACATTATGAATAGCATAAGAATATTTTCAGATACCAGAAGATGAGTCCCTCAAGTTGGAAGACACTCAATATACGACTAGGGAAGTGCTACCTCCTTAAAGTAGAGTTGGCTATGTTGACGTAAATGGAGTAACACATTTGAGTTACAGTGTTGGAGAAGAACATTGAAAGTATCATGGACTGTCAGAATAGCAAATTCTGTGTTGAAAGAAATACATTCAGAATGCTCCTTACGAGCAAGGATTATGAGGGTTCGCCTCTCATACCTTGCACATAGTATCATGAGGGACCTGTCCCTTGAGAAGGACATCATGTTTGGTAAAATGGAAGGTCAGTGTTAAAGAGGAAGACCCCAATGATATAGATTGCATAGTTGCAGTAGCAACGGGTTCAAGTGTAAAAATTGTGGGGATGGTGTAAGCTTAGGTAGTGTTTTATTCTTTTGTGCATAAGATTGCTAAGAGTCATAATTCAACAGCACTTAACAACAACATCTATGTAATAACCAAAGCATGAACAGCAAAAGACAAAGTAGATAATTGAAGCTCAAAAAAACCAGATTTTTGTTCATCAAAGGACTTCATAAAAATTTTAAGAAAATTACTAGGTATTATATATCCAATAAGAATCTAATACTCAAAATATATGTAATTGTAAATCCCTTTTTGATAGACGTACAGCCAGAGTGCTCCTTATAATTGAGAATGGCTAGACTTTGTCTTACATAGCCTAGATTTGGACATGTTATTTGGACATGTTTACAGTTCTTGTAAAAGGATATCATGCTTGGTAAAGTAGAGGGTCAATGAAAAAGAGGAAGATACCCAAGAAGACAAATTGGCACAGTGACTGCCACAATGGGCAGGGCCTGGCAGTGTTTTGTTCTTGTATACATAGGGATGCTATGAATTAGAGTTGACTTGATGGCATCTAATAATAACAACATCACAACTTAACAAAAACAAAATAAATCACTCAAAAAGTGGGCAAAGAACTTGTGCAGACATTTCACTAAAGATATTCAAATGGCTAACAAACACATTAAAAGATGCTCCCTGTTTTTAGCCATCAGAGAGGTGCAAATAAAATCAGAATGAAATAATACTTCACTCCATTAGGATGGTTAAGATTGAAAAACAAAGCAAAAAACTCCCCCCAAAATACCAAATGTTGGTGAGGATGTGGGGAAACAGAAACTCTTGTCTATTGCTGGTAGAACTGCAAAATGGTTTAATTTTTGTGCATAAGACTGTGGTGATTCCATAAAAAATTAAATGTAGAACTATTATGTTGTTGTTCAGTGCTGTTGACTTGGTCATGACTCATAGTGACCCTGTGCAGGGTTTCCAAGGGGCAGCTGGTGGGTTTGAACCACTGACCTTGTAGTTAACAGTTCAGTGGTTATTGTACAGTGCCACACCAGGACTGCCATGCTGCTGCTGCCATGGCATACTGTAGAGTTGATTTTGACTCATAGTGATCCTGTATAGGGTTTCTGAGACTGTAAATCTTTATAGGAACAGAAAGCCTCATCTTTCTTCCACAGAGTGGCTGGTGGATTTTAACCCACAAACCCAGTGGTTCACAGCCAAACACATAATTCACTATGCTACCAATAATTACCTGGCAATTCCAATCATTGGAATATATTCAAGGAACTTAAAAGAAATGATGTGAAGAGATTTATTATACATGTTTATTGCAACATTATTCATAGTAACCAAGGTATGAAAACTACATAAATGTCATCAACACGTGAGTAGATAAATAGAATGTGGTACCTAATATAGTGTATTTTTTACTCATGAATTTTACTCAATAATGAGACACGAAGTTCCAACACAACCTTGCTGAATCTCAAAGACATGCTTAGTGAAATAAGTCTGTCACAATAGGACAATTGTGTAATCTCAGTTATATGAAATGACAAGAATAAGCAGTACGAGGAGTTGAAGAAGGGTGAGAAGAGGAGCCATTGTTTGGGAAGTAGTAAGTTTCTGTTTACGGTGATGGGAAATCTCACATCGTTTAAGGGTATTATTTGTACACCATGGTTAGTGCAATTGGTATTACTAAGCTCAACCTCTGAAAAAGGTTAAATGGACAAATATTGTGTTATATATGTGTGTGTGTATTTCCTGGAGTCCTGGTGTGGCACTGTAAATTAATGCACTGGACTGAAAAGTTGGTTTGAACAGCAAGGTCAGTCGTTCAAACTTACCAGCTATTCCTCAGAAACCCTATACAGGGCTGTTATGGGTCAGAACCAACTAGATGGCACTTAACAACAATAACATATATTTCCAACAATAATAAAAATATAGCAGCTGCTGATACTACTTATATACAACCAAACACGTTTTGGGATTTGTTTACTAGGTGTGGAGGTTTAGGGTCATAGTTTTGTGGGACATTCCATTCAATTTGCCTCTTACTGTTTTTTGGTGCTTCTTTTGTCTCTCCTAATTTGTTGGGTAGTATAGTGGTCTGAGTTAGGCTGCTAATTTCAAGGTCAGCATTTCAAAACTACCAGTCATTCTATACGAGAAAGATGAGGCTTTCTGCTCCTGTAAAGATTTACAGTCTCAGAAACCATATACAGGGTCGCTATGAATGGGAACCAATTCCATGGGACACAACCACCACCAACAGTTTGTTGGGTAGTGCCTAGTGTCATAAAAGGTTGTGTGTGATCTGGGGTCTTAAAAGGTTGGTCCTGTACTCTCCTTGAGCAGCAGCAGCAGAAGGAGAATCAGAAATTATCGGAAAAACTACAATGTGAGTAATTGCCTCCATGAACAGCTCCCTCCTTTGGCATAGGATGAGAACTGGATAGTGCATAGCTACCATTGAATAAATATTTTTGATCAAAGATTCTATAGCTGAATTCTATTCAAGAGATGGAAATATTGATGGAATAGACTTTAAAATTCTCATGTAATCCAGACTTTCAAGAGCTATTGAAGTTGAATGACCTCCTGAAATTATTGCCCTGAGGAAATCTTTAAACTTTTACCTGGATATTATCTCCTGACATCAGCTATAAGCAAAACAGTGGTTAAGCTTAATTAGTAAAGAATGTTTGTGCTGTGCTCTTTAAAAGAATTACATGTGTGTGCACATGATCAAAGTGACAGCAGCAACTCAAAGGGTAGATGAGAAGTTTAGGAGGCAATAAATTTATGTGTGGCACTGTGGAATAAGTACTCTATCAGAGTGGTCCATTACCACAAGGTTGGCATTTCAAACTTACCAGCTGCTCCTTGGAAAGCCTATACAGGGTTATTGTGAGTCAGAACTGACTCAGGGCACTTAAAAACAACAAGTTTATGTCAGTGGTGGTGAATAAAACTGTTGGTGGTGGTATCTGCTGAGTTCGTTCTGAACCATGGCGACCCTGTATAGGGTTTCCAAGGAGTGGCTGGTGAGCTTGAACTGTTGACCATGTGGTCCCACGGCGGACATCCTCATGCTTCAGTTACATGCACACTCGCATTCAACCAGCCACACAGAATTTATAGCAGTTCCCTTCCCCCTCTTGGGGAGTCCCTGACTGAAGCCTCTAGGTAAGGCCTTGGAAGGGGATCAGCCTTCCACTTCTGTCTGTAGGGGCAGGCCTGACTGGGTTTAACCCTGGACCCAGGGCAATACATGTAAGTCTTGGCTGGTTTCTCTGGTTCTACCTCTCCTTTCGAGTCCGGTTGGGAGAGGTGGGTGTGGTGGCTAGCTGCCCCCACTCAGAGGAGGAGGGACCATCAAATGTGATGGGGGTGCACCATCTCATCCACCAAGGGGAGCTCGCCATTAGTCACTCCGATCCGGTGGCTCAAGGGGCCAGCGTGGTAGGTTTCCCAATCAGGGAACCAAATGTTACAGCAGTTTTAGATTTGTGGTCGAAGAAACCAAGGCCACTCAGAGAGGTGAAGCAGAGTTTCATATTTTATTAAGCTGGCTGACTCAGAGGAGCTAATTTCTCCAGATTCTGAGCCCTGAATGGAGGGCAACATGGGCCTATATGGAGTCAGAGTCTGGGGAGGGGCCAGGCTATATACTTGTATGAGGGCAGGGGGGAAACCAGGGGGATTGGTCCCATTTGGTGACCTGATTAGCATTTTAGCTTGCCTCCTGGGTGGGAGAGGGCGGTGAATGATATTTCACCTTTTCTTATACAATATCAGGAGCACTGAAAACAACAGTGCATACTTGTAGTGAGTGCATACAAATGAAACCATATGATTCCAAGCGTCACTGCAGATGGGTAACAATTATAGCTCTGTGTCAAGCAGGTTATAAAGTTCAAATACTAAATTTCTGTGGAGGTTAAACCTGTAGCTATAGTGGTCTATGCAAAGTGGACTTATGTAAAGTAATTTTATTGTTACAACCAAATGTTGTTGTTAGGAGCTGTTGAGTCCGTTGAAGCCTTATGCTTAGTTAAAAATCTGAGTCATCAGGATGCTGTTGAATATGTAAGAGTACGCAGATCAGTGATACCACAAATAGCTGAAATAGCATCTCTTGGTGTGGAATGTTGATGGTGGGGGAGGGGGGAGGAAAGGGTAATAAGGGAGTAAAGGAGAATGAAAAGTATAATCTCATTGGACTGAGAAACACAGATAATGTCAAAGGAAAGACTCAATGACTGTTGTGGCCAAGAAGCCTTCTCTTCTTTGTACTCTATAGTTCCCTATGATATATCACATTAGATTGAAATTGTGATACATATCACATTATATTGAAATTGTGTTTTCTCTGAATAATTAATTTGCCATTTTTACATTCAAGAATGGCATAGAAAGTGGAAGTCAGTATAATTCTTCAGCCTAATTTGGCTGGAAGAATTGGAATCACAAATAAGAATAAATACAATTTGTTTTAAAACAGGATCAATACAATAGACAAAGTACTGGCTAAATTGGCAAATGAAAGAAATAGGAGAGGATGCAATTAGCCAAAATAAGAAATGAAGTTGAAGACATTACAATAGATCCACCTGCGATAAAGAAAATTGTAACAGAATACAGGCATATATCACTTAGCGGCCTTTTGGACATTGTCCAACACCATCTATGTTTGTAGTCTATGAGAATTTTTTTCCCCTAAAAAACGGGAAGCAGTTCTCCTCTTATTTATTTTCTCCTAATTGTTTTAAAGACTTTTGCAGGTCTAGACCATGGGTGAGGATACAGCCAAGTGAGGCAAAAGCCATGGCTCTGGGGACAGGCTTTGGGCTCTGTCTGGTGGGCAGGTGGTGGCACTTGTGGCTTCCTCTCTGTTCATGTCTTTTCACTTTGCTCTTGTTGCCTCTGCCAACACCAGTTCTTCCAGTGTCTATCAGCAGATCCAGCAGCTGTAGCACTGCCCATTCCATTATTGGGAATGGAAGCAATGACAATGAGAATGATGAGATGTGGACTCCCATAAGATTTTCATATGGAATTGGCACAATGTTTGAATCACATAATGTCTCATTTCATGGAATGTATATAAGGAGCTCTGGTAGTGTAATGATTCCGAGTCGGGCTGCTAACCTCAAGGTCAGCAGTTTGAAGCTATGAGCTGTTCCGCGGGAGAAAGATGAGGCTTTCTATTCCTGTAAAGATTTACAACCTTGAGCACTCGATACAGGGTTCCTATGAGTCAGAACTGACTCCACGGCACATAACTACCACCACCATATGGAGTCCTGGTGCCTGGTGTGGCACTGTGGATTAATACGCTAGACTACAAGGTCAGTTTGAACCACAAGGTCTGCAGTTCAAGCTCGCCAGCCGCTCCTGGGAAACCCTATAGAGGGTTGTTATGAGTCAGAACTGATTTGACAGCATTCAACAACAACATGGTAAATGACTGTTTTGAGACAAAACAAGTTTGAAAATCTAGAAGAAATCAACGTATTTCTAGAAATACACTATACCCTTAAGCTAATACAAATAGGGTAGAAAAATGAAAAAGACCCATAACAAAAGAAAAGATTGATGATGTCATAAGAAAACCACCAACAGAAAAAGTACTAGTCCAGATGGTGTCTGTGTTAAGGATGTTTGTCAATTTGGTTAGGCCATGATTCTCAGTCGGTTGGCAGATATTATGTAATTATCCTCCATTTTGTGATCTGATATGAACAGCCAATCAGCTGAAAGGGAAGTTTCCTTGGGGGTCTGGCTGGTATCCAATAAACATAAGGGGTTTCCAAAAGCTTATGGAAAAATGGAATCAAGAGATAATGATTTTTTTAAAAGAACTTTTTGAAACCTCCATATATGAATGTTCTGGCAAAACGTTCCTCTCTTGATCCTGCATTTGACTTGTCATCTCTGCTGTCTGATTTACTGATTTTGTTTTTGTCATCTCCTACAATCATGTGAGGAGTCCTGGTGTGACGCTGTGGGTTAATGTGTCAGACTGCAAAGCCGTTTGAACTGCAAGGTCGGCGGTTCAAGCTCACCAGCTGCTCCTCAGAAACCCTGTCATTTAACAACAACAACAACAATAATCACATGAAGGAGCTCTGGTAGCATAGTGGTTATGAATCGGGCTCCTAACCTCAAGGTCGGCAGTTCAAAACTACCAGCTGTTCCGCGGGAGAAAATGAGTGTTTCTGTTCCTGTAAAGATTTATACCATCGGAAACCCTGTGCAGGGTCATTGTGAGTCAGAACCGACTCCACGGTACTTAACAACAACTAAACAATCATGTGAGTCAGGAAAAACCTCCAGCCTAATTAATGCCCAACCCAAATGAACTTGCCAGCCTCCACAACTGTATAAGCCATAGCCTTGAAATAAATATCTTTATATACATACTGATATGTATATATGTCTGTTATGTTATGGGCTGTGGAGTCAGTTCCTACTCATAGCGACCTTGCGTATGGTTTCCGAGGCTGTAAATCTTTACAGGAACAGAAATTCTTATCTTTCTCCTGTGGAACAGCTGGTAGTTTCGAACTGCTAACCCCGAGGTTAGCAGCCTGATTCGTAAACTACTACGCTACCAGAGCTCCTTGTATATATGTCTAGTGCTGCTATAATAGAAATACCACAAGTGAGTGCCTTGACTAAACCAAAATTTATTCTCTCACAGTTTAGGAGACTGTTTAGTGCCCATTTTTGCTACCACTGTGTTAGTGCATCTCGTTGGGGTCTTCCTCTTTTTTACTGACCCTCCACTTTGCCAAGGATATGATGCTCACCTTTACTGGTTCCTCATGATAACATGTCTAAAGTGTGAGAGATGAAGTCTAGTCATCTTGGTTTCTAAGGAGCATTTTGGATGCACTTTTTCCAAGACAAATCTGTTTATTTTTGTGGTAGTCCATGGTACTTTCAATAATCTTTGCCAACACCATTCAAATGCATCAATTATTCTATGGTTTTCCGTATTCATTGTCCAACTTTCACATGTATATGAGGTTTAGGAGCCTTGAAGTACAAATTCTGAATGCTGATTCTAGAGAAAGACTGTCTTTCTTTGTTGGCTCTGGGGAAAAGTTCCTTGTCTCCTTTCAGCATCTGTATGTAGGCCCAGCCTTCCTTGGAGATCTTCATGCGTCTTGCCATCAGTATTTCCCTGGATCTAGGAAGTTTACACTGTAGAGTCCCCAGGTGCAGAGAACACACTCCACCACTGGCTCTTTCTTTATGGTGGTAATGAGTCTCTCTGAACCTACTAGTTTAATCTCTTTTATATCTCAGAAGAAATTGACTCAAGGATTGATCTAATTCTGTAGATTGCATCCAGCCTCAATGAAATCACAGATTTTAGGATTTAAAACAAATAGGATAATTACATGAGATTAGGGTTGATCACATCAGATCACATCATGGGAATGGTTATATTATATTAATCTCATTATGGGGTTTACTGCATCTCAACTCTGAAAGCACTGGGAATCCTGACCTATTCAGGTTGACATAAAACCACCCAGTCAAACGGATACAAAAATCTTAACCATCACAATATATTTCACTGGCTCTGCTCCTTCAGAGAACCCAGCTTAAAACAGCTTCACTATGGAATTATCACATTCTGAGAAGAATGACTCTGATTATACTTAAACTTTTGTTTAAGGTTTTTATTGTGAAAGTTTACAGGGCAGATCATCAGTTTTACATTCAATGAATCATACACCTTATTTCATTACAATGATTACTAGTGAAGTTGAACATTTCTCATGTGTTTATTTTTCTCTTTATATTTTCCTTTTCATGCATTGCTGTCATGTCATTTGCCCAGTTTTCAAATAAAGTGTTTTCTCATGATGTTTTAGTGAGTGCATGTAGATACAATGGATAAAACCCACTGGTATTTTCTACTTTCATCTGTGAATTAGAAAACCATTTGCCTCCTTGTACCATCAGTTAACAGCATTTCTCTCTATTCACTTTAGCTCTTTTTTTTTTTTCTTTTTAACACGCAGACATATGTAATAATTTAAACCACCAAGGACACAGTCAGCAAGTCTGCCTCCTGGCAGCCATCTCTTCATTCCGTTCTCCCCATGAATCTAGAGTCCTTAGCTGCTCCCTCTCTCCAAGTCCCCATCTCTGCCTCCATCTCTGGTGTCACTGCTTCTCTGGATAAAGTCTCACATTCTGCTTGTGCTCTTCTCACTTGATGATCCTAGGGTCCTTTGTTTCTGGACTGTAAGATTAACT
>NW_006408592.1:2750268-2751511 GCF_000296735.1 Chrysochloris asiatica
GCTGCAGGAGGCCTATTTCACTGGGCAAGTTGTAGAACCTCTTTTAGGTATTCCAATCAGTTATAGGCTGAAGATGGGCTTACAAGTTTTCTGTAATCATGTTTTCTGACACTCCTTTCTATGCAACTCAAGTGTACATTTTACAATGGTAGATAAGGTAAACCAATATTCATTAGGTAGTCAAGCATCTTAGTATTTCCCCTCTTCAAACTATGCCTTGATCCCTGTATCACAGAGCCCTGTTGTCCCAAAGTTGAGCATGCATCACTATTTACTTCTGTACCATTTAACCCATACAGACCTGTCTCAGTGTTCCCTTATCTACCTTGCTCTTCCCCCTTCTTGTATACTGTCCTTTCTATTACCTGAACTATGATGTGTCTGCCCCCTACCCTGTATGCTACTGTTGCCTCCCTCCACCTCCCCCATATACTTAAACTTTTCCAAAATATAGAAAAGGAAGGAATATTTGCTAACTTATTCTATGAAACCAGCATCACCTTGATATCAAAACTAGGTAAAGATACCACATACAAAAACTATAGACCATTGTCCCTCCTAGATATACAGTTGATCCTTGGACAGTACAGGAACTAGGGAGATTCCCCCTTGCTCAGTCAAAAATCTATATATAACCTTTGACTTCCCCCAAACTTAATTTCTAATAGCTTACTATTAACCAAAGGTTTACTAATAACATAAACTCTTAATTAACACATATTTTGTATGTTACATGTAGTGCTATTGAATCAGCACTGAACTGCTAACTATAAGGTCAGTGATTCAAACCTGCCAGCAGCTCCTCAGAAACCCTATTCAGAGTTGCTATGAATTGGAACTGACTCTATGACACTTAACAACAACATGTATTCTATACTGCACCCACATAAAAGTTGTGTTTTCAATAGAAGATAAAAAAGGTATTTCACAAATATTTTGAGGTTTTTACATCTGCTTGCATAACTGCAGTGACAGGTTCATGAATTTCTTTTTTTAATGATCCTTAGGCTGGACTTGTTTTTCTTGAAAAGATGGGTTAATGCAGTTACAGACTTCGGTCTGTGGTACATATCAAACAATTCAGCTTTTTCTTATAATATCATGACTTTTTCTTGCTTCGTGCAGCATCACTCATGATACTTTGTCTAGGTCATGTGGTGTTATTCAGGGTGTATAGTATTGCACTAA
The DNA here is from genome assembly GCF_000296735.1 of Chrysochloris asiatica. Lineage (NCBI taxonomy): Eukaryota > Metazoa > Chordata > Mammalia > Afrosoricida > Chrysochloridae > Chrysochloris > Chrysochloris asiatica. The sequence continues at coordinate 2,751,457 of NW_006408592.1, forward strand.
AGAAGATGAAAAATACATGAGAACTGTGAGAGATCACTTTTTATTGTGATACTCA
>NW_006408592.1:2752136-2767957 GCF_000296735.1 Chrysochloris asiatica
AAGATCAACACTCAAAAATCATTTGGGCTACTTTACAATAACTAGCAAAACTCCATAAGGAAAAAAAATACCACTTATAATAGCTCCCAAAGGTTAAAATATCTAGTAATAAACTCAACCAGGGATTAAAAGACCTATACAATGAAAACTATAAAACACTACTGCAAGAAACTACAAGTTGCTTTCATATATGGAAAATCATTTCATACTCATAGATTGAAATACTTAAAACTGTAAAAATGTTAATACTACCCCAAACAATCAAGAGATATAATATAATTCCAATCCAAATTCCAACAATATTCAAATGAAAAACCCTACAAACTTTATATGGAAAGGAATGAGACTCCAAATAGTCGAAGCAATATTGAAGGAGAACAAAACAGGAGGCTTCATACTCTCTCAAGGCTTCATACTTTCTGATCTCAAAAATGCTATATAGCCACTGTAGTCAAAAAAGTTTGGTACTGGTTCATGACAGCCACATAGACCAATGCAATAGAGTTGAGAAACCAGAAGTAAATCCATTAATCTATGGATTGCTGAATTTTGACAAGTGGATCAAAATCCTTTCAATGGGGAAGTCTCTTTACAAATAATCCTGGCAGAACTGGGGATTTATTTGTAGAAAAAGGAAACAAGATCCTTAATAAACACCATACACCAAAACTAACTCAAAATGGATCAAAGACCTACATATTAAAGCCAAAATTATAAAGTTCCTGGAACATAATATAGGAACAAAACTTTGGAACCTAGTTTTTCATTCATTGATTATCAAACATAACTACAAATACAGGAGTAACAGAAAGCAAATCAGATAACCGGGACCACCTAAAAATCACATACATATGCTTATCAAAAAACTTTGTAAAAATAATGAAAAGATAGCCTACAAATTGGAAAAAATCTTTGGGAATGAAACATCTGATAAGGATCTAATCTCTAAAATATTGTTGAAAACTTTAACAACTCAACCACAGAAAGATGAACAACATCGTTAAAAAATGGGCAAATGACCAAAGAGAACTTTCAAGTGGCCAATAAACATTTAAAAAGCTTCTATCACAGAGATGCAAATCATTACATGAGTTGTGATTTCACCCCTGCGAAAATGGAACTGATCAAAAAAACAGAAAGCAACAAATACTGGTGAGGTTGCAGGTTGATTGGAACCTTGCTCCACCAGTGATGGGATCGTAAATTGGTTTGACCACTGTGGAAAACAGTATGACACTTCCTCAAAAGCTAGAAATAGAACTACTCTGTGGTACAGCAATCCCACTCCTAGGTATGTACCATAGAGAACTAAAACCACTAACACGAGCCTGTGTTAATTGTAGCACTATTCACAATAGCAAAGAGATGGGAACAACCTAACTGCCCATCGATAGAAGAATGGATAAATAAACTGTGGTACATACAATGGAATACTATGTAGCCAAAAATAATTATAATGAGTTCTCAAAGAACACTATAATTTGGATGAAACTGGAGATTATGCTGAGTGAAATAAATCAATCACAAAAGGACAAATACTATATGATCTTGCTATTTTAAAAAAGACAAGACTATGTCTACATACAGAATGCAACATCTCTTAGTGGTTACTAGGAATGGAAGGGAAAAGGAGGATTTTTGTGTAGATGTAAGTTTTCAGTTGATTTGGATAAATCCTTCGGAGTATGATTGCTGGATCATATCAAATGACTTATATTTAGCTTTGCAAGAAACTGCCAAATTGCCTTCCAAATGACTATACCATTTTGCATTCCCAGCAATATCCTTGCCAGCATTTGGTATGGTCAAAGTTTTGGTTTTAAACTTCTGTAATAGCTGTGTAGTAGTTTTTCTTGCTTTTAATTTCCAATTCCCTAAGGAATTAATTCCACAATCCAGTGTAGTGGGTTATGAGTTGGGACATTAACTGCAAGGTTGGTAGTTGGAATCTGGTAACTGTTCATTGGGAAAAAGATGAGCCTTTCTGCTCCCATAAAGATTTGTTGTTATTCAGTGCTGTTGAGTCAGTTTTGACTCATAGTAACTATGTACAGGGTTTTTGAGGACCAGCTGGTGGGTTTGAATTTCCAACTTTGTGGGTAGCAGTCCAGTGCTTATCATACAATGCCACATCAGAAATCCTCAAAAACCCTATACAGGGTCAATATACATTGGAACTGATTCAATGACACACAACCACCATCAATAATAAATTTTATTGAGAATCTTATCATATATCATTTTCTGTTTGCTTATCTTCTTTGGTGAGGTGTCTGGTCAGATCTGCTGACTTCTTAGTCAGGTTGGTTGTTTTCCTATTATTGAATTTAAGAGTTACTTGTATTCTTTGGATACAAGTTCTTTATCAGATAATGTGTTTTTGCAAATGTTTTATCCCAACCTATGACTTGTCTTTTTGTACTCATAATAGTATCTTTCAAATACCAAAAAATCTTAATTTTAACAAAGTCCAACTCATCCTTTGTTCTTCATGAATTCTGCTTTTATTGCATCTAAAAACTCATTGCAAACCCAAGGTCACCTGTTTTCTTCTATATTATCTTTTGGAGGTTTTATAGCTTTACATTTGAAATTTAGGCCTCTGAGTTATTATTTGCGGAAGTGTAAGGTCTATATCTAGATTTATTTATTTTTCCTTATGAGGATGTATGTCCAGTTGTTCCAGCACCATTTTTTTAGGAGATTATCCTTTCTACTTTGGATTGCATTTGCTCATTTGTCAGTGATCAACTGGCTCTACCAGTGTGGGTCTGTTGCTGGACTCTGTATTTTCTTCCATTGGTCTATTTTTCTATTCTTTTTCCAGTACCACATTGTCTTGATCAATGTTGTAAGTCTTGAAGATAGGGTCAATCCTACCTTATTCTTCTCATTGTTGTGTTGGCTGTTCTGGACCTTTTGCCTTTCCATGTAAACTTTGTAATCACTTTGTCAATATTTGCAAAGTAACTTGCTGGGATTTAGATTAGGAATCTTATTTTAAAATGGACAAAATATATATTTTTGGAGGAACAAATTTTTTAAAACTATCAAGTGATAGTATGAATAGCAACCTATTAACCACTTACTTGCTGACGTTTTTCATAGAAAGAGATTGAGGTCCAACTGTTGTTGTTATTAAGTGCTGTTGAGTTGGTTCCCACTCAAAGTGACCCTGTATAGAGTTTCCAAGGAATGACTGGTGGGTTTGAACTGCTGACCTTGTGGTTCAAACTGACCTTGTGGTCTAGCCCATGATCTTACAGTGCCACACCAGCACTCCAAGATTCAGCTAAGTTACATAAATTACAAAAGATTTACACAGATTTGAAATTCAGGTTATGCTGACTCTGAATCCAGGTGTTTCCTAGTAAAATGCCTAGCTTAGAAAGTCCTTTAAGTATGTTCTTTAAACACACTCTCCAAAAATGGAAGTGTTGAGTGAAACAAAATTTCAATGGACAAGGTGAAAGTATTTATTTATGCATGTTCTTTTGGTTTGAAAAGAACTTCAAGTGACTCAATGAATGAATATGTTTTCAATACTTTTTTATTTAGGAGATGCCATGTTCTAGGTGCAGGACATACTGTGGTCAACAAAGCAGACTCAGTTACTGTCCTTATTGAACCAGAACACAAGTAGAGAAATCTATCTTTTTAAATTCAAAAGAACTTGAGATAATTGATGTGGAAATGCTCAAGGAATAAATTGTTCCTACAGATATTCACATTATTCTTTGTCATAAATAAGCACAGTTTGTGGTTCTTTTTCTTGTTCTGAATAGCTCACTATGATAGATCTATTTTAGACTTATCAAAATTAGATATCGGTCTCATAATAATTCTGTAAACATTTCTTGGTTTTCTGTAAGCTATATTCTCTTCCTGAATTCTCACCTATCAGGATCAAGTGTGATTCTCTTTTTTCATCCTTATTGTAAAAAATAAAAAAGGAGAAATTTGGCTGCTCCTTAGTTTGAAACAAATGCAGACTATAAAGTATCACACTGTGTTAATGGCAAAAATGCTGCTGAAGGGGAAAAATTATTCAGCAAGGGCCTTGAGTAAACAAGAACAAAAAAGAACGTACAATTACTATGAGTTACAGCAGATGAAGAAGAAAAGACTGTTTTAAAAACCATATTTACCCCTAGAAAATGAGAACATGTATCTATCTTAACTCTTTTTTGTAACTTTTTTTTTCTCCCAGTATGAAATTGGCTTGATCTGACTGAATGGGTGGCTCAGGTGGCAGGTAATGAGATTCAGATTCTTTCATCTCTAAACTTGTAGTTCTAAAGACCCAAAGCTATTACTCTCTGATGGGTGTTCAGTGATCTGTGTAAGATGGGTCATAGACCAGCTTCTTGAAGGCAGATAGATAGATTAGTAAAAAGCTGACAAATGGTGCAAAAGGACAATCTCATTAACTAGGTAATTAGCAATTTCATTTTTAGAGAAATCCAGGGTGACTAGGCATGGAGATTGAACTCTTAGTGTTGGACAGCAAACAGTATCACATTAACTAGGCACTATGGGAAATTTTTATTTTACTACTGCCTTAGCTGGATGCTTGTGATGGGTTGATTTTGGACTATTTAGAAACTTTTCTAAACATTTCATTAAAAGTCAAAAGAATTAAGACTTTTTAATCTTTAAAGCACATACTTCAAACAGACGCACACACTTTTTTTTTATAGTTAAAAACATAAATCTTACCATAATCTCCCAGGAGAAAACCTATTTTTACTGCATCAGCAACAAAGCTATGCTGAAAAATTTAGTATAATTTCAAGTTGATTAGACCAGTTATTTCTCTTGAACATGAGCAATTACCTAATCAAAATTTAGGAAGAATTTTTATAAACTTTTTTTTAACATATTGCATTAGCCATGTGGAGGCCATGTCTGACTTCCTCTGGCTTCACAAGGCAGATTTCTATGAAGTGGAGGTCAGACATGGCTCCACCTAATACCTTCTTTTCCCTATTCTGACCAAACATTCCTCCCACAGCACTCTCTGCTTCATATCTGGGTTCTATACTCCACTGCAATGGCCACACAGAACTCATAACAATATTTACGAATATGGGGTTTATTAGGGAAGTGATCAGGTAACAATTCAGTTTTCCATAAAAACAGTGTGATAAAATCTTCTATATCTAGAAATATAGAATCGAACCTATTATTCCATCAATGTTTGTCAAGCATCTCCTTTGTGGCAGGCACTGACAAACTTTGATATGTTTTGCATATACCATTGAACAATATGGGTTTGAACTGCCCACACCTAGTATTTCTATGTCCATTGTTTTTCATGTTGCTGGGGTTAGGTCAAATGTTGTGTGTGTCTGCTTATAATGCTGGTGACACTAATCATCTCTGCTCAAGCAGCTCACCTCTCCAGTAACTCCTAGCTCCTCACCTTTTTAGTTCCCTTAACTGGAGAGATGGACTCTTCATATGGAGGTGTGGTACATAGTTCAAAGGTCAACTGTATGCCAAAGTAATTTTATTCAATAGCATTATTTATTAAATGAATGATGAGTAGAAGACGTTCTTAAAATCTTTGCCAAGAACAGAGTATTAAACTAAACATCAAAATCCTTGGACAAGAAATTTCATCGAAGTTTTATTTTTTTCATTTGTAAAAGGAAAAGGTAAGGATTATCTCTGAATGCTGTATTAGCCTGTCTTCTAATACATGTGGGAAATACGGAAAAGAACAGCCATAGCATTTGATTAATGAACATTAGTAACCATAGTGTGTGTATATTTTAAGCAGTAACTATTAACTTCCCACCTTGGAAGATGCAGATTTTGCTGTCTTTCATATAAACTACCCTTCCCTTGGACACCTGGTGTGACACTGTAGGATCTGCACTGGACCCTGAGCCAAAAAGTCAGCAGTTCAGACCCACCAGCTGCTCCTCAGAAACGCTTTACAGGGTTTCTATGAGTTGGAACCGACTTGATAACACTTAACAATGACGGGGTAGATTTAGAGCTAAAGGTTTGATGAGAAGACAGACATTCCAGCCACGGTGTATTGCTTGAGAAAGGTTGTTGTTGTTGTTGTTAGGTGCCATTGAGTCAGTACCGACTCATAGCGAGCGACCTTAGGCACAACAGAATGAAACACTGCCCAGTCCTGGGCCAACCTCACAATTGTTGTCACACTTGAGCCCATTGACACTGCCACTTTGCCAATCCACATCACTGGGGGTCTTTCTCTTTTTTTCCGACCCTCCACCTTACCAAACATGATATCTTTCTTCAGTGACTTGTCCCTTCTGACAATATGTCTGAAGTATGAGAGATGAAGTTTGGCCATCCTGGCCTCCAAGGAGCACTCTGGCTGCACTTCTTCCAACACAGATCTGTTTGTTCTTTTGGCAGCCCATGGCACTTTCAATATTCTCCTCCAACACCATAACTCAAAAGCATCAATTCTTCTATAGTAAAAGGGTATATATGAAAGACTTTAGTGTTTTAGGGGAAATTCAAGCACAGCAGTGAGTCTGAAGAATGATGTGTGTACACAAGAGAATGGAAATTTGTATTTTAAAAACATCAGTCTTGTAACAGTGAGGAAGGTAGATTGGAAGGGTATTCTAACAGTCAGTATGCCATAATCTTGAGTTCCCCTAGAAGAACATGCCGTTTTCCTCCTTTATTCTAACTCTGATTAATCCTTCAAGTTCCAACTCAAGTTTCACAATATTTATGAAGCCTTTTCTACTTATTTCAGCCTGTCTACTCCTCCTTTCTTCTTACAGCTTTAAAACTGTGAATTATACCATGTAGTGCCTGGTGTGGTGCTGTGGGTTAACGCACTGGACTTTAAGGTTGCTTTGAACCGCCCAGTTAGTGGTTCAAGCTCACCAGCTGCTCCTCGGAAACCCTATGCGTGGTTGCTATGAGTCAGTACCAACTCAACAGCACTTAACAACAACAACAACCCAAACAGTATTTGATTATGGAGTCCTGGTGTGGCACCACAGGATAATGTACTGGACTGCAAGGTTGGCTTGAACCACAAGGTTGGTAGTTCAAACCCACCAGCCACTCTTCGGAAACCCTAAATAGGGTCACTATGACTGGACTGCACATAACAACAACTGTGCCTAATTATGTAATTTTAAACTTGCTGCGATTTTTGTTATGTGTGTGTGTCCTGAGTTCTTTTATATCATCAACAAATATACAGGCTCCTGGAAAACTACCAAAGTACTGTGTATATTGTTGTTGTTAAGTGCCATCAAGTCGGTTCTGACTCATAGGGACTCTGCGTAGGGTTTCCGAGGCTGTAAAATTCTACAGGAGCAGAAAGGCTCATCTTTCTCCAGCGGAACCACTGTTAGTTTTGAACTACTGACCATGAGATTAGCACCCTGAATCATAACAACTACACTACTGTGTATAATGTAACTTAAAAAGTATTTGACTTTTACAATATTGGTTTAAGAAATGTATAGTGAGTCTTTGTGTCCTCCTAAGTGCCACAGCTGTGACTGACTCTGATAAAATGTGAACAAGTGAGAACACAGTCTCTGTCCATCTAAGAGAGTAGGGCTCAATTTAAAACAAAACAAATAACGAATTGCATTCTTAGTAGGTACAATCAGATTTGGATTTACTTATTCCCCACAATTTAAGGAACTCATCAAAGCAATGATTCTTTAATCTCTGACTCATCAGTGGAAGAGCTGGTGAATGTCTTCATAGTGCTTCTTCTTGTGGTGGCATTTTAGTTAATAGTCTCTAACTTGACGTTTTGGGAAAGGAAGTTGCAAGAGAATACAAGAATATGTGTACTATATTTGCATTTGATCTCAAAGAGCCTTTGAGTATTTTATTATTATAAAAATATTTTTTAAAGCTGATTCAAACTTGGCAATAAAGAAGATATATTTTCAGTTTAACTATAAATTCTAGAGAACTATGAATAAAATTTGCAAGTAAATTCTAGGATAGAAGTGTAGCTAGCTTTATAATTATGAGGTACAGATTGTCATCCAAAATTAATTTAATTTCCTCATTTTCTTTTCACTTTACCAGAGCTTAGAATTTGTTTTTATGTTTATGACCAAAGCTCTCAAGATAAATTTATCATCTTTCTATTATTTAGAAATAAGTAGAAATGTATTATATGGAGCAATTAATTTTTATGCGTTTATAGGATTTCTATAAGCCAGAACCGACTCGATGGCACTTAATAACAACAATCTTATGTTGTAAGGAGCCCTGGCAACCCAGTGGATTAAGTGTTGGGCTGCTAACTGAAAGGTCAACCTCACCAGCTGCTCTGTGGAAGAAAGATCCTGTTGTCTGTTCCTGTAAAGATTTCCAGTCTCAGAAACTTTATGGAGCAATTCTGTTTTGTCCTGTGTTGTTGACTTATGGTGGTGGTGGTGTGCCGTGGCTCATAGTGACCCTGTATAGAGTTTTCAGGGAGTGGCTGGTGAGTTTGAACCTCTAACCTTGTGATTCAAACTGATCTTGCGGTCCAGTGCTTATCCTACAATACCACGCCAGAACTCCCATAGGATCACTGTAAATCAGAATGGACTTAATGACAATTAGATCCTATATTATGGGCATCACTGTATTCTTATATATCAAAAGTGCTGTTCAAACTCCGAAATGTTATCAAGGTGAGTTAGTTAACTATAGTAGAAACTAAAAGGAGCTCTGGTAGCGTAGTGGTTACGAATCGGGCTGTGAACCGTAAGGTCAGCGGTTCGAAACTACCAGCCGCTCCGCGGGAGAAAGATGAGGCTTTCTACTCCCGTAAAGATTTACACCCTCGGAAACCCTGTACAGGGTCGCTATGGGTCGGAACCGACTCGATGGCACTTAACAACAACAACAACAACATAATAGAAACTAAAGACTTCAGTAGTGATTGTTTTATTAGTTGAGTCTTCATTGATTATAATTAAATCATCATTAGCTTATATTTGTTAAGTAACTGCTAGTTCTATGATGTTGCTGGAAGTGTGATCAGAGATAATGTAGTGGATGGCTATTGGTGTTCCATACAGGTCCCCTTGGATTTCTTTTAAAAGTTTTCTGAATGCACCCATCCTCTATCTAGTGCAAGTGTTTTGAGCTAAGGTTTCACACATGGAACCTTTTCAAGATCATTGGACAATCTAAGCAGTTTCCATTTTAAATGCTCTTCCTAGCTCCTGTGGTCCCATTTGGGATGTAGCTGGTCCTTGTCTGAAACGACTACCTTGCACCGTGATTTCCCTGTCTTAGCCTACATCTGTGACACTCATATTCTCATGCTAATTCTCCTTCTGAAAGCACTTTCTGAATAAATCACATGCACATGAATACCTCGAGCTCTGCTCTAAGAATCTGTATGTTAAAGTTAATATTTGAGAAAATGAAAGAAGGTGGTTTTATTAAACATGGAAGAAGTCTTGTATTGGAAAGCATGACTATAGAGTGAGTTTTGTAGCTTTGACTGTGATTACAGGGCATGTGCTCCTAAACTGAAACTATATTTGATCTAGAAGGGACTGATTGTTGCCTAGAGGAAAGAATTTAGCAAATTGAACTTTGAACAGAGTTGTAGTAAGTTGTAATAGGTGAAAATTTTTGGTTGATGTATTTAGATTGGACAGAAATAGATATGATAAGCAGGGTGAGGTATATCAATTAATATGCATGAAAAGAAGTAAAATAATGACCAAGAGCTAAACCAGAGTCAAGATCTTTATACATGGGTATTTACCTTTGTTGCAAACATATCTAGGAATGTGGTAGAGGATATTGTTGTTGTTAAGTGATGTCAGTTCTGACCCATAGCAACCCTGTACAGGGTTTCTGAGGCTGTAAATCTTTACAGGACCTCATCTTTCTCCCATGGAACAGCTGGTAGTTTTGAACTGGTGACCTTAAGGTTCACAGCCATTATTTGTAACCACTACACTACCAGTACCAGATCATACAGGTGGTAAAACTATGAAATTTTCTTAGCTATTACCAAACACCTTGAGGGAATGATTTGCTGGGTCTGGGGCTCAGGACCATAGTCTCAGGAGACACTATGGCCAATTGGCATAACATAGTCCACAAAGACAGTTTTCTACATCCTACTTTTGTGAGTAGTGACTGGAATTTTAAAAGCTTATGAGTGGTCATCTATGGTGCAACTATTGGTCTCTTGCTGTGTGGAGGAAAGAAGAGTGATGGAATTTGAAGATGCTTGGAGTCCATTTGTTCAGTGGACTACTGGAACACATGAATCTCAGGCTCCACAGCTTTGAGACTAGAAGCAGATAGTGCCTGACTACCACTACCAGTTATTCTGAAATGAACCACATTAGAAGGTCCTGGATAGAGTGGGAGAAGATGTGGAACAAAACTTAAAATTATATAAAAGGCAATGCTTACTGATCAGAAAGAGATAAGAAGCTGAGACTATGGCTGGAGGTCACCCTTAAGGTCTGGGACTGAACTCACCCTTAAGGTCTGGGACTGAGCTCAGTTTTCATCCCAGCCTTAGAGAGGTATATGGAAGGTGGGTGGGACACAGCAACACTAGTAAGATGTGCTCACCATGAAACTGTCAACTATTCAAGCTCAAAGGGTAACATTTACCTAAGGACAAAGTTCAGAAAGGTTGGGAAAGAGGATGGAATGGAAACAAGAATCACAGGGAGGAAATGGAATAACTGATATTGCATGGAGAGGATTTGTATTATTTGTGAATATAAAGCCAATGATCTGCTCTGTAAACCTTCACTCAATTCATAATAAAAGTTTACTTAAAAAAAAAAAAATCAATTCCATCCTTCTAATTGCTCAAGCTAAAAAAAAATGGATTTATTTTTCTCTCATATTCTTCATTCTTGTCCATCATCCAATTCTCTTGACTCCTACTTTCAAAATAAGACTCCAACCACTCCTTATTACCTTGCCCACTCTTACTAATTCAAACCATCATCATACTGAGTAGTCTTGCATGCCCACTAGTTTCTTATTCACTACACAGAAGCCAGCGGAATGCTTTAAATTGGAAGACAGATCATGGCATTTCTCTAAACACATTTCCCAATGATTTCATTCACTATGAGGAAAATCTCAAGTTTTAAAGAATTTGCCCCCACATTATGTTCCCAGCATCTTTTATCGTATTTTTTCCTTTGCTTATTCTGCTCCAGCCTGTCTGGCTTTTTGCTTATTGTCAAATATGCATAGCATGTTCCTGCCCCAATGGGTTTTAAATTTCTGTCTCTTTTCCCAGAATATATTTCCCCTAGAATGGATTCTTTCTTTCCTTTTTCCAGGTGTTTATCCAAATTTTAACTCATTATTGATCACTTAATATAGGATATTATCTCATCACTGTTCATCCTTTTCCCCATTTTATTTTTCTCCAAAGCATTTGTCACTATCTGAGTTATATATTTTGTTCATTTAATTACTGCATTTCCCCTCATACTTGAATGTAAATTCCATTAGAATATGAACTCCATTTATTTTCATTAAGAGACTTTCCTTCAAGACACAGAGGATACTGTTTAAATAGGTTGTATAATGTAACTCTCTAATAAAAGCATTTATGTAGCATGCATCCAGGATTACATAAGTATTTGCATTGTTATAAGCCCTGTATTTCCCCATATATTGTTGTTGAACAAATAGGTACATCTTTTTATTTAGAGAAACTGCATGGTGGAGAAGTAAAAATGCTGAATAAAGATCTGTGTTTTAAATCCAAGACTGGTACTTACAGGTTCTGGAAATTTAGGCAAAACATTTAATTTCTCTGAGTTTTAGCTTTATTATCTGTAAAATACAGCTGCTGGACTAGATAAATTCTAAGGTCCTTTTTTCGAATTGATGGCAGTGAGTTGAGTTCTAGTCCTAAACAATGTCCATGTTTTAAAAGTCTTCTTTCTTTTGGTTCCCAACTCTTTCATGGATGTTTAATTCCCAGCATATGGTAAAGTGTCTGCAGAATGATACTGAGGGATGCACTCTGTAAGGTGGTAGGTCCTTATAGTCAATAGCTTATTAAATTAAGTCTACAAATTTAATGGCCCATAGGACAAACATTTACAAAATACACAAGAGGCCATGAGAACATGATTTAAGAACTGTCTCTGTCTACATCTAGGTCATGCACATTTCTTGGTGTGATGGAATGAAGCGTAATGGAGTCCACCAATGATACCGTAGTGGTTACGAATCGGGCTGCGAACCTTAAGGCCAGCAGTTAGAAACTACCAGCAGCTCTGCGGGAGAAAAATGAGGCGTTCTACTCCTGTAAAGATTTACAGCCTCGGAAACCCTGTACAGGGTCGCTATGGGTCAGAACTGACTCGACGGCATTTAACAACAACAACAACAAAATTGCCAAGATATGAACTTTGACTTAAGAGTAATTTAAAATCACAACTACTTAGAAATAAACAAAAATATGGTGTCGGTTCTCCAGCTTTCAAGCTGCAGTTGAGGTTGCCAGACGCATATAGTATTTTAAGACTAACTCCGTAGGTGCTAGAGAGTACAAACAGTGTTACTGTGCTGAATATATTATTTAATGCACGTTAGACTTTCTCCATGAATGATGCCTCAGTGACCTCTCTTGGCAGGTTAGTTGCTTCTTCCTTGATAATTTCCAAACCACTCAGGCACTGTTTTCCATTTTCTTCTCTTGTGCACAGTACAGATGTTATCTTCTTAAAGCATGAGCTTTATAATTCAACACAGATTGCTGAAAGTGTACCTAGAGGTTTTCCTTCAACATACAGAATATACTATTTAAATAGATTGTATAATGTAGCTCTCTAATGAAATCATTTATATAGTGTGCATACAGATTTATATAAGTATTTGTACTGTTATAAAGAAGTGGAGAACATCACAATGAAAGAAAAACCTATTAGAACATTCTATAAATTTAATGGCCCATAGGACTTATTCTCCAAGGTTACTGCTATTAAACTCCAATATTAACTATTTTAGATGGGTCTATAAAAGAAATTGTTATTTCCAACCTACTTTTGTGGAAAAAAAAAAAAAAAAGATTTAAAAGATATTCCTGAATTTTTTCATTACTATTTAAGGCCATAAGCCTTTGTGGTTTGGAATTATTAAGAAATGACATATTATATGGTTTTATTTTGGGTTTAAAGGAATTGCTTAACTGTGCATTATCTTAAAGGAGGGAATATATAAAAGGAAACAGATCATTAAGTAACAAATGGAGTAATTTGAAGCATATCATTTTTTAAATATAAAAATCAAAATGTAATTAATAATTTGAGGTATTCCTTGTTTGAAATAACTTGCTATCATCTACAAAATAGTGGAGAGTAGCTTGTGTTGCATTTGTTAATAATGACTTTTTTTGTGGATAAAATAAATAGTAGTCAATGATTATACAATCATTTATATAATATGATAAACTTTAATATCCTGAATCTATAATTGTCATGGATTCTAAATGTCAGTAGTGGCTCTGATTGGTAATGCTATGTAGCGGCTTGCCAAAAGGTGAAGTTGGTTGGTGGAAGGTAAAGATACTGTAATTATGTTGTTGTTGTTAAGTGCTGTCGAGTTAATTCTGACCCATAGCAATTATGTTGTTGTTATTAAGTGTTGTCCAGTCGATTCTGATCCATAGTGACCCTATATAGTGTTTCCAAGCTGGTGAGCTTGAACTACCAACCTTGCCATTCAAATGACTTTTCAGTCTGACGCATTAGACTACAGCACCACACCAGTAATTATGTTGCTCAACGTTATTTCCTTATGATCTCTTTTTAAGTTCTGTATCATAAAATCTTTCCGTGTTTAAAAAGAAATCTGTTTTCTGCCAAAATTTCTCTGTCTCTAATCTTTTCCAGTTCATTTTTTCCCCCCTTCCATATCTGTCCCCCTTTCTGTCTCCTTATATTTCAAGTAAGTACAGCTTCCAAAGTCTTTCAGGAAGCATTTTATCAGATTATAGATGATGGAAGATGACAGCATGGTCTAGATAAGAATGACTGATTTGTTTTTCTGTACAGTGTCCTAGGGTGTCTAGAGTGTACTTCCATACATACTTCTCAATGGTCATTAGCATTGACAAACTGTTTATAGCATAAATCTTGTGGTAGAGCAATAACAGAGTCTGCTTGAAACAAAAAATAAAGAAATTTTATTGTGGTGGTAGTGCTGTATGATCAGCACTGGTCCGAGAACTACAAAGTTGACAGTTCAAACCCACCAGCAGCAAATCAGAAACCCAATACAGGGTCGTTATGAGTCAGACTCAACACTACAGCACTCAACACAACGGCATTGAGAGGCAAAGCAATTGGCAAATTGGGTATCACAAAGTCCAGAGGATTCTGAATGAAGTGATTCAAAGAAGAGACAGTTGATATATATAAGAAAATACAACGAAGTACAGTAAAAATTCAGTAATTGAATTACATGTAGGTAATGATTACAAAACTAGGTGATGGTACATCTGATTGGTAGGAGATGACATGGGTTGTTAACATTTTTTTTTAATTACAAAGTAGTCATTAAATTTGATGCTTCTGACCTCGTAACTATCATGAGATCTTGCTTGTGTGACTACAGGGAGGATATGGGTAAATTTAAGGTTTATACTGAGTAAGCTTCTTTTCTGAAAATTGTTTTGGACTCAGCTTCCTAAGTAGCAAGCAAAAACTTTTAAGTAAGCAACTGATAATTGTTCTCTACAATTGTTTACCAGGTAATTTTCTCAGGTACAGTGGAGACTTACAATAATGACAGTCTACATCCCTGATGCAGAGGTACTGATTTAAATGCACTTTTAGTCTGACACCTTAGCACAACCATCTTCTCATGTTTGAAGTCCTAAGTTAATATGGGAGCTCTTAGTTTACTAGGTTTATTTTACTCGATTCTGTTTCGTTAGCGCTTGATAAATATTGATCAGAAGTCTCCGGTTCTCAAATGGCAATTTCTAAGGAGTGATTGACTTGCCTTGGAAAGCTGTATCAGCCATTTAGTCTACTGAAATTCCATTAGCATAGAAACAATGAGTTCTCCAGTTCAGTGATCTCTTAGGTTTTCCAATGTGCTGGCTTATTTCACATACAGTTGATCTTAAAATGATACATTTTATAAAATTGGCAAGTTATTAATAATTCACTCAGATTAAATGGTGCTTCTCCTGTTATTTATTTACTTCAGTCTTTGTTGAGTCTCTAGAAATATTAGGGCGATAATGGGAGCCTCCTAAATGCTCAATCCTTTCCTTGGAGAATGGAAACAAATGTAGACTGTGCTTCCCTAGCATCATGCACTTAACAGATTTTCTTTAAATACCAGCTTGTCTTGACCTCAAGGCCATTAAATCCTTCACAGCAGATCCTTGAATTTTTTTAAAGTGTTTTATTATGAATTATATGATAGTTTACATGGGAGAACATTAGTTTTACATTCATTCTATCGTACATCGTATCATTGCCATGGTTACAATTCCCTCCATGCATCATCATCCAACCAAAGGGTATACCCTACAAGCCTGCCCCCTACACTACTTATCTGGATTTAAAGTCCCCAGTTGCTCCATCGCTCCACTATTGTCTCTGCCTCCATCTCGGGCATCACTGCTTCTCTGGGTAGGTTCCTGCTCTTGGCTCTTCTCCGTTGATGGTCCTAGGGACCTCCGCTCCTAGACTGAAAAGTTATTCCCTCCCTTCCTTGCTATAAAATGTCTACCTTTACATTTCCAACCTTTACAATCAGTCCTGATAACAGTTATTCACTATTGTATCACAAAAGACCCATCTGTATTTCATTTCATCAGCTCT
>NW_006408592.1:2774797-2780885 GCF_000296735.1 Chrysochloris asiatica
AGCTGGTATTGGTTCTTGCCTGGGTTTTGGTGTTTTATAGAGTGTGATTGTAGCTTGGCTATATGGCAGCGGTTGCTGACTCTTCTTGTGTAATATAGGGAGACAAAGAGTTCTCCAAAGGCAGAAGGGGTTCTATATAACAGCAAAACAACACCAGTCAGGTTAAAAAAGAAAAAGAAAAAGAACAAAACAGCACCAACAAAAATAAGCGCTGACTGAATACTGCAGTCTTTAATCTCAGAAAAGGGGGAGGAGGGAGAGAAGAAAAAGAGGGGGGAAAAAAAATCTGTAGCTTAATATAAGTATGTCTTTAATGTCCTAAGTTCCCGCCTTCAAAGCTGCCCAAGAGATTTTGCCTGTAAACTCTCTTTCAGACACTCTTCTCTTTCCCTTGATAAAGAACAGAACAAAAAGGAAACATATCAGCGCCTCTCCTTGGGCTGAGTATCTGTGCGCATTTGTGGCAGACAAACCCACCAGCGGTGAGGGTGGGGGGTGGCAACTCAGCTCCGGCTCTCCCTCTATTCACCAGAATGGAGGTGGGCAAACAGTGAGCACACCAATTACCAGATACCAAAGAAAATCAGAGCAAAGCAAAACTGACAAAGTATATTGTCCACCTTTGTACCAAGGTTCCTGCGGTGTTTTTCCGTGGTGTTTCTGCAGCCCCTGTTTCATCCCGCCTCTTGGTTCACCCAGGATGTTGGCTCAAGCCTCCAAGCCTGGCCCGGCCGATTCAAAAGTACATGATTTTTTACTTCAGCTCCAAACTCCACAAGCTATAAGCCTTCAAACCTTTAAAATATTCCTATCTGGTTCCGAGTTTTGGAGCTCTGCCCTGGCTCTGCTTTGCTTGGTATTCTGTGCTATTGCTGGCGGCGACCTTCACTGTGCCTCCACCCTAGCCACCATCAAGCCCCCAGATCCTTGAATTTTTTCTTTCATTTTCTTCTGACCCACTGTCTGTCAAATACTGAACAAACATGTTTTTGGAGCAATCAATTATATCATCCAGCTGCTTTCGAGCTGTGTCCCAGCCATGTCCCAGCCACCTCCTTATTTGGGATTTCTATGACTGATTTAGATGTTTGGGTTTATGCTGTTCATTTTCAATTCTTTGGTCTACCTAGAAATCAAACTGGAGAAGGTAGAAGGTTGGTTGCTTAATGTATTGGGCCATTACTGAACCATTTCAATGGTTCTATATTACTTTACAATAGAGACCAAAATGTGACCCTTACCCACTTCTAAGCTTTATACCACGTGCTCTTCTCATACTTGCTGCTAGGCCTTCTTTCAGGTTCTCAAACAAACCATATACTTTCTTGCCTCAGAACTTTTGAACATACTATTTCTCCTGCCTGCATTATTATATCTCCTTATTTACTGTCCCAGTAATGCCTCCCTTTATCTTGCTATTCAATCTTTAGATCATTTAGAAATGCAAGAAAGCCTTTCCTGAACCCTAGAATCGATCAGGTTTCCAAGTTGTGATTGTGAGATATATATATATTAATCTTTATTTTTACATTGCACTTATTAGTGTTGGCATTTTTAAAAGTATTTACTTCTTTAGTTTTGATCTCCCTTAAGACTGTAAGCTCCAGGAGGGTGTGTGCCACGTGTAATTTTTTTTTTTTTTTACCATTTTATCCTCAGTGTCTTTATGTAGTGCCTACTCAAACCAACTGCCATCAAGTTGATTCTGACTCATAGCAACCCTATAGGATTTCTGAGACTAAATCTTTACAGGAGCTTATAGCTTCATCTATCTTCCATGGAGTGGTTGGTGGTTTTGAGCTACCAGCCTTGCAGTTAGAAGTCCAGTGCTTATCATACAGCACTGCCAATGATCCTGGCACAGAGAAAATACTCTTTAATATTAGTTAAAAATATAAAATCCAGTTGTATTCTTCTTGTTTGCTCTTTCTGACAAAAATTATTTCATAGTGTTCATGGCACTGTAGCATAAGTACTGCACTGTTAACCCTAAGGTCAGTGGTTCAAACCCACCAGCCACTCCTCGAAAACACTTAACGGGGTTGCTATGAGTAGGAAACAACTCAACATAACTTTGTTAAGTGCCATCGAGTAATTTCTGACCCATAGCAACCCTGTGTAGAGTTTCCGAGGAGCAGCTGGTGAGCTTGAACAACCAACCTTGCAGTTCAAACCGGCTTTGCAGTCTGCCGCATTAACCCACAGTGCCACACCAGGACCCCACACATAAATTCAGTGGACGAGCTCTGTATACAGGTAGTGTTAAATTCATTGCCCTGTCCCAATTCCCAGCTGTAACCCTTTTAGCCTGTGCCAACGGAGACATTGGTTGAAAGTAACAAATAGGCACAAGGAAGAAGAAATATTTTTCCTTCCTTTTTCTCCTGCATCATCTATAAAGTTTACTCATTTCCCTTTCTTGTCGCTTTCTATACACCCACTGTGCCCCATAGCCATGCCATATTGAAGTTTTGAGGCAAGATCTCAGCTCTAATGTTATTCCCACCTAGTAGGGACAATGATACCAGATATTCTGAAATATAAATTTTGTAATTCTGGCCACCTTAGGCCCTAATAACTGATTATCAGGATAGCTCAAATTAGTATTTCACTTATAGAATTTAGTCCTTCTCATTTATGAAGAACTATTTGTACATAAAACTAACAGGAAAATTGACTATACTAATGAAATTGAGAATAGCCATTTTAGAACAAAAACTCAACTAATGATAAACAAATATCTGTTAAATAATATTCATTTATTTACTGTATTTATAGATGTATCTCATTGAATCCACACTTTTTTTCTGCTTTCTAATACTTTTTATTATAACTTCTTCTGTTAGACCTGTTCATAGCTCAAGCCTAGCTAATAAGTGATGAACAGTATTATGATTCTTTACTTTGAGTTTTCTCTTGTGTGAATTGGCCTAAATAGTCCTCATATAGGGGAGGGATATGCTGAGCATTGGCAAAGAACTTAGTGGTAGGATGCAAGTACCTTGAGGATAAACAGGAGAACCTTTACCCTGACTAGGAAACATTTAATGTATCCCAGAGCAGAGGAACCCATGGGAGTCCCCATGTTTTTCCAAATTTGGCACTGTTCTTCTGACTGTGGAAGTGAAAAGTCAATTTTTAAATATCCTGAATGGTTTTCTGGAGGAACTATGAAACAAGGTGACACACCTCTACTCGAAAGAATGCTAGTGAACTGGCATCTCTAATAGACAGTTAAAGTGTAAGCAATTTTGGTACTAAAGAAATATGAGAACTGTTTTAAAAAGTGACCTATGCCCATCTTGAGCTCCTGGTGTGGTGCTGTAGGATAAACACTGGACTGAGAACCACAAGGTTGGTGGTTCAAATCCATCAGCTGCTCCTTGGAAACTCTGTACTGTGTTGCTATGAGTCTGAAACAACTAGATGGCACTTTAACAACAACAGTCTCATCCTAGGCTCACATGCTTACATCTCTGATGCTGGGACCTGATGCATGAGGCTCACCTTTGCCCCCCTTATTAAAGACCATGCCTGTACCAGAATGTGTAGCAATCCAGGAGTCCAGGAATATGTATTGACTGATGTAGTGCTGCAGGATCAGCACTGGACTTCGAATCACAGGATTGGCAGTTCAAACCCAACTCCTCCTTGTAAATCCTATATAAGGTTGTCATGGGTTGGAATCAACTCAATGACACTTAACAACAACATTATAAAGTAGAAGTCCTGGTGTGGCACTGCAGGGTAAGCACTGGACCTCAATGTCGGTTTGAACTGGAAGGCCAGTGGTTCAAACTTTCCAGCCACTCCTTATAAGGCCCATACAGGGCCGTTATGAGTCAGAACCAACTGGATGCACTTACCACCACCACCACCACCAATACTGTAATCTTGCCCTAGGTTATAAAGAATTGGTTCATGCTACTGCTGAGTACTTGTGCTGTCTTCGCTATGTCAGAAGTGAGTGTACCCAGAAAGTCATTGTAGATGGAGTAGTGTTTTACCAACCCGGTTGAAGATTCTTTTACACAGGATAGGATGGTAAGACAGGGATGGATGAGGAAAACCTTGTTGTTAAGTGCCATCGAGTCAGTCCCACCCATAGTGACCCTATATAGGGTTTCTGAGGAGCACCTGGTAAGATTGAACCAGTGGCCTAGTGGTTCAAACTAACTTTGCATTCCAGTGCTTTACCCCACATTTGTTGTTATTAAGTGTCATTGAGTCGGTACTGACTCATAGTGACCTTATGCACAAGAGAATTCAACACTACCCAGTCCTGTGCCCACCTCATAATCGTTGTTACGCCTGAGTCCATTGGTGCTGCCACTGTGCCAATCCATCTTGTTGGGTGTCTTCCTCTTTTTCTGTGACCTTCCATTTTACCAAACATGATATCCTGCTCTAGTGACTGGTCCCTCCTGACAATATGTCCAAAGTATGAGAGATGAAGTTTTACCATCCTGGCTTCTAAGGAGCACACTGGCTGTACTTCTTCTAACACAGATCTATTTGTTCTTTTGGGATCCTATGGTACTTTGAATATTTTCCTCCAACACCATAACTCAAATGCATCAACTTCTCTACAGTTTTCCTTATTCACTGTTCAACTTTCGCATGTATGTGAGGTTACTGAAACTACCATGGTTTGGGTGAGGCACACCCTAGTCCTCAAACTGACATCTTTGCTCTTCCACACTTCGAAAAGGTCTTGTGCAGAAGATTTGCCTAATGCAATGTGTCGTTGGGTTTTTTGACTTCTTCCATGAGTGTTGATGTTTGACCCAAGCAAAATGAAGTCTTTGACAACTTCAATTTTATTTTTACATTGATAAGAATGTTGCTTATTGGTCCAGTGGTAAGGATTTTTGTTTTCTTTACATTGAGATGCAACTCATACCAAAGGCTTTGATCTTAATCTTAGTCTTTCAAGTCCTCTTCACTTTCAGCAAGCAAGGCTGTGTCATTTGCATATCGCAGGTTGTTGATGAGTCTTCCTCCAATCCTGATGCCATGTTTTTCTTCATATAATCCAGCTTCTCAGATTATCTGATCAGCATACAGATTGAATAAGTATGGTGAAATAATACAACCCTAGCACACTTTCCCTAATTTTAAATCATTTGGTGTTCCCTTGCTCTATTCGAGTAACTGCCTCTGCTTGGTCTATGTACAGGTTCCTCAGGAGTACAATTAAGTGTTCCAGAATACTCATTCTCCACAATATTGTCCATAGCTTGTCATGATCCACTCAACCAAAAGCCTTTGCACAGTCAATAAAGCACAGGTGAACATCTTTCTGTTATTCTATGCTTTCAGCCAAGATTCATCTAATGTCAGTAATGATATCCCTCGTTATACACACTCTTCTGAGTATGACTTGACCCTCTGGAAGTTCTCTATATTACCTTTTGTAAAACTTTACTAGCATGGGATATAAATGGTATTGTCCCATGATTTATGCATTCTTTGGGTCACTTCTCTTTGTAGCGGGCACAAAAAGAGATCTCTTCCAATCAGTTATCCAGGTAGTTATCTTCCAAATTTCTTGGCATAGATGAGTGAGTGCCTCCAGTGCTGCATTAGTTTGCTAAGATTTCTATTTGTATTCCATCAATTCCTAGAGCCTTATTTTCTGTCAGTGTCTACAGTGTAGCTTGGACTTCTTCCTTCAGCACCATCAGCTTTTGTTCATATACTACCTCTTGAAATGGTTAAATATCAACCATTTCTTTTTGGCACAGTGACTGTGCATTCCTCCCATTTTCTTTTGATGCTTTGTGCGTCATTCAATAATTTACCCAGAGAAGCCTTCAGTACCATAAATCGAGGCGTGGATTTTTTCTTCAGTTCCCTCAGCTTGAGAAATGCTAAGCGTGTTCTTCCCTTTTGGTTTTCTAACTCCAGGTTTTGTATATTTTGTTATAGTATTTGACTTTGTCTTCTCAAACTGACCTTTAATAGTTTCTGTTCAGCTCTTATGCCTCCTTACTTCTTCCATTTGCTTTAGCATCTCTATTCTCAAGTTTCAGAGCTTCTTCTGACATCCATTTTGGTCTTTCCTTCTTTCTTGTCTTTTTAATGA
>NW_006408592.1:2782975-2786838 GCF_000296735.1 Chrysochloris asiatica
TAATTTGATTTCTGTGTGTTCCTTCTGCTGAAGTACATGTGCATAGTAGTCTTTTATGTTGCTTAAACCACACTTAGTACATGTTAATACTGGAGAAGCTAGCAACATAGCCAGAAGCAATAATGCTATGCCCAGATACTCCTGGGGTATAAAGCACTTGAAATTTTGTTCTCTAGCTAAAGCAAATGGTATAAATGAGGAAAAATAAGAGCTGAACAGAAAATTTCAAATGGCAGCTAGAGAAGACAAAGTCAAGTACTATAAAGAAATGTGCAAAGACCTAGAGTTAGAAAACCATCTCAGCATATATTAAGCTGAAATAACTGAAGAAAAATTTCAGGCCTTGACTGCAATATTGAAGGATTCCATGAGCAAAATATTGAATGATGCAGAAAACATCAAAAAGAAGATGGAAGATATACACAGGGAGGGGATGATCACTGTTCAGTCATTTCAAGAGGTAGCTTATGATCAAGAACCAATGATACCTAAGGAAGAAGTCAACGCTGCACTGAAGACATTTGTGATAAACAAGTCTCCGAGTATCATTAGAATACAAACTGAAGTCTTTCAAAAAGCTGATAAAACACTGGATGAGGCACTCATTCATCTATGCCAAGAAATTTGGAAGACAGCTACCTGGCCAACCAATTACAAGAGATCCACACTTGTGCCCCTTCCTAAGAGACACAATGGAATGTGGAAATCATTGAACAATATCATTAATATCACATGCAAATTAAATTTGTTGAAGATAATTTAAAAATAGCTGCAACAGTATATGGATAAGGAATTGGCAGAAACTCCAACCACATTCAGAAGAAGACATGGAACAAGGGATATCATTGCTGACACTGATGTCTGATGGATTTCTACTGAAAGCAAAGAACACCAGGAAGATGTTTACTTATGCCTTATTGACTATGCAAAGGCATTTGACTGTGTGGATCATGCCAAGCTATGGATAGCATTGTGAAGGGTGCATATTTCAGAACACTTAATTGTGCTCATGAGGAATCTATACATAGACCAAGAGGCACTCATTCAAACAGAACAAGGGGATACTGTATGGTTTAATATCAGGAAAGGTGTGTGTGTGTGCCAAGGCTGTATTATTTCACCATACTTATTTAATCTGTATGCTGATAAAATAATCTAAGATGTTGGATAATATGAATAACAACAAGGCATTAGGATTGGAGGAAGACTCATTAACAAATCATCATCAAAAAGAGGACTTAAAATACTTACTGATAATATTAAAGACCACAGTCTTTAGTATGGATTGCACCTCAGTGTAAAGAAAAAAAATATTCTTGCAAATGGACCAATAAGTAACATGACAAATGGAGAAAAGATTGCACTTGTCAAAGACTTCATTTTGCTTGGATCCACAATCAGCATTCATGGAAGCAGCAGTCAAGAAATCAAAAGACATATTGCATTAGGCAAATCTGCTGCACAAAAAGACCTCTTTAATGTATTCAAGAGCAAATATATCAGTTTGAGAACTAAGGTATACCTGACCTAAACCATGGTTTTTCAATAGTCTCATATGTAGATGAAAGTTAGAAAGTCTGTAGAAGAATTGATGCAATTGAATTATAGTACTGGAGAAGAATATTGAAAGTACCATGAACTGCCAGAAGAACAAACAAATCTGTTTTGGAAAAAGTACAGCCAAAATACTTTTTTAAAAGTCAGAATGGCCAGACTTCATCTCTCATACTTTGGACATAATATCGGGGGGAGCAGTCCCTTGAGAATGACATATGTTTGGTAAGGTGGAGAATTAGTGAAAAAGAGGAAGACCCCAACCAGGTGGAATGGCAGAGTGGCAGCACGGATGTGAGGATGGTGCACGCCCAGTCTGTGTTTCATTCTGCTGAGTATAGTAGGAATGGACTCAATAGCACCTAACAACAACAACAAAGCACTTGAGACAGCAGGGAACTCAATGAACATCTTGCTAATGACCTATTCCCTATTGCCAGTGATGAGTTATTCTCATTCCCTTAAGAGTTTTTATCAGATGGGGGATCATAACAACTTTGGTGTTGTGTTGTTACGTTCTGCCCAGTCAGTTCTGATTCACAGCTACCCTGTGTAGTGTTTCTGAGGAGCAGCTGGCGGTTTGAACTGCCGACTTTGTAGTTCACAGTCCAGTGTTGGTCCTATAGTGTCATACCAGGAGTCCTATCAATTTTAGTATACTTATATAATACAACAAGGAGCTCTGGTAGCATGGTGGTTATGAATCAGGCTGTTAACCTCAAGGTCAACAGTTTGAAACTAACAGCTGTTCCATGGGAGAAATATGAGGCTTTCTGCTCCTATAAAGAGTTATAGCCTCGGAAACCCTGTTCAGGATCACTATGAATCAGAACTGGCTCCATGGTACTGAAGAGAAACAATGTAAAATACAGCAGAGCCCTGGGTGGCACTGTGGGTTAGGCATCAGGCTGCTAACTGCAAGTTTGGCAGTTCAAACCCACCAGTTGCTCCATGGGAATAAGATTAGTCTGTCTGTACCCTAAAAGATTTGCAGTCTTAGGAACTGTAAGGAGTGGGTCTACTCTGCCTTACAGGATCGCTATGAGTTGGAATTGACTCTATGGCAGTGGGTTTGGTTTGATTTACTATAATGCACACTTTACACATACCTCAGGTCCTCACAACAACCCTGAAAGGTTGGAATCTCAGGTTTTCATGGCCTATCATAAACCCCAAACACCAATCTCGTTACCTTGAATAATTCTTTATTTCCTAGGTTTACATGAAATACCACCAAACAGGTGAGATCTGACTTCTGGAATAGCCACTAGGCTTCTAATCTGAAGCTATAAGTACTGAATTTTCCAAAAAGATGCTTTATTAGCAGTAATTTTGAGTTTGCTTAATTTTTTGATCATGTCATATACAAATATTTTAGATTCATGATACTGAAAAAGAAACCCCAAAACAAATCTTGTTGATGTTTTTATCTCTTATTTTAAAAGGCAGTGTTAATAGCTTTCATATGACTTAGCACAGAATCTGAAATATTGTAGGTTTTCAATAATTGTTTCTTGAGTGAAGGAATGGTAATGATATCAGGCCACTGAAATCTGGAAGCAAATCTGTTTTTGTTAGATTATTTCTTTGGTCCATTTCTTAAGCTTTTTATAAAGTTCCTACTTTTGCTATTGAAATTTTAAACCCAGAGAGAGTTGCTTGTGTTATTTAAGTTTTTCAGGATTTCTATTGACTTCTTGTTATAGATCAGATTGATTTTTAAATTACTTTGGAGAGATCCAATGAGTTTTACAATTGAGGTCATACATTTGCAGGGAGGTATTATCCCAGTAGGATCTTAGTTATTACTCAAGATTTTCCAGCTGCTGAGTACTAAAAACATCAACTAAAAAGAGATATCAGCAAGCCCACACCAACAAACAGCAAACAAGTAATACATTCTTTTATCTTCAGAGATGCTACAGTTTGCAGAAAGACAATAGAGACATTCACATCTCACTGTTAGCTATTTAGTAGCCATTGTAAAGATTATCTTGTACTTCTCTCCGTGCAGCACCCCTGTTGGGTTGCTTTTACATGAAAAACATTGTAAGCACCTTTCCTGTGTGATAGAGACTTATAGTTGTTAAGTGCCCTCAAGCAGGTTCTGAGCCAAAGTGACCCTCTATAGGGTTTCCAAGGAGCAGCTTGTGAACCACAGGCCTCTGGGTTCAAAGTGGACTTTGCAGTCCATTGCCTTAACCAACAAAGCCACACAAGGACTACTGATAGAGACTATGTTGTTGTTGTTGTTAAGTGCCTTAGAGTCGATTCTGACCCATAGCAACCCAGTATAGGGTTTCCAAGGA
>NW_006408592.1:2787438-2788590 GCF_000296735.1 Chrysochloris asiatica
ATGAATCGGTACTGACTCGCTGGCACCTAACAACAGCAACAAAATATTATGTTATTTTAGTCTCTCATTCTACTTATATATCCATATCAATATCTTTTCATTTCCTAGGAAATTGTGTAAATTGATCTGTCCTTATGTTACCGGAGTTTCTCTGAAGGAGTTGCCAACCCACGATTGTAACACAGGAAGGGCTGTATTATGCTAGCACGTGGCTCAGAGGACTCATATACAGAGGCTGAGCCCTGTCTTCCCTTTGTGAGGATATTTTGTAGGAAATAGGGGTGCATACATAAGTTTATTTGGAATTGATTAGCAGGGGCCAACAGCTTCACGGGACTGCCTGGGATTGGTTGGTTCAAACATATAGTGGGGAAGGATGTATGAGCATGCAAGCAAGCAGTTACAGAAGCGGAAACAGGTAAACATTAGCTTGGAGCTCTGTTCCTTCCCAGAGGTGGGTCAGAAACAGTAGACTAGCCTGGTTAATCAGCTGAGGCTGAGGTGGTCTGTTGCCTATTTCCTGGAATGTGAACTTTGCTCCAGGAATGAGCAATGAGCCTGGGGGACATGGGGGCCAGTGCCTATTTCTGCAGGCCTGTCTGCCTCACTTACATTAGTTATTACTAACTGCTGTAACAGATAAACCCCCAAATCTCTAGTTTAGGCAATAAACTATATTATCGGTTCATGTCAAAGTCTGATGTGGGTGAACATGGTGAGATGGCTTTCCATGAAGAAGGACTCTAGTACTTAGACTTCTTTCTTCTTCTTCTCCTTATTTCTGTCTTCACTTAGCTCGGCTTCTTACATTTTATGACTCTGCAGACTTCAATACTTTGTTTCTCAAGGTCATCCTCTGTGTCACTTCCACAGAAAAAGGGCAATTACTGTGAAAGGCTATTAGTGGGCAGGTCAGAAAGTGCATACAGCACTTAGGTTTAAAGTCAGTTACATGGTCACAACTAAATAACTACAGGGAGGCCCAGAAGGATGGCCTGTCTGTGTGTGTAGGAGCATTTGGGTGACAACAATCCTGGTGTGGTGCTATAGGATAAGTGCTGGACAGATAACCTCAAGGTCGGTGGTTCAATCCCACCAACTGCTTCTTGGAAACTGTATACAGGGTCGCTGTGAGTCAGAACTGACTGGATG
>NW_006408592.1:2788950-2790462 GCF_000296735.1 Chrysochloris asiatica
GTTCAAACTCACCAACTGTTCTTTGGAAACCCTGTGTAGGGTTGCCATGAGTTGGAACCAATTTGACAGCCCTTAACAACAACAACCCTCTAACACTGCTAACTACAAGGTTGGTGGTTTGGAAATCCTCTTTGGTCATGATCAGTTAGAATCTTCTAGTGCTCTTAACAACAACAACAACAACAACCCTCTAGTCAGCAATTTATCCTTCCTTCATCTCTTACCCCTGGTGACCATCAAAGAATGTTTCCTTTAGTGTGAAAACCTTTTATTTTTACAACAGTGGTCTCATGCAATATTTGCGATTTTGTAATGGACTGATTTCACTCAGCATAATGTCCTACAGATTCATCCATGTTAGGAGGTGATTCTCAGATTGTTTATTATTATTTAGCATTTATGTGGTATTCCATTATATGTTTGTGCCATAGTTGGTTTATCCATTCTTCCACTGATGAACATTTAGGATGTTTCCATCTTTTTGTTATTGTGAATAATGCTGCAATTAACATTGTTCTTGTTAAATGCCACCGAGTTGGTTCCAACTCATAAACAAGTCTGTGGGTGTGCATATATCTGTTTGTATCATGGCTCTTATTTCTTTAGTATAGGGATTGCTGGGTCTTAAGTTATCTTATTCCAGCTTTTTAAGGAAATATCATCCTGTTTTCTATAGTGGGTATGTTATGTTTTTTCTGTGGTCCCTCTTGCTCTTGGGGAGTCTGAAGCATTAGTCCCTCCAAGTCATCGCTTCTCAGTCACACACAAACAATAAGCATTCACTTAGAATGTCTGTTATTCCCTGCTTTCAGCCAAGATTTGTCTGAAGTCAGCAATGATATCCCTCATTCCACCTCTTCTAAATCTGACTTGACCCTCTATAAATTCTCCATCAATCTATGCTTGTAGCTGCTTTTGTATTACCTTTAGCAAAATGTTACTTGCATATGGTGTTAATGATATTGTCTGATATTTTTTGCATTTTGTTGGGTCACCTCTCTTTAAATGGGCACAAATATGGATGTCTTCTAGTTAGTTGGTCAGGTAACTGTCTTCCAAATTTATTGACACAGATGAGTGAGTGCCTCCAGTGCTGCATCAGTTTGTTGAAAGATTTCAGTTTGTATTCCATCTATTTCTGGAGCCTTGTTTTTTTGCCAATGTCTTCAGTGCACCTTGGACTTCTTTCAATATCATTGGCTCTTGATCTTATGTTATCTT
This sequence comes from Chrysochloris asiatica, assembly GCF_000296735.1. NCBI lineage: Eukaryota > Metazoa > Chordata > Mammalia > Afrosoricida > Chrysochloridae > Chrysochloris > Chrysochloris asiatica. The sequence goes on from NW_006408592.1 coordinate 2,790,172, forward strand.
ATGAAATGGTTTAATATTGGTTATTTGTTTTTGGGACAATGACTCTATATATTCCTTCCATCTTCACCTGATGCTTTCTGCATCATTTACTATTTTGCCCATTGAATCCTTCAATATTACAAGTCTAGACTTGAATTTTTCTTCAATTCTGAGAAATGCTGAACATATTTTTCTCTTTTGGTTTTCTAACACCAGGTCTTAGCACATTTCATTATAATATTTGACTTTGTCTTCTTAAGCTGCCTTTTGAAATTTCTGTTCAGCTCTTTTACCTCCTCATTTCTTACATTT
>NW_006408592.1:2790847-2796035 GCF_000296735.1 Chrysochloris asiatica
GTAGTCAATTTGATTTCTGTGTATTTCATCTGCTGAGGTCCAGGTATATAATCACCTTTTATGTTGTTTAAAAAGGTATTTGCAATGAAGAAGTCATTGGTTTTACAAAATCTATCATGTGATCTCCAGCATCATTACTATCACCAAGGTCATATTTTCTAACTACTGATCTTACTTCTTTGTTTCCATCCTTTACATTCCAATCATTAGTAGTTATCAATATATTTTGATTGCATGTTTGATTAATTTCAGACTGAAGAAGATGGTAGAATTCTTCAATTTCATCAACACTGGCTTTAGTGAAAGGTGTGTAAATTTGATTAGTAGTGGTATTAACTGGTCTTCCTTGTAGACATATTGATATTAAACAATCACAAACAGCATTGTACTTCATGACTGATCTTGATATGTTCTTTTGGCGATGAATGCAATGTCATTCTTCTTCAATTTGTCATTCCCTGCATAGTAAACCATGTGAATATAAGATTAAAAATGGTCAATATCTAGTCTATTTCAGTTCATTTAACCTAGGATATCAATGCTTATATATCCTATTTCATTTTGACAATTTCCAGTTTTCTTAGATTTATACTTTGTACATTTGATGTTCTGATTATTAATGGATATTTATAGCTGTTTCTTTTTGATTTGTGATCCATCAGACAATGAAAGTCCTGAAGGCATTACTCTATTAATGTCATCATGATCAACTCTACTTTGAGGAGGCAGCTCCTTCCCAGTCCTATTTTGAGTTCCTTCCTATCTGAAGGGCTCATCTTATGGCAATATATCTGACAATATTCTGGTGCTCTTCATCATGTTTCAATATTCAGTATTTTGGTACTGACAATATTCCCTGCTGTTCATAAGGTTTGCAGTGACTAAATATTCAGAAGTAGTCTGTCTCCTTCTTCCTAGTCTGTCTTCATCTGGAAGCTGTCTGAAAACTGTCTACCATGGGTGACCTTGCTAGTATTTAAAATACCTATGGCATAGCTTCCAGAATCACAGCAACATGCAAGTCAACGCAGTATAACAAACTGACACAGGAATGATGAGATAATTATGCATGTAGAAGATATTTGGTATTTTGTAGTTTTCAAAACTTGTGTGCTAACAATGGAGTGTGATAAGGCTCTAAATACCATTAAATGAACAATAGTGAAAAAAATCTAAGAGTTCTGAGCATAGTAGGGTAAAATAAGACACTGAATATATGTGAGCTTCAAATACTTGAAAGACATGTGATAAAGAGTAGAAATTTAGTCTATGTCATCCAGAGGAAACAACTAAGACTAAGAGAAAAAAGTTACTAAGAAGTTTCGTCTCAAACAAACAAAGAATCTTAAATTTGGAGTTGTCCAGTGATGGAAGAGTTCACTTCAATGAGAACAGTTCACCAAACAAAAATCAGATGATTCTTTACCAGTTCATTATAAAAGGAGTTATGTACAGACTCAAAGATGTAATGATTTTGTTAATTCTGGGAAAAGTTATAGAATAGACTCTAACTTGCCTGTATTGGTTTGAAATTTGACTTCATCATTTATTGAAGTTGTGGCAATGGGCAAGTTATTTAGACTTTCCATATCTGTAATTAAATCTAATAAAACGATTTGAATCAAAGAATGTTTGTGAAGGTTAACTGAGATAAACTATAAAAAGTGCTTAGCATACTTCTTGGCATATGGTAAACATTTTATAAATATTAATATTCATCAATTGATTGAAAGTCAATCTTTCCTGTGTCCAACTCATGATCTATAATAGGAGACATTGATGTAGATCAGGGGTTGGCACGCTTTTCCTGTAAGCACTTGATAGTAAATTCATGGGTCACATACAGTCTCCATCACATGTTCTTCTTTATTTTTTAATTGAATTTACTATACTTGAGAAATGTAGAAAGCATTTTTATCTCACATGCTGTACAATAACAGACTTTGCTGACCTCTGATATTCATATGTATAGAAATTAATTAAAGAAATAAACAACAAAATTAAGGGTAAACAGTTGTGTTCAAGAAGAAGTTCAGGTATAAAGATATTTACAGAGTCTACATATGTGAGTGGGACATTTTAAGTCAATCCTTAGAAGAGAAAAGGGGTGTTTGCTTGTTGGAGCCTCTTAGATAGAAGAGAAGGAAAGTAGATTCGCAAAAATGCCTATTATAGTATCAGATATAAATGTTATGTAAGAGACCCAGAATAGCATGGATGGCTGTAAACATGTCAGATATAAAAGCCAAGAGCCTAATTACAGTTCCCCATCTAGTCTAATCCTGTTACCATTAGCAACAGGGAAGACGGCATCTGGGTTTGCTATCCCACCAATCTGATTTTTCTAGTTTTAACCCCGCTAGCAGTTGCTACCATTGCACAATACATAGAGAAAGCAATACCCAAAGACATCTGCTGGTTGTTTTAGGTCAGGTCTCCTGGGGTGGGGAGAAAGTCCCTTAGTGAGACTTTTATTGGTCAGGAATAGTCTCTAGCTTTCGAAATCCTACAATTAATTTTTAGTTCATTCAGAAGAGATCAACTTCTGGAAATGGGTTTCTGCTAACCTGTTTCTAAGAAGTATAGCTGGCTTCAGAATAAGGGACTGATTGTCTCTAATATTCTCCTCTTACTTCCTCCTCCTAGTATTAAACCCACTTAGGAAACCAACTTTGACAAATTCAGATTGCTTAGTGAGCAAAGAATTAGACAAAGGAAGTTACATATTCCCAACGAATATGCATTTCAGTCAGCCTGATGGGTTGCCTTTCTCTTCTCTAGGGATATTTCTATTGAGATTCAGGCAGGGTTTCCTAGAATCAAAATACCTTTCCTCTGAGATAGTACTGGATTAAGACCGGCAGACTATTATTTCCCAATTCCCTTGTCTACCAGTAATTTACTTTGGCCATGTTGTCAGGAGGGAACTGTCCCTGGTCAAGGATATCATGCTTGTTAAAGTAGAGGGTCAGCTAAAGAGAAGAAGATCCTCAGTAAGATGGATTGATGCAGTGGTTACAACAAAGGGCTCAAATTTAGTTAGGATGGTGAGGATGATGTGGGACCTGGTAATGTTTTGTCATGTTGTACACAGTGTCAGTATGAGTTGGTACAAACTTGATGGCATCTAATAATAACAAGCACACCTGTCATCGAAGCAGTACTACCACATTCTTGAGTCTAGGAGAGTAGCCTGCACCTGTTCATTTTATGGCCGCTTCAGAGGATTATAAAAGTAAGTGACCTCTTAACATGTAGGCTCAGAACTGACATATCATCATCATTTTCTCCCTAGACTCTAGATCAAAACAACTCACATGGCCAAATCTAACATCAGTGCATTGGAGAAGTATAGTTGTCCAGCATTCCCAGGCTTGTAACATGGCAGAGAAAAGTAGGGAATGGATTTAGAGGCAAACAGTAAAATCAGACTACTTTTTGAGTCAGTTAGTTTTCAAGCAAAATGTATACCCTTTTTCCCATTGACTTTATTTTTACTCAAATCTTTTTGTTGTTAAGTACCATTGAGTCAGTTTGGACTCACAGCAAACCTGCATAGGGTTTAGAAGAAGCAGATGGTGGGTTTTAACTGCCAACCTTGTGGTTCACAGTCCATAGCTGATCCTACAGTGTTGTTGCTTTCTCTTTCTTGTTTTATTCTGACATGAATATTACCAAAAAAACAATATAACCCTAAAATGTCAGTGCCTAGAGGAGTACATAGCACATAGATAAGGTACTGAATCAAGGAGAGTATCTATTCACGCAGTTTGGGAATCAGATCAGCACAGGAATAAAAGACGCTTCTTCTCCATTGACTTTAGAAATTATTTTATGCTTTCGAGTGATTCAACATTCCTGTGAAATTGAGGGGAGGAATCACTGTGTCTTAGAGAAATATACTTTGTATGAATTTGGCCCATCTCTGCTGTCAGTTAGACAAAGCCTGCAAAAATAAATAAATAAATAAAAGTCTGGAGAAAGAAGTCCCATATAAAGTAATTATATTGTTGGTAAGTGCCGTTGAGTCGATTCTGACTCATAGCAACGCTGTATAGTGTTTCTGAGGAGCAACTAGTGAGCTTGAACGGCCGACCTTGCAGTTCAAACTGCTTTTCAGTCTGGTGCCTTAACCCACAGCGGCACACCAGGACTCCATAGTTCAATTCTATACTAACTAAAAGGGAGTTTTTCAGAAGCTTAGAGTCTGAGCAACCATTCTGATTATTTCTCTCTTTTTTACTCCACTCTAAAACCTGTCAAGCCATGTTATTTTATCTATAACTCAAAGAACTTTTCCTTTATTACTTGTCTCAAGTCTTTCTTCTGTTTTGTAAATTTCTATTTTATAAGCCTCTTCTTGCTCCTCAGTTTCTTCTGTTCCCTGTTTGGTGGTGTCATTCTGTCAGATCATAGTCACAGGCCTTAATTTGTCAAGCACCTACCTTGTGATCCTGAAGTATCCCTTTCCTTTCATCATGCAATATGGGTAGGCGAATTTATCTTTACCTGCAGTGGTACTGTAGTTCTGTTTGTCCTCATCCCTTGTAGTATTTTTCAGTCTTGCTTTTCCTAGCTTTTATTTATTATTGTTTGTGATGGTTGAGCCAGCGTCCAATTCATGGTAATCCTATGTACAGTGGAAAAAAATAAAATGGCCTTGTTCCATTCCCATAATAGGTTGGGAATTGGACTCTTGTGGTCCATCCAATTTTCATAGGTTGATATTTTGGTAGTAGATAATCAGTCTTTCTTCCTAGTTCATCTTAGTCTAGATGCATTGTGATGTATGCTCAGTGTCATAACAACAAGCACGTCTCAGGTGGCACATAGATGAGGTTGCAGATGAGGTGAAATACTCCTCCTGGTCCTATGCCATCCTCACAACTGCTGTTGCTACTGTGTCAGTCTATCTCATTGAGGGTCTTCCTCGCTTTCACTGATCTCCACTTTACAAAACATGATGCCCCTTTCCTGGATCTGACTTCTCCTCAAAACACATCCAAAGAACAAAAGATGAAGTTTCACCATCCTCACTTCTAAGGAGCATTCTGACTGTGCTTCTGACGAGACAGATTTGTTTGTTCTTTTGGTAGTCCATGGTGCTTTCAATATTCTTTACCAGCACCTTAATTCAAATGTATTGATTCTTCTATCGTGTTCCTATTCATTGTCCAACTTTCACATG
>NW_006408592.1:2796794-2805443 GCF_000296735.1 Chrysochloris asiatica
TTCTGACTCGATGGTACCTGATAACAACAACAATTTGCTTTTTAACACTTTAAAAAAGAGGTCTTTTGCAGCTTTAGTGAATGGTGCATAAAATTTAATAATAGTGATATTAAGTGGTCTTCTTTGTAGGCATATGGATATTATCCTATCACAGATAACATTGTACTTCAAGATAGATCTTCAAAAGCTCGTTTTGACCATGATTGTGACTAAATTCTTCTTCAATTAGTCATTCCTGACATAGTAAACTATATGACTGTCTGATACAAAATTGCTAATTCCAATCCATTTCAGCTCAGTAATGCCTAGGATTATCAATCTTTATATGTTCCATTTCATTCCTGATTACTTACAATTTTTATAGCACTGTAGGATAAGCACTGGACTACTAACAACAAGGTTGGCAGTTCAAACACCAGCTGCTCCTTGGAAACCCTACCTGGGGTCACTATGAGTCAGAATTGACTCTTTGGCATTGAACCAAAAAATACTCCATACAGTCTGCATTCCAGTTATTAATAGATTTTTACAGCTTTTTCTTCTCATTTTGAGTTGTGCCACATCAACAAATAAAGGTTCATGAAAATTTGCTCCATTCATATCATGAAGGTCAACTCTACTTTGAAGAGTTTGAAATTACTACTATTTCCGCAGTAGTAATTTGAGTGACTTCCAACCTGAAGGGCTTGTCCACTGGCACTATCTCAGACAGTGTTTCACTGCTCTTCATAAGGATTTCAGTGGCTGACCATTCAGAAATGGTTTGACTCTCCTTTCTAGTCTATCTTAGGTTAGAAACTCAGTTGAAACCTGTCCACCATAGGCGACATTGCTAATATTTAAAATTGGCATGGCTTCTAGTATCACAGCACATACAAACTACCATAGTACGACAAGTCGACAGATGAGTGGTGGGGGTCCTTGTAGAGGGGGAGAATTCTACCACTGAACCACCAACATTAGCATTTAGCTTTCAGTAGTCCCAAACATTCTTTGGCTTATAATTACAGTGTTACATGGAATCCTTCCTTTATATCTTTGTTTCTGTGTTACTTTTCTTTTCTAAGGACACCAGTCATAGAAGATTAGGACTTAAACGACACCAGTATTTTGTGCTTTGGCTATGCTTTCAGGAGAAGTCAGCATCTGGAGAAGGGTATCATTCTTTGTAAAGTGGAGGGTCAGTGACAATGAGTAAGACCCCCAATGAGATAGACTGACATGGTAGCTACAATTGTAAGGAAGCTACAGGACCAGGAGGAGTGTTTCAATTCCTAGCCAACACACCTCATGATGACATTTTCAAGGACCCTGTTTTCAAACAGGGTCATAGTCACAGGTATAAGGGTTAGGACTTAAGTAATATTGGGGGCCATAATTCAATCCAAATTTTTTTTGTTTTGCTTTCAATCATAGTATAAGATACAACATATTGAAAGCATTTGGGGGATTGTGTGGATAGCCACGTTATAACTGAGACTGCTATATGATTTTTCAGAAGGTCTATACTTATGCTTGTGCTTACAGTTTTACTGGAGACAAGTGGTACTCTTTAAATGTTTCAGGCTCTTGTAAAAAGAATAACCTAACCCAAACCAAACCCCCTCCGACCAGTTAATTCCAACTCATACAACCCAGTAGGATGGAGCAGAAATGCCTAGATGGTTTCCAAGACTAGACAACCTTATGGAAGCAGACTGTCACATCTTTCTGTCCTGGGAAGGCTGGTGGGTTTGAAATATTGACATTTTGATTCTCAGCTAAGTGCTTTATCCACTGTGCTACCAGCCTCGTAAAGCAAACAAAGGTGAAAAACAGCAGCAGCAACAACAACAACAACAACAAACAAACCCATTACCCTCGAGTAGATTCTGACTCATAATGACTTTCTAGGCAGAGTAGCGACTGGTGAGTTTGAATGACCAACATTGTAGTTAGCAGCCCAATTTTGTAACTCACTAAGGGGACCTTAATCCATGTCACTGCTTTACAACAAGCTAAGGCCAGTCACATCAAGGCATGGTGAACACAAAAGAATTTGCACCCTAACAGCTGTATTCTTCATTTTGAAAGTGGCATCTTAATTTGAACAAACTTTTTTTTGCATTAGATTAATGTTAATTGAAAGTTTATAGTTTTGGTCGTTTTCTTTAATTTAAAAAACTGTTTTAGTATTATAGCTGTACACGAATTCAAAGCATAAAAAGCTTGTGCTTAGTTTTATGACTGTATATTTGTAAATGATTCTATGATAAAAATCCTTTACCAACATGAAACTCTTTTCTACTTCAATTTCTTTTAAAATAGATAAATACTTTATTCAGTTTTGTGTATAGTGATGTAGTTACTTATACTATAAGGCTTTCGTTAGATTGTAAGTTTCCTGAAAACAGAAACCATAGAATATTCATTGTGCAAACCCTAACATCATCCTTTGAGGCCTAGCATAGTATTTATGTTTTGTGGATATTGATCATTCAATAAATATTATTGAGAACCTAAAATCCCAAGTACTGTTTTAAACTCTTGTAATACAGTAGTGAATGGTACTGAAAATGTGTCTGCCCTCATGGAGCTTAAAATCGAATGGGGTAAATCTAATGTTCTCTCATGTAAACTGTCATATGATTCACAATAAAATATTTAAAAAGTAATCTAATGGGGGATCACAGATAGTATACAAAGCATACAGAAATAAGTTGCTTACATAGTGAATCAATGCAATGGGATGTTGCTGTTGTTAAGAGCCATTGAGTTGATTCCAACCCATAGCGACCCTGTATAGGGTTTCTGAAGAGCAGCTGGTGAGCTTGAACTGCTGACCTTTCAATTCATATGGCTTTGCTGTCTGGCACATTGACCCACAGCTCCAAACCAGGACTCCACAATGGGGATGTTGTTGTTGTTGTTAAGTGCTGTCGAGTCGATTATGACCCATAGCGACCCTGTGTAGGGTTTCTGCAGAGCAGCTGGTGAGCTTGAACTGCTGACCTTGCAGTTCAAACAGCTTTGCAGTCTGGCTCATTAACTCACAGATCCACACCAATGGGGATAGGAACAGCCACATCATTTCCATCTCCAGTGTTTTACTGAAGCTACTCTTGTTCATATCAGCAATGACCTCCATGCTGCCAAGTCCCCTGGCTGCTCTGCTCTGCTTGTCTGTTTTGCTAAATACATGTTTTGTACTGTAACTTTTTTTTTTTCAGTGTTTTATTGTGAATTACATGATAGTTTACATGGGGTGTACTGTAACTTAAAAAAAAAAAAATTGAATGGTGGTAAATAACTTTCTTAAACCTTGAGCCCCCTTGATTATGTACATTTCCTTAGGACATAGATTTTCCTTTTTATTAGACCTTCTGTTTTCTCTGTGTTCAAATTTCCTCAAGTAGTGGGATTTGTGGTACAAGTTCAGGTGGAAGTAAAGAAGGCAGGAATTTCAAATACTATGATGCTGAAAGGTCTCTCCAGACATAAAATAAGCTCTAAGTCAGTATAGACTATGAAGTTCTGGAATCAAATATATATGAGTAGAATCCTGATTCTACCATCTGATAAGGGAATGACTTGTGTACTTCCTTTAACTTCTCTCTGCCTCAGCTTTCTTATCTGTAAAATGGAGGTAATAATAGAACAACCTCATAGAAAATTGTGAGGATTAGGTGAACTAATACATGCAGATTTCTTTCCATGTCTGGTACATAGTGAAAGCTCAATAAATGTAAGCTTTGAATATTATTGTAATTATTGTTATTACTTTTGTTGTTGATATTCATTCCATTATCCTGCCCTCTTCTCAATAGCAATACTTTTGACTTTGACCTCTACCACCAAAGCTAATTGTGTTACTCCATTTTCTGTTCCTCATACTCATTATCAATGAACTGACTTTCTGTATCTGAGTGTATGTTTTTCAAATGTAAGCATTTTATGTGAGAAGATATGGTTGATTTATTCAATAACCACTTTTGTAAGTTGGTGTTCTTATTTTATATTAGGCCATTGCATACTCTACTGGCCAGTCTAGCAGCTGATTAATTTTGGACCAAGTGCTCAGCAATCACCGGACTGTGTGCAAAATTCCTGAATTGGGGAACTGTTGGTATGGCAAGCATTCCAGTGCTTCCCAAAAGAAGGTAGCAAACTTATGGCCACCATCCTGATTGAACTGCCCAGTACAAGTAGTATAGAAAAATAAGCCAAGTTACAACACTCTAATAAATAAAAATGGTGTTTAAAATCAGTCAAGTCTGTGCTTTTGGTTTAGGTAGTATGGTTTATGAACTTGAGCAGTAGAGAAAGAAAAGTTTGGAATTCAAACAACAGACCAAATGAAGGTCATGCAGGGCAAAACAAGTATTTGTGATATATGATTAGAATCTGGCCAAGTTTCTGACGACTGTTAGTTACTAAACAGGAAGAGAATGTAGAGTCAGCCTTTTAGAGTTCTATTGACTCCAGCCTCCTGTGAATTATCGGTAGTTATGCAGCTGTTCAAAAGCATTCAGATACGGTTGCAGCAGTAGTACATTGACAGGAAACTGCCAGAAATTCAAGCCGGATTCAGAAGAGAGTGAGGAGTGAGGGATATCATTGCTGACATCGTATGGATCTCGGTGGAAAACAGGGAATAACAAAAGTTGTTTACTTGTGTCTTATTGATTATGCAAAGGTATTTGACTTGAGGATCATGCAAATTACAGATAGCATTGCGAAGAATGAAAATTTCTGAATACTTAATTGTGCTCATGTGGAACCTGTTCATAGAACACAAGGCAGATGTTCTAACAGATCAAGGAGAAAGGTATGTTTCAGGGTTATAGTCTGTCACCATATTTATTCAAACTGTATACAGAGCAAATAACTGGAGAAGCTGACCTATGTGAAGACGAACATGGCATTAGGATTAGAAGAAGACTCATTAACAGCTTAAGATATGCAAGTAGCACAACCTTGCTTGCTGAAAGTAAAGAGAAGTTGAAGCACTTATTGATGAAGATGATATGTACAGCTTTCAGTATGGATTGCACCTCAACATAAAGAAAACAAAAATCCTCACAACTGGACCAATAATATATATGGTGGGAAGATTGAAGTTGTGAAAGGTTCATTTTACTTTCCACCACCAGTGCCCCTGGAAGCAGCAGTTAAGAAATCAAATCAAATATGCTGCAAAAACTTCTTTAAAGTATTTGTAAGTAAAGATGATGCTTTTGAGAACTAAGTAAGCCAAGCCATGATATTTTCAGTTGCCTCCTAGGAATGGGGAAGCTGGACAATGAATGAGAAAAACTGAATAAGAATCGATGCTTTGGAATTATGGTGTTGTGGAAGAATAGTGAACAAAGCTATATTAGAAGAAGCACATTCAGGAAGCTTAGAAAGTCGGTTGGCAAGACTTTGTCTCACTTTTTGGACATGTTATCAGGAGGAAACAATCTCTAGAGAAGGACATGATGCATAATAAAGCATCAATGAAAAAGAAGATGACCCTCAATGAGATGAACTGACGCAGTGATTACTACAATGGGCTAATGCATTGCAAGGACTGTGAGAATGATGCAGGACCAGAGATTGTTTTATTCTGTTCTGCAAAGATTCACCGACTCTATGCATGGCATCTAACAACAGATTGCAGTTGTTAAGAGCCCTAGTGATAGAAGGGCTAAACACTCAGCTATTAACCAAAAGGTTGGTGGTTCAAGCCAACCAGCCATTCCATGGGGTACAGATTCAGTAGTCTTCTTCCATAAAGATTATAGGTTTGAAAACTCTATGGGGCAGCTCTACTGTCTTACAGTATCACTATAAGTCAAAATCAACATGATGCAAGCAGTGGATTTTGTGGTTTGAGTTGCAAGTGCTTGGAGAGGCTTCTTTTCCCTGGTGGTCTGATGCATTTACTCTCTGGATAATTTTGTGTTGAGTATTGTCCTATGGAGCCTGGGTGTAGTGCTGTGGGCTAATGCATCAGACTGCAAAATCAGTTTGAACTGCAAGGCTGGTGGTTCAAGCTTACCAGCTGCTCCTTGGAAACCCTATACAGGGTCGCTACAGGTCAGAATCGACTCAACAGCACTCAACAACAATATCGCCCTATACCAATTTGTATTCTTTTAAGCTAAAGGTAGAAAAGGAAATGTTAACACTTAAAGAATAGCCCCCCCCCCCTTTTTTTTCCAAATGGATATATTTGATGCAAAGGAGGGATGTATATTTTTCTTGTATCATCCAAATCTAGTTTTCCAACTGGAAAAATTGTGGCAGCTGCTGGAGTTATATATTCTTTATGGATAAGGTTCTGATGTATTTGGCATTTTCCTACATAATGACTGCTAGAGGCTATTCTTAGGTTTCTAAGTTAGAAAGATCCTTGACTGCAGTAGAAAACTTCATGGTTTGAGAGTCAGGATTTCCAAGTCTGGTTCAGTCCCTATTGGCTTTGTGCTCTTTGAGACGTCATCTCAATTCACCAGTTTGTTTCTTTCTGAGCCCCCTCACAGATCTAACACTGATTAAAACGTGAAGGCCTCTTTCTTTTTTATATTTGTCAATACAGTGTTTGTTTGTATAACATGTCATGTAATTTTTTTTTTTTAAGTTTTTATTGTGAATTGAGTGATAGGTTACATGGAGAACATTGGTTTTATACTCATTGTTTCATTGTAATGATTACATTCTCCTCCATGCATCATCATTCAACAGTATTTGCTTCTATTCCCTCTGTTTTCTTTTTGGGATGTACACAAAAACACTCAGGAATGTATAATCATTTAAACAACCAAAGGGCACATTCTGCAAGCCTGCCCCCTGGCTGCCAGCACATAGCCTTTCTCTTTCCAAGAGTCTAGAGTCCTCAGCTGCTCTCTCTCTATGTCCTCATCTCTACTTCCATCTCTGGTGTTGCTGCTTCTTGGACCAAGCTTAATGGTTTACTGTAGACTGGTGGACCCACTGAGACCATGGCCCATAACCACCCTTCCAACCTAGAACTGTACTCACCCCTGTGGATCAACAATAGGCCTATAAAGTGAACAAAAACATGAGAGGTATACACTCCTTAGAACAACCAATACAAGATCAAAAGGGCAGCAGGTGCTTATGGATAAAGATCAGGGTCCCACATTCCGCTTGTGCTCTTCTCCCTTGATGGTCCTAGGGTCCTCTGTTCCTGGACTGTAAGATGAACTATTCCCCTCCTTTCTGTTACAAAACTCCTACCTTTACAGTGTGACAGTCACAATTAGTCATAATAACAATTACTCACTGTTGAATCACAAGAATCTTATCCCCACCTCCTTTCACCACACACATCTAGACAAGAGGAAAACTATTCAGTGGGGATTCTACCTTCCCCCACACACTCTGAAACTAAATTCCCTCTTGAAAACTTGTAAGCCAACCACTTTGTGCCTTTATTGCCCCCTGATTTAAGGTAGCCCATCCCTATCTGCCCTGTATACAGAGGGGATAGAATTGATGCTTGATGTGAAGACTCTTTCCATTTCAATTGGTATTTTGAGCTACTACATCCATAAGTATATGTCAAGTTCATCAAATTGTAGCAATTTACCCTTGTTTCCTTTATCCAAAAAAATTTTTTTTTAAAAAATCTTCCTCTAGTCGAGTTCTCATCATCACAATATTGAAGCTAGGTCAAATGGGTACTGTCTACAAGTTTGGGTGTTCCTGTGCATCTCCCCTTCATATCAGCTAGATGCGTGACTCTCAGCTCTAGCCCTCCGTGGCTGTCCTTGTCCATGGGCTCAGGAGTCCCCAGATCTCACCATACTTCTGACTAACCATCCTTTCCTCTTCTCTTTTTCATCTCCAGATCTATGGAAGTCACATATTATGCAATTTTCTATCTCTGTTTTTTTACACTATATAATTTTCTGCTCATTCATTCATTCATTCATATATCTACCCATTCATCCATGGATTTTCCAATAGTGCAGTTATTGTGCATATACAATCTACTTTGTAATTATGATACAAAACTAACTGACATAATCTCTTCTTTCAAAATCTTAAATGCGAGGTACTAAATATATGTACAACTGTATCTTGTGATCCCTTTCAGATAGGTTGGTAATAGTAGCTGGGGACCATCTGATTCTGGTCTCAGGATCGTGGAGGTTTTGTCTTGTGTGTCCTATTGGATTTTCTTCACTGTTCTTTACTTGGCACAGGGAGAGACTAATAGTTGCACTTAGTTGGCTAATCACAAGATTTTAAGACCCCAGTTGCTACCCTCAAAAGTATAAAGTAGAACCTTGATGTTCTTAAGATTATGGTACTAAGCACCCCACAGGTCCAGTAATTTATTCCATCTACATGTTTGGTTGATTCCTTGTATAGCTCTGTAGGATGAAACTGGCAACTGCAACCTACTAGCTACTTCCAGAAACCCTATACAGTGTCAGTATGCATCGGAACTGACTCAATGGTTTTTGGCTATGGCTACTATATACTTGGATATATTTGGGTAGAGTGGGAGGAACATATGGAACAAAACTCAAAATCATAAAAAATACCAAGCTTAATGGTCTACTGTAGACTGGTGGACCCACTGAGACCATGGTCCATAACCATCCTTACAGCCTAGAACTGTACTCACTCCTATGGATCAACAATAGGCCTATA
>NW_006408592.1:2820478-2821788 GCF_000296735.1 Chrysochloris asiatica
ATAATAGTGGTATTAACTGGGCTTCCCTGTAGGCACATGGACATTATCCTATCACTTATAGCATCGTACCTCATGACTGATCTGGATAAGTTCTTTTTGACAATGAACGCAACACCATTCCTCTTCAATTTGTCATTCCCTGCATAATAAACCATGTGGTTGTCAGATTCAAAATGGCCAATACCCCTTTGGAATAAAGATTACCCCTTTGGAATAAAAAAACAAAAAACTAACAAACAACAATAACAACAACAAAACAAAGACAAAAACCTGTTGCTATAACCTTTTGAATTGACCACTGTGCCTTGAATTGAACTGGCCCAGCAAATTCCCTTATAATCTGTCTTTTGATTGGACCTTTTTAAAAGAAGGTACCCTAGTGAGACTAAGACAAGTGTATTACTAAGAGAATTTGTCTGCAGCCATCCACGGCTTGCAGATAAACGTTTAATCATGTTTTGTTTGGAATAATTCTGTGCATGTATAAACTGGAGTCATAATAGCAATACTTTTTGGTTCACCCTCTTAGTAGAACCAAGGCTTGTCTGACTTCAAAATTTGTGGTCTTAACTTCTAGGTTATTATACTACTTATCTATATCCTACTGATCTTCTACCTCTTTCATCACATTCCTAAATCTGTAATAGAGATTACTCAATTTCATAATTTTCTCTAACATCTACCAGTCAACTTTTTATTTTGATGTAATATCAAACATGAAAAAATTGCAAGAACAGTATAAGTAACTCCTGCATATTCACTTTACCAGATTCTCTAATTTTATCCTTTTTGCTTTATCATTCTATCTCATAAACATATATCTACATATTATTTATGAACCATCAGAGAGTAAGTTAAAGGCATTAGACTATCACTAACCACTTTGATGTATATTTCCTAGCAGCAAGAATGTTTTCTTACATAAAAATGCAGTTATACATGGATAAACCTGAGGACATTATGTTGAGTGAAATTAGTCAGTCACAAAAGGAGAAATACTGCATAGGACCACTATTGTAAAAGACTAAGAAACAGAACCCATTCTAAAGGGAGGGGAGATTCTTTGTTGGTTACTGAAATGTGAAGGGTGGGGTGAGGGGAGGGAGGGGAAGGTGGAACACAGGGCAGGGAATAGACACAGGATAGTTTGGGTGCTGGGAAGTGGGGGCAATACACAAGAAGCGGGAGGGGAATGGAAGAACAAGGCAGATAGAAGAACAGTTAGGCAGGTTTGAATGGGATAAGTGGAATAGAGGTAAATAATGATGTATGCACAACCTTGGAACAACAGGGCTCTGGGATACAGGGAT
>NW_006408592.1:2821888-2831343 GCF_000296735.1 Chrysochloris asiatica
TACTGTAGACTGGTGGACCCACTGAGACCATGGTCCATAACCATCCTTACAGCCTAGAACTGTACTCACTCCTATGGATCAACAATAGGCCTATAAGGTGAACAAAAACACAAGAGAGGTATATACTCCTTAGAACAACCAATACAAGATCAAAAGGGCAGCATGTGCTTATGGATAAAGATCAGAAGACAGGAAGAGATAGGGAAGGAGAAATGGGAACTATAAACAGATAGGAAGTGAGAAGAATGCTATTACAATATGAAGATTACAATCAATGTCACAAAACAAAATATGTATGAATTATTGAATGGAAAACCAATGTGCTCTGTAAATTTTTACCAAAATCACAATAAAAAGCTGATACAAAGTCAAGCCTCATCTCATAAGACTCTCTTTTTCCTTTCTTACTGAATTTCCTGAAGAATTTTGTCATGTTTTATCCTGCCTTAAGTGTTTGCACATTTTCCATCCCTTATATGTCCTTGTCCCCAGATACCCATGCCTGAAAATGCACACTCATCTTTTTAGTCTCAGTTGAAAGTTCTTCTCCTTTGGGAAACAAATTGCCTGGATTAGGTTCCTGTCATGCATTCTCATTGCACCTTATTCTTCTTCTAGTATGATATGAATAATTAAACCATTAGATATGTCCATAATATATACAAAAAGAAATTTTTACTTTTGGGAAACATAGATTTATATAAATCCTAGAGGATACTGCAAAAATCCTTACTTTCCTTCCCTATTTGATACATATACATACTTCACCTATGTTAGGCATAAGGGGCCTCTCCTATCTGGTCTCCCTTCCTCTTTTGTCTTTCATTCTATGTTTGTTCTACCAGTCCTAGATTGCAGTGTTTCCTTCAGTGATTTCATTTGTGTTCCCCTGAGGATCTAGGGAGATGGAGTCATGTTTTAAGGTGTATATAACTTTGAAGTTAGATTAGACTCTTCACATACTTAAGAGTAAAATATCTGCAAAACAAACCTTTCTCTGCTTAATCCATTATAGCATAATTTTAATGTGTCATTGTGTTAATTAACATTTTATCTACTTGCTCTGACTTATCACCTACCTCCTCCTAGGATTGAAGATGGAGTTAGGGAAATTTGTCTTGCCTTGCTTGTTTAGTGTTTTTTAAAATGCTTGTTAGTTAGTTTTTTTAAATGCTTGACTGTTTTTATCAGAGCAGAAAACAATCTTTCTTATTCACTACCGTATCTCCAGTGCCAGGTGCACAATAAATGCTTAATAAATATTTGTTGAATAAATGGATAAATAAATGAATGAATATATGCTATGAAAGGTAGAACAAAAACTTGATTAGTACCATATATAAGTTAAGTGGGATAGATGCTTCTATTTGGATGTATTTTATCAAAAAGATCATGTATGTGTTATAGTTTAGTACAACTAAAACATTTTATAGCTACTTTGGGAAAGATTCTGATAAGCTGTACACAGCAATAATTCTCCAAGTGTGATCCCTGGATCGGCATCAGAAACAGCATCTGGAGACTTGTTAGAAAAGTAAATTCTTGGGCCAGACCTTAGGTTTACTAAATGGGAAACTATGGGGGCTGTTGTTGTTGTGTTGTTAAGTTTCTACTCTTAGTGACCCTGTATAGGGTTTCTAAGGAGCGACTGGTGAGTTTGAACCACTAACCTTGCAGTTAACAGTCGGTGCTTATCCTATAGCACCATACCAGGACTCCATTATGGGGGCTGTGGTTGTTAAGTACTCTTGAGTAGATTTGGACTCATAGCGGCCCTGCTTAGTTTTCAAGAGCCCCTGGTGGGTTTGAACTGTT
This sequence comes from Chrysochloris asiatica, assembly GCF_000296735.1. Classification (NCBI taxonomy): domain Eukaryota; kingdom Metazoa; phylum Chordata; class Mammalia; order Afrosoricida; family Chrysochloridae; genus Chrysochloris; species Chrysochloris asiatica. Next base: position 2,823,704 of record NW_006408592.1, read on the forward strand.
GACCTTGAAGTTTACTGTTGTTGTTAAGTACCTTCGATTCAGACCCAGTAATCTAGTTTATAATAAACACTCCAGGCGATTCTGATGCATGCTAAAATTTGAGAGCGCTGGTGTGGTGTTGTAGGATAAGCACTGGACCGCAAGGGCCATGGTTAAAACTCATCATCCACTCCTCCAAAACTCTGTACAGGGTCACTATGAGTCAAAACCAACTTGATGGCACTTAATAACAACAACACTTTGTACGAAATTAAAAGTGCAATGTGACTTGGATTTTACCTTTGCAAAGCTTACATGTAGGGGAGATAAAACATACACACCAATAATATGTGGCCATATGAATCACAATATAAATGCAAAGTAAAAGGCAGGAAAGGATAAGAATGGTTTTGATGAAGAGGCTTCAAGGGAGACAAAACTTTGAGTTGAAACTGCTGATTCGTGATCCATGTAACATTCTAGATGAAAAGAAAAACAAAACAAACAAGTCCTTATAAACCCAGAGCAAATGGACAACCTGACAATTATTCTAGGTCTAGACTTTAAACTTTGGAGTTACACATACCTGGTTCATATCCCAGTTTCACCAGTTACAAAATAAAGCAAAATGGGCCAACTTATTAACTGTGCTCTTTTTGAATGTAATTTTTTTGAAAACTTTATAAAATACTAGAACCTAACTCATAGGGTTGTTAGGTTTAGTAAATGAGATGATGTGTATACACTCAGTTAAGATTCAATAATAGAGGTAGCTCTTATCATTTACTAACAACAACAGGAAACACAAAGCTACTGGGGCTAAAGAATTGGTTTTGAAGAAAAATGTATTTTTCTTCATCCCTCTTCTTTCTCTTAGATGTAATTTTATTTCTTTTAAATAGTTTAAAAAAACATTTAAAAACTGAAACGATATCAAACTTGCAGAAAAATTTCTGCAATATCAAACTTGCAGTGAAAAAAACCATTATTTTTTCTTAAGCCTTTTGAAATATTTGAAAGTAAGTGGCCACCTGGTGTCTTAGTTCTCTCTAATACATTATCAAGTATTTTCTGGAAACATGGACATTCCTTTGCATAACAGCATTTGATAACCATAAAAATCAGGAAATGAACAGATGTTCCAATAATGATTCAGTTCAGAATCAAATTTTGATTTTAGTTGTCATGTATTAGATAGTTTCTTAATTCTTAAACAGTTCCTCAGTTTTTATGTGACTTTGACACTTTTGAACATAGAGATATCACAGAAGTGAGGCTGCATTCTTCCCACTGTATCCCAACAAGTAGTACACAAATTAGATTTGTCCCATTTACTGATGATGTTTACTTTGATCACTTGATTGAGACGATGTCCTCCAAGTGTCTCTCCTGTAAGTTATTCTTTCGCCCTTTGTATATGTTTATACATATACACATTTATATCCATATTAATTTCTTTCTCCTTTGGAAAACCATTAATTCACACTCCAACACCAAACAGTTCATTGTAACTTTTCTCTTTTTCTGTATCTTAACTCCCTGCTCAGCTCATATGTTGTTGTTAAGTGCCTTTGGGTCAGTTCTGACACATAGCTACCTTGTAGAGATTCCAGGTGAACCACCAACCTTGTAGTTCAAACTGACTTTGTGGTCCAGTGCTTACCCTTCAGCACCACACCAGGATTCCCCTGCTCTGATAGGCTCCTATTGTCCTTATTTTAGTTAGCTGCCCCCCTAGCATTGGATACCTTCTTCATCAAACTCAGGCTCTTACAACCCTCCTGAGATCACTACTCTATGTAGTTGTTGTTTCGTGCTTTTGAGTCAGTTCCATCTCATAGTGACCCTGTGAAAGGTTTCTGAAGAGCAGCTGGTGGGTGTGAATTGCTGACCTTGCAGTTATCAGTCCAATGTTTAGCTTTTAGCACCATACCAGGACAGCTTTGTGTAGAAGCCATATTTATTCAACTTGCTGTTGTTAAGTGCTGTTGAGTTGACTCCAACTCATATCGACCCTGTATAGGGTTTCCAAGGAGCTCCTGGTTTTGATTTGAACCACCAATCTCATGATTAGAAGTTGAATGCTTATCCTACAGCACCACACCAGGACTCCACTTACTTGATTGAACTGTGACAGAGCACTTTAGACCATTTCCACAGTGGATAGTGCTCTCATCTTGCTAGCCAGACTGATTACCCATACTCAGAAGCCTCCTAACCCCTTTGGCCTTTCTCAAATGATTTGGGTTCTGTCACCCCCACACCAAGACATCTGTCCACCAGGATTCCCTCCTTCCTCTTTCAGCTTCTAAAACTCTGTGCTGGGCTACCCTCCCTCATGGCTGCCATCACCTTGCTTGTGCTCTGACCCAGCTCTGGGTAATTATAGTTCCCTTCCCCACCCCTCTCCAACATCAGTATCGACCTTGCTTTAAACCACCTAATGGTTTTGGAACTGAATTGTTCAGACAGCGAATAGGAAGAGGAAGAAGAGGAAAGTATAAGGAGACACTCATAGACTTATTTGTTGATAAAGCAAGAGCAAATATTACTATTTCCCAAAGATTGTTAATAAACCGATCACAGTGAAGTTTTCCTTGTTCTAGAAATAGGTTCAGTGGACTTGAAATCTAGTGTGGTTTTCCAAATATTTGAAAATTATCGCACAGCATTAGACACTTGACGAGAGAACAACACAACTTCCTGCCACAGTCGTAGACCGGCAATGGATTGGATGGTTCTTGCAACATAAAATACATCCATCTGTAGCCTGACTTTGTACCTTTAAATGGCAGTATTCTGCTCCCATAAAGATTTACAGCCTCGGAAACCCTGTACAGGGTCGCTATGAGTCAGAACCGACTCCGGGGCACACAACAACAACAACAACAACATACGATATAAGGAGCCCTGATAGCTGAATTACGAGCTGGGCTGCTAACCTCAAGGTCAGCTGTTCGAATCTACCAGTAACTACATCGAAGAAATATGAGGCTTTCTGCCCCTGTAAAGATTTACAGCCTCGAAAACACTCTACAAGGTCACTATAGACTCGGTAGCACACAGCCATCATTACTGCCATACTATATTGGTTGTTAAAGTTAAGTGCCATAGGGTTCCGACTCATAGGGACCCCATATAGGGTTTCTGAGGAGCAGCTGGGGAACTTGAACCACCGACTTTGTAGTTCAAACCGACCTTGCAGTCCAGTGCATTAGCCCGCAGTGACACACCAGGACTTCTATATTTTAGCATATATAAAAGCAAGATAATGATAGCTTAAATATAAGAGAACTTATATTGTTGTTGTTAAGTGCCGTTGAGTCGGTTCCGATCCATAGCGACCCTGTATAGGGTTTCCAAGGAGCGGTTGGTGAGCCTGAACTGCTGACCTTGCAGTTCAAACCGACTTTGCAGTCCAGTGCATTAACCCACAGCACTATACCAGGACTCCCAGAAAGGTATATAATTAATTAAAATACAAATTTGTTGTTGTTAAGTGCCATCGAATCAGTGTTAAGTGCTGGTTCATAGCCGCCCTGTAAATTAATGATAATGGAGTTTTTTTCTCTTAATTTTTGAAGCCCCTTGTACACAGAGTAATATATGTTTTAAACCGTACTTTTGTGTTTGGGCATAAACATTTTCTCATGTGTCTAGATAGTGGGGTGGTTCAGGGAGGAAGAGCGGTGACATGTTTAATGACATTATTTTTGTATAATTTATATAAGCAGTATATCAATAAGATTATCAAGCACAGATTATAAATGTAACATAATGGAAATACTTATACCTGTGCTATAATGATATGCACATGAAAATTAACTTGATATAATGAATATAATAATTTTTACATGATAATAAATTATAATCACATCATTTAAATATAATACTATAATTGCACATCATGGAAATTATATAATAATAATTATAGTAAATTATTATCTATGTTATGAGTATATTTTCAATAATTTCTACAGTTAAAAATTGACCTTTCAGATAAATTAGAATACTGGTGTTTAGTAGCAAAGTTCTCTTTTTGAGATTAGACATCAGCTGTCACTTGGATCAATTCCAAATGAAGTCTTACAGAGTGCTGTTTAAATCAATCCTTTTGGACTGATGGAATGTGATACTTTTCTCAAGTGACAGTTGACATTAGGTATTTAATCTGCCAGAGGAACACCCTTCACATCTCATGATGCACATAGGAAAGGAGGGTAAACTTTTAGTTTTAGAAATAATGATCTTATCTTATGATCCAGAACTATATGTGCAACAAAAAAGGAAAAAACAAACAAACAAAAGAAAACACAGATATACAAAATGAAATATAAAGCAAAACAGTCTTGCTAGTTTGGCAAGTTTGGCAATAAGAGTTGGAGGTTCAAGTCCATCCAAAGATACCTCACAAAGAATGTTGTTGTTAAATACTAACTCATAACAACCCTGTATAGAGTGTCTGAGGAGCAGTTAATGGGTTTGAACCACTGACCTTGCAGTTAGCAGTCCAGTGCTTATCCTACCGTATCACACCAGGATTCCAAGAATCTACTTTAAAAAAATAAGCCATTAAAAACCCTATTGTGCACAATTCTACTCTGATGCACAATGGATCACCATGAGTAAAATTAACAAAGTTTTTTATACTGGAGTTTAGGAGATGAGAGGAACACTGTCTTTTTGCATATCAAATCAGAATTTATTCTCTGACTTAATATGTCTCCATGGATAACTTCTTCCTTAGTTTGAATGCTATTCAAGCCTCATCTCAATTGGTTAATTGGATTGAATATAAAATTGCATAAAATCACCCTTCAACAGATTGCTAAGTAAATCTATACTTATGTGCCTGATGGTAAAGTTTCCCCAAAAGTCTGCTTTCTTATTTCATACTTATCTTGCCATCTTTTCCCTTCTGTTTCTTATTTTTTGTTAAAGTTCGTTCCAATTCTTCAGGAAAAAATTATAATATTCTTGTATAAATAGTATTTATAGAATACCTGTGTTCATGGTATGTGTAAAGCAAACCTCAGAAGCTAGTGATGCCAAGGAACTCATTTTTAGCAACCTCTTTTTAACATTGAATTGTCTCCAAGCTTAAATTTGCTGATAGTCTGCAGCTACTCCCATAGAAGTAGCCTGGTCTTCCCTTGGCATTCATCAGCTAGGAATAGATGGTCCCTGGAGTCCCAATTCTCAGTCTGTTTGAGTTTTTGCTGATTGAGAGAGAAATGAAATAGCTTCTTCAGCTAAGCACTGTGCAGTTGAGATTAGTTTAAGTATTCTTGGTAACAGCCTTTGGAAGAATTCTGTAAGTTTGGTTTTCCTTCCATCTGGTGATCTGAAGAATATCTTAAATGACATTCTAGTTATTCATTTGGTAAAGAAATTTGCTTATTTTGGCGATAGTATCATTCGGTTAACCCCTAATTTCCCATTAGACATATTACTGCAATATAATCAACTGTGGAATACAATCTTGATCCTACCTTTGTACAGATACATGAACTTGAGCAAGTCTCAGTTTCTCCAGACCATAAATTTTTGTAAATAAATGCATCATGAAGATATTGAAGGAGTCCTGGTGTGGTGCTGTAGGGTAATGCACTAGACCACAAGGTTGGTTTATACCCTAAGGTCAGCAGTTCAAACTCAACAGATGCTCCTTGGAAACCCTATACAGGGTCCCTGTGAGTCAGAACCAACTCGTTGGCACTTAACAACAAGGTGATTGACAGGATTGAATGAAATTAATGATATTGTCAAAATATCTTACAGTGGGATAATGGCAAATGCTCATTTCTTTATTTCATTCCCATTTCAATAAACAATACAAATACCTAATCACAGACTGGAAGATATTTGGGTCATTTTTTTTTTTTTTTTTTGAGACGGCAGAGGTATGAAAATGTAATTTAAGACGAGGCTCATATAAGAATACTTATAATTACTTATCTCTCCAAGATTTTTAGGTTTTACCTGGTAAATCTTTTAAAAATAATCAGCATTTATAACCCTCTGTATCTTGGATGATTGATGTGAAATTGAAAGTTAATTATCTCCTACATATAGAATAAGACACATCTGGTGGTGGTTTGGGAATATAAGTGCTGATGAAAGGTGGCTTATTAGCATTAACAATATCTTGAGTTTATTTAGTGCCTGCTTTTGAGCAACTCTAAGTATACTTGTTCATTAAAGAGATATTTAAAATTAAAATTCATTTTAGGGTTTGAATTTTAAAACACTTTTTTGAGACACAAAAATACTATGTCCTGCTTTTTGCATACTTCATTACATTTCCATTTCAATCAACTATTTGCTTTTTTTCACTTGTAAATAACAGTTTTCTGGTTTTGATTTGTCATTATTGCTCTAAGTGCCTGCACTTTTGACTCTTTTGAAAGAAATGACTCCGGGCTTTGCATAATCTTGATTCAGGTATTCATCATCAGTGAATCCTCCTGTGTATACAGTATTGTTCAAAGATGGTGCATTAATTAAAAGAGTATTTAGTTTTTGTTGTTAGCTGCTGTCAGGTTGACTCTTTATGAAACAGAAGGAACCATTGCCTACTCCTATATTATCCTCACGATCTCTTGCAGCTACTGCACCAAATCTACCTCACTGAAGGTTTCTCTTGTCCTAATTGACTCTTTGCTTTACTAAAAGTTATGTCCTTCTGATGACATGTCCACAGCAAGTGAGTCAGATTATGTTCTGTTGTGATCCAAAGGTTTCCATTGACAAATTTTTGAAAGTAGATTGCCAAAGCTTTCTTCCTTGTCATAGTCTGGAAGTTCCACTGAAACATTTCCACCGTGAGTGACCCAGCTCATGTTTCATATAGTGGTCATACAGTTCCTAGCATCATAGCAACATGAAAGTTACCATAGACTGTCAGATAAGTGGTGGAGAGAATAATAGCATTAATTGAATATGTCCTATGTGACTTTTGAATGGCATAAAATATTTATATGTATATATTTTTCAGATGAAGAAACGGAGGCTTAGAAAAATGAAATAATTTGCCAAGGGTCACAGGTTTAATAAATACGAGCGTAAGTCTACAGATGTTGCTACAAAATCATAGAAAACTTTATTAAACAAAAATATTAAAAAGTGAAGCTATTGTTTCTTGACACGTCCTTCATCTAGGTCTATACACTTCTGAAAGCAGTGCGTCCTTCTCTCTAACAGATTCCCAAAGATTATGTATTTTTTGATTTACCCATTTTTAAATGGCAGGTTTTATAAGAACAGTTTTTAAAAAACATAATTTTAATCCTCGAGGGGCTAAAATTGTGTTCTTTAAAAAATGTTCTTTGAGCTTTATGAACAAAAAGAAATCTGAATGGGTAAGATCAGGGCTGTAGGGTGAATGGGATAATGTTTTCCAATAAAATTCTCTTAGACTCTTGCTTCCTCAAATAATGAACAGATGCTCTGTTGTGAGAGAAAAAAATTAACACATCTTTCCTGGTCTTTTTCTCACAATTGCAGTTTGTCATTTTCTTAAAACTTCTTCCTAATAAGTTCCCAGGATCGTCCTGTGTCCTCTGAAAAAAATCTATCAAGATTGTTGCTGTTGTCAGGTGCCATCGAGTCGGAACTGACTCATAGCGACCCCATGCACAGCAGAACGAAACAATGTCCGA
>NW_006408592.1:2835458-2845141 GCF_000296735.1 Chrysochloris asiatica
GGTCAGGTCCCCTCAGGGAAAATCTCCTTCCAAGACTAAGACTCAATGGGAATACATGAGCAGACATGCACTCTGACTTGTGACCAAGTTGGTCACCGTTAAGGGGAAGTGAGGGAAAAACAACAATGTGAGCTAAATCCTACCACCTTCAATAGATTCCTGTGAACCTGAATGGAGACCTTGTTGGCTGGTAGGGTATCAAAACCTGGGGACTCCTGGGCCCAGAGTCAGGGACATAGCCACAAAGGACTAGAGTGGAGAGTTAAGCATCCAGCTGATATTAAGAGAGGGCATATGTACAAGAACACCCACACTTGCAGATAATACCCACTTGACCTGGCTTCAATAGCTGGACAACCAGAACTCAACTAGAAGAAGAAAGATTGAAAAAAAGAGTAATCTGATACAATTTGATGAACTTGACCTACACCTATGGATACAGTAGCTCAAAAGAGGGAACAAATCTTTACAGTGAGGATCATTCCCACCCCCTTGGTATACAGGGTAGATATGGATGGGCAACTTGGACATTGGGTACCCAAAATGGGGGGCTACAAAGGCAAGAAGTGACTGGCTAACAAGCTTTCAAGAGGGAGCTTAGATCCAGAGGGTGCTCAGGAAGATAGAATCTTCACTGAGTAGTATCCAAAATGTCTGGGTGGGGCTGATAAAAGGAAATGGGGATAGGATTCTTGTGGTACAATAGTGAATAATTGCTTTCAGGACAGACTGTGAGGGTTCGAAATGTAAAGGTATATGTCTTGTAGCAAAAGGAGGGGAGTGGTCGACTTTGCAGTCCAGGAGCGGAGGTCCCTGGGATCCTCAAGGGAGAAGAGTGGAGTGTGGGACCCTATCCAGAGAAACAGTGACACCAGAGATGGAGGCAGATATGATGATGTGGAGAGATGGAGTGGCTGGGGACTCTAGACCCAGAGAGTGAGAGGGGCTGTGTGCTGATGACTGAGGGGCAGACTTGCGGGGTATACCTTTGGTTGGTTGACAATGCATGGAGGGGATTGTAATCATGGCAATGAAATGATATATGATAGGATGAATGTAAAGCAAATGTTCTCCCATGTAAACTATCACATAATTCACAATAAAACATTTTTAAAAATTCAGTTATGAAATTAGGAAATTTGATGTTTATATAATACCCAGTGCTGTTAAGTTGATTTCAACTCAGAGTAACCCAAAAGGAAACAGTAGAACTGTCCCACAGGAGTTCCAAGGATGTAATTTTTATGGAAGCAGATGGCCACATCATTCTCCCACAGAGCGCCTGGTAGATTCAAACCATTCAGACAGCAGCTGAATACTTAACCACTGTGCCACCATTGATACCTACAAGTGTTATCTAATCCATAGTCCATATTTAGATTTCTTCTAATATGGTGAATCCTTCAGTGATACCTACAAGTGTTATCTAATCCATAGTCCATATTTAGATTTCAAATGTTTTCCTGATCATGTCTTTTAAACTAGATTTCCCCAGTCCATGATTTATCTAGGGTCATTATTGTTGTTGTTAGGTGCCATCGAGTTGGTACCGACGCATAGCGACCCTATGCACCACTAGGATCATACCATGCATTAATTGTTGTGTCTCTTTAGTCTCCTTTAACCTAAGATAGTTCATCATTCACCTCCCCACCTTTTTTCCATTTGACCTTAACACTTTTGAAGATTACAGACCAGGCATTTTCTAGACTGTTCTACGATTTGGGTTTTTCTGATGTTTTCTCATAATTAGATTCAGAGTATACCTTTTTTTGGCAGGGATATTGAGAATGCTTCTATGTCCTTCTCGGTTCCTTGGCAAGTTTTTATCCACTAGCTGTAGCATCCATTGATTTTATTCTAACTCCATTTTTTCTATATTTGTTACTTCATACTCTACTGTAAAGAAGAGCTTTCCCTTCTGCCCCTATTTACTCATTCATTTACTTGCTTATAGCAGGGTGAGCTCATAGCTTGTTAATTTGTTTAATAGGTTACAAACCTGTACTTGCATTAATTTAATTTGATGCTCAAATTATTCTAAATTTGACTAATAGGAGCCCCTTCAAGCTGGCTCCTATGTCCTTTTGATATTATCCCTTGATTTTTTTCACCACTTCCTTCTTCCCTTTCTGGCACAGAAAGATGTTCCTGATTTATCTTGTAATTTTGCTGTGCTAGTCTTGGAATCAGCCAATGACAACAACAGCAACAACAAAATCCTGTTCCTTTTAGGAGAGAAACCAAATACTTAGCATTTTGAAACTATGATTCATTACTATTGATGTGTCATTGCTTCTAAGACCTTCCTGATAGGAGATTATATATACATATATGAAGAGAGAGAGACAGACAGCATCCTGGTGTAGCGCTGTGGGTTAATGCGCTGGACTGCAAGGTCAGTTTGAACCACCTACGTTGTTCAAACTGACCTTGTGGTCCAGGATTTATACTATATAATTGTTGTTAAGTGCTGTCAAGTCAGTTTTGACTCATAGTGATTCTGTATAGGGTTCCAGAGGAGCAGCTTGTGGATTTGCAATTAGTAGTCCAGTGTTTAACCTACATTGCAGGACTCTCTCTATATAGACTTCAAAAAGTTCATGGAAAAATTCCATGTCTTCTGTTTCAATTTTTCAATTAAATTTTTGAATCCCCTTCATGCGTATATATATATACACATATACCTACATTATTTGAATCCCCTTCATGCATATATACATATACCTACATTATTTCACTAGTTCTCATTCAGCAGTGACTTTACCCCCAGGGGACTTTTAGCAAAGTCTGGAGGCAGTTTTGATTGTCATGATTTGAGTAGGGGTGCTGCTGGCATCTAGTGGCTAGAGACCAGGGATGCTGCTAAATATGCTACAAAACACTGGACAGCCTTGTACAATAAAGAAGTAGTCCAAATGTCAGTAGAGGCTAGTTGATAAATGTTGATTATATTCACATCTATATCCGTTTCTCTTTGTATTTATATTATCGTCTATATATCCCTGTATCTTTTCAGCTCAAAAACAATGAATTAATACTGATAAGTCAAATTTCAATCCGAACATCACAAGATATACTCTAGTCTCCTCCCTCTCTAAGTGTACAATTTAATATTTTGACAAATACGTACCCTGCACCAGTCCAAGCCATACACCATTTTCATCATCCTAGATAGTTTCCTCATACCCCTTCCCATTAACTGGGAACCACTTTTCTGTTTTGCTTCTTCTTCTTTTTTTAACCTTACATTAATTTGCCTATTTTAAAACTTTATTATATATAGGGATGCATATAATATGTGCTCTTGTTTTATGATTCTTTTGGCTCACCACAATGCCTGCTGGGTTCATCCATGCTGTTCTAGTGAATTCCTTTTTATTACTGAGTAGTATTCCATTGAATGGTTGTATCACATCTTGTTTATCCATTCCTCTTTGAGCATTTGTATTGCTTTGAGTATTTGGCTATTATGACTAAAACTGCTATGACCATTCTTGGACAAATCTTTTCTTATATGTGTGCTTTTATTTCTTCAGAGTGTGAATACTCAGGAGACGGGTTTCTGGGTCACATAATGGAGTTTAACTTTGTAGGAAGCTGCCAAACATATTTCCAAAATGGTTGATCCATTGTATACTCCAATCAGCCATGTAGGAGTCTTGGTGTGGTGCTGCATGATAATGCACTGGACTTCAAGGTTGGTTTGAACCGCAAGGTTGGCAGTTCAAACTCACAGGTTGCTCCTCAGAAACCCTACACAGGATCACTGTGAATCAGAACTGACTCAACAGTACTTAACAACAACAACATTAGCCGTGTATGAGAGTTCCAGTTACACTCCATACTTGCTAGGATTATTTTCCCTGTCCTTTGAAGTTTAGCCATTCTAGTTGGTTTGTAATGGTATTCACTGTGATTTTCATTTGCATTCCCTTGATGATGAATGATCTCGAACACTTTTCATGTGATTATTGGAATCTTTCTTCAAAGAAGTATTTGTTCAATTTTTTCCCATTTTTTATTGTGCTTTTGACCTTTAGCTGACTCATTCTTTTGAGTTTTCCTATATGTAAAGAGGCATCCTGGTGTGGCGCTGTAGGTTAATGTGCTAGACTGCAAGGTCACTTTGAACTACAAGGTTGGCAGTTCAAGCTCACTAGCTGTTCCTCAGAAACACTTTACAGGGTCACTTTGAGTCAGTACCAACTCAACAGCACTCAGCAACAACAACAACATGTGTAAAGAGGCATTTCAGTGAGGGCATATTAACTGCTGTAACAAATATCCCCCAAATCCTCGTGCAAAGTCAAATGATGATATACCTTATTCGGTCTGCACTTCTTACAGTCTGTCTTTTAAATGAAGAACCAGAAAATTTGACTCTTTTCACTTTGTGGCTTCTTATGTCATCTTCTATGGTTTCAAGTATTTTTTGTTTACATTCCTATGAATAGGAAAAAAGACAAAGAGTGGAAGGCAGAATGGAACATTTTGTAGCTGGATTGGGAGGTGACAGACATCAATCTACACACATTCTGTTATCCAGAACCCAGTCACATTGTCAGATTGATACGTGAGCAGTGTTAAGAAATAAGAATTAACTGTGTGCCTAGGAAGAGAATCAGATATTGGCTAATTTAATACCTCTGTTTGGTAAGGTGGAGGGTCACAGAAAAAGAAGAAGACTCAGAGCGGGATGGATTGGCAAAGTGGCAGCATCAGTGGGCTCAAGCGCGGTAACAATTGTGAGGTTGGCCCAGGATCGGGCAGCATTTCATTCTGTTGTGCATAGGGTCGCTATGAGTCAGTACTGACTCGATGGCACCTAACAACAACAACAACCACACTGGGTGACTGGTGTGGTGCTGTGGGTTAATGCGCCAGATTGAAAAGCTGTTTGAACTGCAAGGTTGGCAGTCCAAGCTCATCAGATGCTCCTCAGGAACCCTGTATAGGGTTGCTATGGGTCGGACCAGACTTGATGGCACTTATCAACAATACCACCACACCGGGTGAAGAGGTCACTTGCTAAATGCCTTTGAGTCAGTTTTAACTCATGGTGACCCTGTATAGGGTTTCTAAGGAACATCAACCTTTGGTTAGCAGTCCAGTGCTTATCCTAAATGCCCCACTGAACATTTTGTGGCTACTGATCAATCCAAGAGTCATAATAACAATGAAACTTCTCCCAAGAAAAACGAAAAATAAGATGTTAGCAATAACATTTTACATACATTTTCAGGGAAGTGACTGACTCTCTCCTGGAACATGATCATGAATCCTTGAAGAATTCATTCATTCCTGGCTAAAATCCCCTGAATTAGATGATGAATGAATGAATGAGTAAATTATCTTTTTTTAAAGTTCTAAATTCTAAATTGAAAAACAAAAACAAAAAATATGCTGTGATAAAAATGTTTCATTTCTTGTTCTTAAAAGCCTTTCCATTTTCAGAAGCATTGAACTAATGAGCCCACTGTTAAGTGTCCAGATTTCTCAACCTGATTTTCACAGGATCTTGGAAACTGTATCAGTTCTAGTTGTAGTAGTAGGTAGGTGCCATTGAGTCCGTTCTGACTCACAGAGGTCCTGTGCACAGCAGAACAAAACGCTGCCTGGTCATGTGCCATCCTCATGATTGTTACGTTTCAGCCCATAGTTGCTGCCCCTGTGTCAGTCCATCTTGTTAGGGGTTTTCCTCTTTTTTGCTGATACTCCACTTTACCTAGCTTGATGTCCTTCTCCAGGAACTCGCCCTTGCTGGTAACGTATCTGGAAGTACACGTGCCTTCTGGCTGTATTTCTTCCAAGACAGATTTGTTTTTTCTTCTGGAAGCCCATGATAGTTTTAATATTCTTCTCCAACACCATAATTCAAATGCATTGAGTCTTCTTTGGTCTCCCGTATTCATTGTCCAACTTTCACATGCATACAAGGTGATTAAAAATGCCATGGCTTGGGTCAGGCACACTTTAGTCCTCAAACTGACACCTTTGCTCTTGAATACTTTAAAGAGGTCTTGTGTAGCAGAGTTGCCTAATGCAATTTGTCATTTGAGTTTTTGACTTAGGCTTGCATGAGTGTTGTTTGTGAATCCAAGCAATAGGAAGCCTTTGACAATTTCACATAAGAGTTGCTATGATTCAGAACCAAGTCCACATCACATAACCACCAACCGCCACCACCATCATGATGTTATTTACTGGCCAAGTTGTAAGGATTTTTGTTTTCTTTCCATTGAGGTGTAACACATACTGAAAGCTATGGTCTTTGATCTTTATTAGTTTTTTAAGTCCTCTTAATTTTCAGCAAGCAAGGTCATATCATCTGCATACTGCAGGTTGTTAATGAGTCCTCTTCCAATCCTGATGCCACATTTTTCTTTATGTAATGTAACTTCTCAGATTTTTTGCTGCCATACAGACTGAATAAGTTTATTGAAAGTATACAATATTGGTGTATACCTTTCCTGATTTTAAACCATGAAGTATTCTCTTGTTCTGTTCAAATGACTGCCTCTTGGTCTAAGTACAAGTTCCTCATAACACAATGTGAAGTGTTCTGGAATATCCATTTTTCATAATGTTGTCCATAGTTTGTCATGATAGACACAGTTGAAAGCCTTTAAATAGTCAACAAAGCACAAGTAAATATCTTTCTGCTTTTCACTGCTCTCAACCAAGATCCATCTGACATCAGCAATGACCCTAGTTCCATATCCTCTTCTGAACATGGCTTGAATTTCTGGCAGTAGTGTCTGCATATAGTTTAATGCACTTCAATTTACTTTTTATCAATTTAATTCAGCAAATACTTCATGACTAATATATTAATGGGATTATAATAGATGTTCTCAATGATAAAAGTTGATTTTAAAAAAACTTGCATTTAAGAATTTATGAGTATAGTCTAGATGAGGAAGAAGACAAATACCTGTAATGCAGAAGGTGTTTGTTCTAACCCAAATAAGGGAAGCACTAGAGGTCTGACACTGTAGGCTAAATATTTGACTGCTAACCACAATTTCGGCAGATCAGACCTCCAGCTGCTCTTCAGAAACCCTTTGCAGAGTCACTATGAGTCAAAACCAAGTCAATCGCACTAAACAATGATGACATAGAATGCTGAAAAAGCAAGAGCATTTCTGAAACTGGGAAGTTCTGAATTCACTTCTGGGAAAAAATGTGCGTGTTTTATATCACCTAGTATATGACTATATGGAGATATGCTGGAATATTTCACTCATTTATTCAGCCAGAATTTATTGAGGGCATTCTATGTACCAGACAATGAGGGAATACAGGGATAAGTAAGAAATACTTCCTGTTGTCCAGGAGAGACAACACAATTTTATGATTATTCTGATAGAAATGAATACAAAGCATGATGAATCACAAAAGAGAGAGTGTTCAGGTCTACCTGGAGGCCATTGGACAAATTCTATAAAGGAAGTTAAGTCTTATTTAAACAACTACATTTTGGAATATACTCACCAGAAAGTTATGCATAGATCGACACAATGGAACATAAGATAAGAAATATAAATTGTACTGTAGTATGACTCTAGCTTTTTTGTAATTATGAATGTGAGTGTTGGAGATGCATAGGAAAATGTTGACAAGTATTAAGACTGGAAATATTAAAGAAGACTTTGTATGATCTGCTTAAAAAAAAATTGGACCTAATTCTGTAGGTTAATATGTGTCAAATTTTCCTGATCATAAAATCCCCTGGGGCACTGGTTATACTAGGTGGATGAGAAGATGGAGTTGGGTAGAGCAGGAGTTGAGGGACTAGTTAAAAAATATTGTTACAATACAAATAGATGTGATGAGGGCCTAAAGAAAGGCAATAGCAGTGAGGAAGTAGAAGAGGCAGTATGTAGGAGAAATAATTGAGAAGGAAAAATATACAAGGTGTGCTTACTGATTGAATAGAAGGCCATTGGAGGCTTAAAGACCGATTCCACGCTATGGCCTGGGGTTACTGGTAGATAGCAGTTTAAGAAAACAAGAGGTATGGCCAGGGATTTGCAAGAAGGCTGATTTATTTAGTGTGTAGAACAGCATGGAGAGTAATAGTAGAAAGAAAATTTGTAACATTTGTTGGGGCCAGATCTCAGAGATTCATGAAAACCAAGCTAAAGTGTTTTGAACTAGTTTTAAAGCTGACCTTAACTCTTCAATACAATACTAGAGTCTTTCACCAAGAATGAGGTGGTTTCCAGTGAGTTTTTAAAATTTTTCGGAGAGGAAGTTGCAAGCAGCTGTTCAGAGACCACTTTCACTGTGTATGTGAAACTATGTATGTGATTAATTCCTCAGCCTTAGAATACATCAGAACACATTGACTTTGCCTCAATAGAGCTCTTCCTTTCCTTTCTTCCCTCTTTCTTCCTGTTTCTACTTTGTTCAGGTACAGAAGAAACCCCATCATATCAGAACCTATTGGAAATTTGCTTGAACCTTTTTGTATGTGAGCATTTTCTCATTCTCTGGTCTTGCCTCAACACCTGTGGATGTTATCCTGGACTCTGGGTTTCACTCACTTCTTTGATTTTGATTTGGTCTGTTTTATTTAAGTTGGTTCTTAATTAGTATCTACCTTTGCTTTTACTTCCACTTCAGTCCACTTTTCACATTCAACTTCACTCCTCTAGTACCAGCGACTATACAGATTCTTGTATAGTGGCAAGCTGTGAAAACCATGAGGGAGCCATGTCTGACTTCCTCTAGCTCCACAAGGGGGAAAGAAAATCAAATTCAAAATCAGCCCAAGGTCAATTCCTATGAAGTGGAAGTCAGACATGCCTCTACCCTACAACCTTCTTTACCCTATTGTGACACCAACCATCCCACAGCACTCTCTGCATCACATATGAGTTCAACAATCCATTGCAATGACTACACAGAATGCACAACAATCAATATCCACGATTTTGGGGTTTTTTAGGGAAGGGAACAGGGTACAATTCAGGATTAGAAACAACTCAGGATGCAGAAATTCTCCTGTCAGGTATGCCTTTTCTCTTCCGTACTACAGGCCTGCCTTACTCTCTTCTTAGGCTTCTCAGCTATGTGGCCTCTGAGTCTTTGCCCTGCTTGGGTAAGCATCACAGAGCTCTTTTAGCCAGTCTGTAAATGCCCAAAGAACAAGCCATCCTTCTGCTGAAGGCACTCAGACTTATTTGGTCCATGGGCAGGTAAGCCCACAACAGCCCTGTCGTTCCATGCCTCTGCTACTACTGCCTCTGCCACTTTTCCAGGTAAGGATCTCATGCTCTACACATGCTCTTCTTTCTTGATGGTCCTGGGGTCAATTGTTCCTGCTTCTGAGATGCACCTTTTTCAACTTATTAGAATGGTAAAGTGAATCAAGTCCAGCTTTAGAGTCCTGTACACCTTATTGGCATGGTCCCACTCAATCACTTGGTGGGAATTAAGATGTTGGATAGAAAAGCCATGCAAAGTAAATTCAAGGTACCACACAAGCCTAAGCTAGTATACTTGTTGTTGTTGTTATGTGCTGTGGAGTTGGTTCTGACTCATAGCTACCCTGTACAGGGTTTCTGAGGCTGTAAATCTTTACAGGAGCAGAAAGCCTCCTCTTTCTCCCGTGAAACAGCTGGTAGTTTCGAACTGCTGACTTGAAGATTAGCAGCCTGACTCGTAACCACTAT
>NW_006408592.1:2845880-2852092 GCF_000296735.1 Chrysochloris asiatica
AAGGCTGTGCTCTTTGATCTTCATCAGTAAATGTTTTAAGTCCTCTTCACTTTCAGCAATCAAGGTTGTATCATCTGCATATCGCAGGTTGTTACTGAGTCTTCCTCCAATCCTGAGGCCACATTTTTCTTCAGTTAAAAAACCTTTACTGGAAATTCTGCTTTTAGAATCAGAGCCTAGTCTGGACTCAAGCAGACTAGAACAATAATAACTTTACTATATAGAAAAGACAATATCCATTCTAGATAAGAGGTAAAGAAATTGAAATTAAATGTTTGACTCCACAAAGAACAAACTGTTAGGAAAGGAAAATGGAACACCAAGTTGGCGATTTATAACTTCATTAAATATTTTATCATAGAGTCCTGGTGCGGTGCTCTAGGATCAGCACTGAACTGCTAACTACAAGGTGGCAGTTCAAACCCACCAGCCACCCCTTGGAAACCCTATACAGGGTTGCTCTGAGTCAGAACTGATTTGATGGCACTTAACAACAACAAAATACTGTTATCTTCAGATGTGTTATATACTGTTCAGCTGAATCCATAATCAGATGTGTGGTATGGGAGGCCCTACAGAGAACTGGTATGGCATAGTAGGATATGCACTGAACTACTAACCTTAAAGTTGGCAATTCAAATTCACCAACTGCTCCTTGGAAACAGGATTGCTCTGAGTTAGACTGACTTGATGGTACTTAATAACAACAAAGAACAAGCTATGCTAGAAGAACATGATGCATAGGTTTTGAAAGAAAGCACATCTTACAAAGGAAATCTGTTTGTTAAGTCTGTAGATAAGAAGGTGTGTAAGCATGTTACACAACCTGTATTTTGGTCATTTTTTGGTTTACTGTAGCCAAGTAGATGTTTGCAGGCCAATTTGTGCATCAAACAAGAATATGCTCTTGATGTGAGTCAGATTTTCTTAATTTAAGTTATATAAAAGAAAATCTATTTTTCCATTACATATGCATACATTTTACTCAATAAATTTGGATGTTTTAAAAAAATCAAATTTTTCTTTAAAAGAAAAAGGTTTGTTATCTTTGTTGTGGTTGCTAAGTGCTGTTGAGTTGTTTCTGCCCCATAGTAACCTCGTATAGGGTTTCCAAAGAGTGGCTGCTGAGTTAGAACCTTGTGATTTAAACCGACTTTGTAGTCCAGCACATTAATCCACAGCACCACACCAGGACTCCTTTGTTACCTTTGAGGATATTAAAAATAAAGTCAGCAGAAACTTGAAGGCATAACCAAAAAATAATCTTTAAGAGTCTTTTGAGGAAATAGCAGTCTGATTGAAATAACTAAGTTGTCTCAGATTGTCTTAGTATGGGAGATAATGAAGTATTTTGAGTATGTGAGTTTTTCAGGTTGTGATTAACAAAACAATCCTGTTTATCAGGAGCTCCTTTGAATGATTACCTGGAGTTAGTTAAACTGAGGTTAAGAGAAGAGTCCTCCAGATTGCCAAGGCTGTCTATGACCTAAAAATTACTTATTTGAATTGAAGTGTTGAATTGAAGACATATGGGTGAACAATTGCTTCTAACATACAGTATAATGAAAAATAAATATTAAATCTAGCTATCAAGTAAACTATTAAATAATCTGGTGTGGCACTGAGGATTAATGTGCTGACTGCAAGGTCATTTTGAACTGCAAGATTGGCAGTTCAAGCTCACCAGCTGCTCCTCAGAAACTCTATAAAGGTTCACTATGAATTGGAATTAGCTCAATGGCGTTTAACAACAACAGCAATATAGCAATATGTTGTGTGTAGAGGCAGAAAGAAGCATGTTGCCCACCTCCCCCAACTCCTCACACAGTACTTTTCATTTTTGTTAGTAGCTGCTTAGATATTCATATTTTCCATATGGGCCAATAAATAACATCAGGATAAATGGAGAAAAGATTGAAATTGTCAAATACTTCATTTTGCTCAGCTCAACCATTAATATTCATAGGAATAGCAGTCAAGAAATCAAACGAGTTATTACATTAGGCAAAACTGCTGCACAAGATTGCTTAAAAGTGTTCAAGAGCAAAAATGTCAGTTTGAGGAATGAGGTGCACCTGACCCAAGCTATGATATTTTTAATAACCTCATATGCATGTGAAAGTTGAACAATGAATAAAGAAGACTGTAGAAGAATTGTTGCATTTGATTTATGGTGTTGGAGAAAAATATTAAAAGTACCATGGACTGCCAAAAGAATAAACAAATCTGTCTTGGGAGAAGTACAGCCTGAATGCATCTTAGAAGCCAGGATGACCAGACTCTTGTACTTCAGATATATTATAAAAAGAGACCAGTCCTTGGAAAAAAGACATCATGCTTGGTAAAATGGAGGATCCGTGAGAAAGAGGAAGATCCTCAACAAGAAGGGTTGGCAAAGTAGCTGCAGCAATGGGCTCAAACATAGCAACGATTGTGAGATTGACGCAGAACCACTCAGTATTTTCTTATGTTGTGCACAAGGTTGCTATGAGTTGGTACTGACTTGCTGACACCTAAACACAATGACAACAACAACATAAATATTCTACTCAATTGAACTGCATTTTAGTAAGCATAATTTCTATGATAACATTTGAGACTTAGATTTTTACTTCAAATATTCTATTTATAAAGAATACTTGAACTGAGAATTGAAAGAGAATTAGGATTTCCTTGTGTGGGTAAGAGTGTGAACTTAGGGTAAAGTGTGAACAAGAGATGCTCTGACATTGACTCTGGGTATGGAAAGAGTGTGGTGGTGGTAACTGTGATGGTGGTGATACAAGGAAGTGCCAGAGAGAGATGTTTGTAAAGTAACACATGGATATATTGTTGTTGTTAAATGGCATCAAGTCTATTCTGACACACAGTGACCCTGTATAGGGTTTCCAAGGAGCAGCTGGTGAGCTTGATCCACCAACCTTGCAGTTCAGATGACTTTGCAGTCTGACACATTAATCCACAGCACCTCACCAGGACTCCATGGATATATTAGAGACATAGAAATAGTGCTACCTAATGCTACCTAGAAGAGAAATTTTACATTAGTCAAAGAATTATCTTTTAAATTTAAGTCATTGTCAAAACCATTTTAAATAATTAAGATTACTTATACAATGGCAGTGGGTTTTGTTTTATTTTATTTTTGTTTATTTTTTTAACACTCTATCAGGATTAGGATTTAGAAGTTAATTAAAATTGACAAATTTAATATTAAAAATATTTTTTATAGGTTCTTCCTAAATGTGATCAAATCACTGCTAGTCATTATGTTTCAACATATTGACTATTTATATTCATTCTTAACATTAGTAATTATAAATACGTTTCCTTGCCTGGATAATTTATATAGCTTGTTGTTGTTAGATACTGTTAAGTAGGTTCAGACTCATGTGGATTGAGAGTACAACAGAATGAAACACTGCTCAGTGTTGTGCCACCTTCGCAATTGTTACTATGTTTGAGTTCATTGTTGAAGCCACTGTGCCAATTCTTGTATTTAAGCACTGGGTGATTTGCAAATGCTGCTAATGAAAGAGTGCTGAAATCTTTAATATCAATGACAGACTGTGAAGGACAGACTGTGGAACAGACCATTGATTGCTCATATGCAAGTACAGGTTGAAGCTGAAGAAAATGAAAACAAGTCACGAGAGCAACAATATGAACATGGACATAACCCACATTAGTTTTGAGGCCATCTCAAGAATAAATTTGGTGCATTAAACACTAATAACTGTAGACTGGATTTACTGTTGGATGATGTCAAGAACATCATACAGGAAGAAAGTAAAAGGTCATGAAAAAGAAAGGAAAGAAAAGACCAGATGAATGTCAGAAGAATCTCTGAAACTTGCTCTCCAGTGCAGAGATGGAAGAAATGAGGAAGTATAAGAGTTGAACAGAAATTTTCAAAGGACAACTCGAAAAGACAAAGTTAAGAATTATAATAATATGTGCAAAGACTTGAAGTTAGAAAACCAAACGAGATGAACATGCTTAATATTTCTCAGGCTGAAAAACCTGAAGAAAAAATTCAAGCACTGACTTGCACTATTGAAGGATTCTTTGGGGGAAAAAGCAGAACAGCAGTGATGTTTTCATCATCAAAAGAAGATAAAAAGTACAAACAGAGACGTTGTACCAAAAAGAAATGTTCGATGTTCAACCATTTTAAGAGGTAGCATATGATCAAGAAATGATGATACAGAAGGAAGAAATCCAGGTGCACTGCAGGTATTATAAAAAAATAAAGCTCCAAGAACTGCTGAAATACAGATTGAAATCTTTCACCAAACTGATGCAGCACTGGAGGTGTTCATTCACCTAGGCCTGGCAAATCAATTGGAAGAGATCCCTAGCTGTGCCCATTCCAAAGAGAGGTAACTCAACAAAATGTGTAAATCATTGAACAATATAATTAATATCACATGCAAGTAAAAATTTTTCTGATGATAATTAAAGAATGGCTGCCAGAAATTCAAGCTGGATTCAGAAGTGGACTTGGAACTAAGAATATTACTGCTACCCTCAGATGGTTCTTGGCTGAAAGCAGAGTACCAGAAAGGTGTTTATTTCTGCTTTATTGACTGTGAAAAGCCTTTAGACTGTGTGGGTCATGATAAACTATGGCTAACACTGAGAAGAATCAGTATTCTGGAATACATAATTATGCTTTTGAAGAACCTGTACCAAAAGGCAGCCATTTGAACAGAACAAGGGGATACTGAATAGCTCATAATCAGCAAAAGTATGAGACAGGGTTGTAGCCTTTCATCATACTGAAGTGCCATCGAGTCATTTCTGACCCACAGCGACCCACAGGTTTCCAAAGAGTGACTGGTGAGCTTAAACAGCTGACCTTACAGTTTGAAGTGACTTTGCCAGTCCAGTGCATTAAAACACAGTGCTACACCAAGACGCCAATTCAATTTGTAAACTGAGTAAATAATCCAGTAAGTAGGATTATATGAAGAAGAATGTGGTATCAGGACTGGAAGAAGACTCATTAACAATCTGTGTTATGCAGATGATACAACTATTCATTAGGCAAATGTGAGTCACAAGACCTCTTTAAAGTGTCCAAGAGCAAAGATATCAGACTGAGAACTAAGGTGTGCCTGACCCTCAAGCTGTGGTATATTCAATAGCCTCATATACTTTGAGTCCTGGTGTGGTGCTATAGTATAAGTATTGGATGGACTGCAAGGTCAGTGGTTCAAACTCACTAGCTGCTCCTGGGAAACCCTATACAGGGTCACTATAAATTGTAATGGACTGGATGTCATTTAATGCAACATATGCATGTGAAAGTTGGACAGTGAATAAGGAAGACCTTGGGAGAGTTGATGCATTTGAGTTATGGTGTTAGAGAAGAATATGAAAATCATCATGGACTACCAGAAGAACAAACAAATCTATGTTGGAAGAAATACAGCCAAAATGATCTTTAGAAGCCAGGATGGCAGGAGTTCATGCTTATACTGTGGACATGTTATCAGGGGAACCAGTCCTTGGAGAAGTAGATTTTGCTTGGTAATGTGGTGGGTCCATGAAAAAGAAGAAGGCCCCCAATGAGATGGATTGACATATTGGCAACAACAATGGACTCAAGGATAGCAACAACTGTGATGATGGCACAGGTTTCATTCTGTCGTGCGTAGGGTTGCTTTGAGGCTGAGCTGATT
Source organism: Chrysochloris asiatica (assembly GCF_000296735.1). Classification (NCBI taxonomy): domain Eukaryota; kingdom Metazoa; phylum Chordata; class Mammalia; order Afrosoricida; family Chrysochloridae; genus Chrysochloris; species Chrysochloris asiatica. The sequence goes on from NW_006408592.1 coordinate 2,851,568, forward strand.
TCATGGAAAAACTAACCTGGTGTGGTGCTTTGGGTTAATGCGCTGGACAGCAAAGCTGGTTTGAACCACAATAACATTTCATATCATTTTAGCTTTTGTCAATTCCATGCATGGCCTACCGTCTCTTACTGTATTCAGGAATCTGTGAAGGATATATATTTACATGACTTTATCTTATGTCTGTATACATTTTTATAAATAACCTGAAACAACTTTATTGATAGTGGCAAAATAAAGTTTTAGTTGTATATAAAATTTGAGGATTTGTAACTTTTCTATGTAAATCTTAATATACATGAACCAATATTTTTGTCATTGTTTAAACAATGTATTATTTAGTATATAAAGGTATATAATTTATATGTAATACAGAAACGGCTGCAATCATACATTGACAGAGAACTTCCAGAGGTTCAAGCTAGATTCAGAAGAGGCTGTGGAACGAGAGATATCATTGCTGATGTCCGATGGATCTTGGCTGAAAGCAGAGAATATCAGAAGGATGTTTACCTGTGCTTTATTGAC
>NW_006408592.1:2860277-2861017 GCF_000296735.1 Chrysochloris asiatica
TGGCTTTAGTGCTTGGCACATAAATTTGAGTAATAGTGGTATTAACTGGTTTTCCTTGTTGTTGTTGTTGTGAAGTGCCATCGAGTTGGTTCCAACCCATAGTGACCCTTTATAGGGTTTCTGAGGAGCAGCTGGTGAGGTTGAACCACTGACCTTGCAGTTCAAATGGCTTTGCAGTCTGGCATATTAACCCACAATGCCACACCAGGACTCTGGTCTACCCTGTAGGTGCATGGATATTATCCTATCACAGACAGTGTTGTACGTCAAGCTATGTCTTGAAATGCTTTTTGTGATAATGAATGTGATGCCATTGTCATTCCTGGCATAGTAAACCACATGATTGTCAGATTCAAAATGGCCAATGCTGGTCCCTTTCAGCTCACTAATGCCTAGGATACTGATGTTTATGCATTCCATTTAATTTTTGTCAACGTCCAATTTTCCTCGATTCATACTTCATATATTTCATATTCTGATTATTAATGAATGTTTAAGTGGTTTATCCTTATTTTGAGTTGTGTTTTATTAGAAAATGAAGGTCCTGAATGTTTTACTCGATTCATATCATCGTGGTCAACTCTGCTTTGAGGAAAAGCACCTCTTCCCTAGTCCTACTTTGAGTGCCTTCAAACCTAAGGGGCTCTTCTCACACTATATCTGACAATATTCTGATGCTCTTCTTCATGTTTCAGTTTTCAGTATTCTGATGCTATCTGATAGTGCTCCACTGCTATTTG
>NW_006408592.1:2861117-2867855 GCF_000296735.1 Chrysochloris asiatica
TGAGGTTGGCCCAGGATCGGACATTGTTTCGTTCTGCTGTGCATGGGGTCACTATGAGTCGGTTCCGACTCGATGGCACCTGACAACAACAACAACAATTTATATGTAATATATACAGCAGAAGAATATAAACATTACAGCCAAAACCTAAAACTAGACTGTGAACACTCATTTGTATTCACCGATGCATTTCTGTCTTATCCCATTCCGCCTTCCAGTCCCCAACTAAGATAACTGCATTTTCGCCTGCATTTCTTTTTGATTGTTCTATCACATACGTAAGGAGCTCTAGTAGCGAAGTGGTTACGAATTGGACTGCAAACCTCATGGTCAGTAGTTTGAAACTACCAGTGGTTTCATGGGAGAAAGATGAGGCATTCTGCTCCCATAAACATTTATAGCCTTGGAAACCCTGTGTAGGGTCACTATGAGCTGGAACTGACTCCACACTACTTAACAACATCAACAATCACATATGTATGCATGAGTGTCTAAAATACACACAGTTTAATTATGTATGTTTACAAAAATGTCTTCATATTGAAAGTTGCTTTTGTCACTCAACATTGTTTCAAATTCATATCATTTCATGTTACATAGTTCATTTATCTTCACTGCTATATAAATCACATTTTGAGAAGATCCTATAATTTGTCCATTTTTCCTTTTGATAGATCTTAGATTGTTTTGAAATTTTTGCTATAATGATCTGTGCTACTGTGAACATTTTGTTTTATTTCCTGGTGCATATGTGCTAGAGTTAATCAAGGATCTATACTGAGTAGTAGAATTGGTCTGTCAATAGAAGATACAAATGTTTAATTTTAGAAGAGAATGGCAAATTATTTTCTAAAGTGGTTGTAGCTATTTGTACTCACGAGGAATGAATAAGAACGACCATGGATCCCCATCTTTTCAGTCTTTGTATTGTCACTCAGACTTTTATTAGTTTTTGGCAATGTTATTGCTAGTAATGATATTTAATTAAGATTAAGAAGTTTGCATTTCGGGTCACTAATGAGGTGGTGGTGGTAATGTGCCGTGGAGTCGGTTCTGACTCATAGCAACCCTGTACAGGGTTTCTCAGGCTATACATCTTTACAGGAGCAGAAAGCCTCATCTTTCTCCTGCAGAACAGCTGGTAATTTCAAACTGCTGACCTTGAGGTTAACAGCCCGATTTGTACCCACTACTAATGAGGTAGAGAATATTTTCCTGGGTTAATCAGTGATATTTTTTCCTTAACTGTGAAATGGCTGTTTATATCCATTTTTTCCTATTGGTTTAGATTTTCTTTGTTGATTTGTGGTTTGTTTTTTATATTGTGGATATTATCCTCTTGCCTATATGTTATGCAAATATCTTTTTTCAGTTTGTGTCTTACATTGACACTTTTGTTTGGGGATTTTTGATATTGAGGCTTTTTTGAGATTTAATTGATATAAATTAACTCATATGCATGCGAAAGCTGGACAGTGAATAAGGAAGACCGTAGAAGATTTGATGCATTTGAGTTATGGTGTTAGAGGAGAATATTGAAAGTGCCATGGGCTGCCAAGAGAACCAACAGATCTGTGTTGGAAGAAGTGCAGCCAGAGTGCTCCTTAGAGGCCAGAATAGCCAAACTTTGTCTCTCATACTCATATCATCAGGAGAGACCAATCTCTGGAGAAGGATATCATGTTTGGAAAGGTCAGAGAAAAAAAGGAAGACCTTCAGTGAGATGGATTGGCAAAGTGGCAAACATAGCAATTGTGAGGTTGGCCCAAGATTGGGCAGTGTTTCATTCTGTTGTGCATAGGGTTTCTATGAGTTGGTCCTGACTTGATGGCACCTAACAACAACACAACATCTGGTGGCAAAATGGTTAAAGTGCTGAGCTGCTAACTGTGAAGTTGGCAGTTTAAACTCAGTAGCTGCTCTGTAGAAGAAAGACATAGCAGTTCTATTCTGTCCTGTAGGATCACTGTGAATAAACTCAGTGGGGTACACACACACACACACACCTGAGGGGGCTTCAGAAAGTTTGTGGAAAAATTCCAGTATCTTTTTGAAGCCACCTTGCCTATATATACACTCACATATGCAACAGGAATATTGGCATTCTAAAGTTGTTTTGTATTTAACCTTTAAAGAAACTGCCAAACTGGTTTTCAAAGTGATTGTACCATTTTCTATTCTTACCAATAGAATTCAAAGAATTATTCTATTGCTTCACATCCCTGCCAGTACGTATTATGATTACTGTTGCTATTTTTAAGTGCTATTGTTATTGTGATGCTGTGGGCTAATGCACCAGATTGGAAAGTTGTTTGAACTGCAAGGTTGGTGGTTCAAGCTGCTCCTCACAAACCTATACAGGGCTGCTATGGGCCGGAACTGACTCAATGACACTTAACAACAACATTGCTATTGTTAAGTGCTGTCAAGTTGGGTGTGACCTAAGGACTTGACGTACAACACAGTGAAATACCATCCTCACAATCTTTCCTATACTTGAGTTCATTGTTACAGTCTTTGTGCCAGTCCATCTTACTGAGCACCTTTCTCTTTGTATTTCACTGTGTACGTTATCAAGTATGTTGTTCTTCTCCAGAGACTGATCCCTCCTGACAATATGTTCAAAATATAGAAGCCAAAGTCTCACCATTTTCTCTTCCTGGGAGCATTTTGATTGAACATCTTCCAAGACAGGTTTGTTCATTTGTCAGTCCACAGCTCACTCAGCATTCTTTCCCAACACCATAATGAAAAAGCATCAAGTCTTCGGTGGTCTTCCTTGTTTATTGTTCTGCTTTCTCATACATATATGATGATCGAAAACTCCCTGATTTGGATCAGGCTCACCTTACTCCTCAAAGTGACACCTTTGCTTTTTAATGCTTCAAAGAATTCTTTTGTAACAGATTTGCCCAATTCAATATATATATATTTTTGATTTCTTGATTGGTGCTCCCCCAAATGTTGATTGTGGATTCAAGTGAAATGAAATCCGCGACAATTTCATTCTTTTCTCTCTTTAGCATGATGTGGCTTATTGGTCCAGTTGTGAGAATTTTCATTTTATTTATTATGTTGAGGTATAATCTGTATTGATAGTTGTAATCTTTGATCTTCATCAGTGTTTCAAGTCCTTGTCACTTTCAGCAAGCAAGGTTGTATCATCTGCATATCACAGATTGTTATAGAGTCTTCCTCTAAACATGATACCATAGTATTCTTCATATAATCTGGTTTCTCAGATTATTTGTTCAATGGACAGATTGAATAAGTATGGTAGAAAGATACAACCCTGTGCACAGCTTTGCTGATTTAAAAAACATACAGCATCCACTTTTTCTGTTTGAATATGTGCCTTTTCATCTATGTACAGGTTTTGAATGAACAACAAGTATTCTGGAATTTTCATTCTTCAAAAAGTTATCCATTTGTATGATCCCCACAGTTGAATGCCTTTGCATAGACCAATAAACACAGGTAAACATCATTCTGGTATTCTTTGTGTTCACCCGAGATCCATCTGACATCAGCAGTTGTATCCCTTGTTCCACATCCTCTTCTGAATCTGGCTTGAATTTCTGGCAGCTCTCTGTGTATGTAATGTTGCAATGGCTTTTGAAATATCTTTAGCAAAATTTTACCCTTGCCAGATATTGATGAGACTGTTAGCTAAATTCTGCATTCTATTGATTTACCTTTCTTGAAATTGGCATGCATTTTAAGTTTTGTTGTTGTTATTAGGTGCCATCAAGTTGGTTCTGACTCATCATGACCCTTGAACAATAGAACAAAATATTGCCTGGTCCTTACAAATGTTATGTTTGAGCCCACTGTTGCTGCCACCATATTATCTGATTATTACTGGATCTTTGCAGTTATTCTTGTTTTGAATCATGCACCAATGAAGGTCCCCAAAGAATTGCTCCATCCATATTATTAAGGTTGATTCTTTTCTGAGGAGACAGCTCATCCTCAGTTGTATTTTGAGTGCCTTCTAGCCTGAGGGTCTTATTTTCAGCGCTATATCAGACAGTGTTCCACTACTATTCATAAGGCTTCCAGGGACTAATCCCTCAGAAGTGGACCTCCTTTTTCTTCTTCCCAGTTTGCTGTAAGCCTGGGGATGCCACTGAAAGCATGTTGCCATGGTTGACCCTGCTGGTATTTGTCACACCAGTGACATAGCTTCCAGCATCACAGCAATGGGTTAGCCACCACAGTTCAGCAAAGTGGCAAAAGAAAGTGTGGAGTCATTTTTGTTAGATCCAAGTTATTTGCTCTTTCTTGTGACTAAAGTTTCATTTCTTTAACACATTTACATAGTTCTTCTAGATTCTCTATCAGATATTTCCAAAATAGCAAAAAGTAGGTATCTAAACCTATTGTGGAACTGTAGGATAAGCACTGGACTAGTAACCTAAAGGTCATCCATTTAAACCTACCAGCTGCTCCTTGGAAACCCTATACAGGGTCAGTATGGATCAGAACAGACTTGACTACACTTAACAACAACAACACACAGACCTGTCTATTGTTTGTCCGAAAATTGAGCCAAGGAGGTGGGTTCAGTTCCAGGCCTGAAGGATGTCTAAGAACCATAGTCTCAGGAGTTTTACCATCCACATGACTTCTTATTGTTGATGTTAATTTTCATCACTTGATCAAAGTAGTGTGAGATTTTTGTCACTTTCAAGTTACTCTTGATTTCTCCCCTTTTGTAAAATACTCCATGGAAGATAGTCACTATGTGTAGTGCACACTTAAGGGATGGAAAGTTATGCTCTATCTGTTTGAGGATAGAATATCAACATAAACGCTTTGGAATTATTCTGCAAGTGTGATTTGTCTATACTCCCTATTCATTCATTGATTTCTTTCTATTTATTCTGTTCTTTATATCAACATGGATTCATGGATATTTATTTTCTACTTTGGGTTATAAATCAGGATTAGTTTATTTTGTTCAAAATGCTCCTAATTTGGCCATTGGCAACATTTTTTTTCTCTGATGTCCTTTTGACAGACCCTCATTGTAGGGTTTTGTTTTTGTGTTTTTAGCATTTTCGTACTTTCTGGCATTACAAAATGTTTCAGCTTTATTCAGGCTCAATCTTTGAATGAGCCATTTCTCTAGGTAGCTTTTATTCTTTTTACAGGAGAATGATATTAGAAATCAACGTCTGTGTCCTGGCTTATTCATTATTACTAAGGTGTCATTGCCTGGAAACACTTTGGATTGTCTATAAGCAGAAAGATCAAGGAAATATGCGTGAATACCAACCTGTGCATGTACTCACATCTGTAAATATTTCTATATGTATTCAAAGTAAGTTAAACATGAATTCATACTGATACCTTCAGCTCTGATCCAGTATCACGTAGCTCATTTTGTTTCCTCCCTCTTTACTAGTCTGTAACCTTTTACTCCAACAGTGAGAAACCTAGTATCCTCTATCCATCATCCATTTATTTACTTGTTCAATTTCAGTATACATGCTTAGAGGTTTCAGAATTGCTAGCCTATATCCCCATGGGAAACAAATCTAACAACTAGAGTATATTATTTATATGTTCTACTATTTTTCTTTGCCTTAACTTTACATTTTTACTCATTTAGAAAGTTACTAGGTCAACACCTTTTTCTCCCAATCCTATTAGTGAGGTTGCTTCACGTTTGTAATACAATTGTTTTGTCACAGTCTGCATTTTATTGTGAGCTCCTCCCACTTTCTAAGTAAATTTTTAAAATTTACATATATTCAGGTTTGCTATTGGTGCTGTAAAGTTCTCTTTTGACAAATGCATTTTGTAATGTGTACATCACTGCAATACTGTTATAGAATACTTTCATCACCCTTTGCTTTATCTTTTCAATCCTCTTCCTCCATCTCAAACCCTGGCACTTCGGCTCTTTCTGTTGTCTCTCATGTTTCTGTTCTGTGATTTACATAATGGTATCATACGGTATGTAGCCTTTTCAGACTGCATTTAAGAATTATCCATGTTTTTTGCATGAATTGATAACTCATTCTTTCTTATTCCTAAATAGCATTTCATTGTATGGGTCTATCATAGTTTCTTTATTAATTACCCTATTAAGGACATCTTAGTTGCTTCCAGTGTTTGCAATTATGAATAAAGTTGCTATAAATATTTAATTCAGGTAAAAGTCAATTTTCAGGATTTCCTCCGACTGCTTAAATTGTTTATCTTTGAGATACATATTTATGGAATTTGTTTTAATCAGAATTTTTAAAATACGCAGATATGCAAAAGTTATCTACATATGCATGAAGTTGTACTTGACATTTTGATTCTTTCTTTACATTTTCTTCAGATATTCAAGAATTTTATGAGGTGACATTGATAAATTCTCAAAAAAGTTGTGAGCAGAAGATACAAGAAGCCAATCAAGTTGCAAAGAAATGGGAGAAGACATCCCTTCTGGCTCTACACCATGATGGCCTTCAGAAGTCTGCAGAGGTATAGTATTTAGGTTTGGAAAGAACTGAAAATAAATAACAAACTTACATGCCAAACAAAAGAAGTAGCAGCAGCAGCTGTCATTTTAGTAGTGTTGTTTTTGTTGTTGTTGTTAAGTGCCATCGAGTTGGTGAAACACTGCCCGATCCTGGGCCAACTTCACTACTGTTGCCGCATTTTAGTAGTAATTATTATCAATATAAGGAGCTTTGGTAGTGTAGTGGATACAATTTGGGCTACTAACCCAAAAGTCAG